>NC_057808.1:119236925-119595579 GCF_018294505.1 Triticum aestivum
AAACGGATTCGCAGCTAAGCCCCGAGTGAGAGGCTTGCTCACCACTCGGTAGGATTTTTTAAACTTAGGCGAAACGGATTCACAGCTAAGCCCCCGAGTGAGAGGTTTGCTTTCCACTCGGTAGGATTTTTTAAACTTAGGCGAGTACTGGACTGTAGCTAACCCCTGAGTGTGAGGCTTGCTCACCACTCAGTAGGATTTTTTAAACTTAGGCGAAACAGATTCGCAGCTAAGCCCCCGAGTGAGAGGCTTGCTCACCACTCGGTAGGATTTTTTGAACTTAGGCGAAACGGATTCGCAGCTAAGCCCCCGAGTGAGAGGCTTGCTCTCCACTCGGTAGGATTTTTTAAACTTAGGCGAAACGAATTCGCAGCTAAGCCCCCGAGTGAGAGGCTTGCTCTCCACTCGGCTGGATTTTCTTTTTTTGGAACTTAGGCGAAGCGGATTCGCAGCTAAGGCACCCACTGGGGGATTTAGAACACATAAAAAAGAAACAACAATCATTTAGGAGACTAGAAAACTGTGTCTTTTGATAATCAAACTAGGAGGTATTTCTTATTACATCTCAACAGTCTGAATGCTTAAGTATAAAAGGGGCGGAGCAGCTCCACATTCCAAGCGCGTGGCTCGTCTTTATTGTGCTCGACATTGTAGAGGCGATACGTTTCATTGTGGAGCACTTTGGTGATGATGAAGGGACCCTCCCAAGCAGGAGCAAGCTTGTGTGGTCACTGCTGATCCACTCGAAGAACCAAGTCCCCCTCTTGAAATGCTCGACCTCTTACGTTCCTGGCGTGGAATCGACGCAAGTTTTGCTGATAAATGGTCGACCGGATCAAAGCCATCTCTCTTTCCTCTTCCAGGAGATCGACCGCATCTTGCCGAGCCTGTTCTGCTTCATCTTCCGAGAAAAGTTTGACTCGGGGTGCATTGTGAAGCAAGTCACTCGGAAGCACAGCTTCAGCTCCATTGACCAAGAAGAATGGAGTTCGACTAGTCGACCGATTAGGAGTTGTCCTCAATCCCCAAAGTACTGATGGAAGTTCATCGACCCAAGCGCCTGCTGCATGCTTGAGGTCACGCATCAATCGGGGTTTCAGTCCTTTGAGAATCAATCCGTTTGCTCTTTCAGCTTGTCCATTCGACTGGGGATGGGCGACTGAAGCATAGTCGACCCAAGTGCCTTGGGAAGTGTCGGGGTAAATGGCCACGGGTAGCCTAACCGACTCCCCCTGGCTCTTCGAAAAATTATCAGGCCAATCGAGCCTTCAAGCATCCAGAGCACGGGGCCGCCTTCCTCTGGCCAGCTATCCCCAAGGCTAACTACCAGAAGGCGACCCGGCCTAAAAAACCTTCCCGAAGAAAGCTACGAGATGGCCGACTCCCAGTAGCCGGCCATGAAGAAGGCCGACTCCCAGAAGCCGGCCAAGACTGCACCCACCAGGGCTGCACCCACATAACGGTGATAAGACGGGGCGTGGCCGCAGTACAGCCTACCACCCCCGAATCCCGGAACATGCATGGCCACAGGGCGCCGTACGGGTCAGCCATCCCCCGTCCGGCGCGGCACTGTAGCCATGTTGACCACGACGTCACCCACGACAGGCGCCAGTACAGCCCGCGGGCGGCGGGCCCCTTCAGCCAGAGGGACGCTCGAAGGCGGCCCGGCCTCCCCTAGTCGGCCTGGGGCGTAGCCGGCTCCCAATAGCCGGCTACCTCCCTCCCTCGAAACATGTGCATCATTAATGAGACAAGACGAGGTGAGGCTACAGTGAGAGCCTGTTAGGCGGCGGCACTGTAGCCACGCTTACCTCGACAAATCCCTCGTCATCAGGGGCGAGGCAACAGTAACCAGCCGCCGACAAGGCCCCCGGGCCGTGGGGCCGGCCTGTCGGCCAAGAGGCCGGCAGCCGGCGGGACCCACCAGTCGGCGGGCCCCAACGGCCGGCGTAGAAGCCGGCGAGCACAGACACTGACGGCTGGGACCCGCACCCAGCCGGATTACCATTGTACCCCTGGGGGGTAGGCCTATATAAATCCCCCGGGACACCCATGCAAAGGGTTGATCTCAAAGAGTTTTACAAACCACATAGAGAGAAGAGGAGAGCTAGCCTTGCCCTTCTTCTTCCCCTAGCCAAACACTCAAGGAGCACTTGTAGCTACTTGTGTTGATCTAGTGATCATGCGGAGACCCCGCAGAGCAGGACTAGGGGTGTTATCTGCACGGAGAGCCCCGAACCTGGGTAAGATTCGCCGGTGTGCATGTCTTCGCCTTATCCCATTTCCAGGCACCGGCGATGTCTTACTGGCTCCCACAATGATAAGCCACCCGTTGGCATATGTCGCACCTACCACCCGACATTTGGCGCCCACCGTGGGGCCAGGTGCACCATCGTCCGGAGACCTGTTCTTGACGGGAACCCTTTTCCTCCCCCGTGAGCGTAGCCAGCCCGCTACGCCCGATGGCGCTTGCCCTGACGCGCTGCAAGGCGTCGACGACGCCTGCGCGGCGAGCTACCTCACCGACCTTCTTGGCGAGACTCGCATCTCTAACGAGCCCGCGTCCGACGCGGGCACAGACTACCCCGAGAGCCGCCTCGTCAGCCTCCTCGACCAGCTTCACGTCTCCAGCGAGCTTGCTGTGGACTTGGAGTCGGTGGGCTCCACCAACCCGATGCTTGTCGACTCCAACACGGCATCGGTTGACGCCTTCCCCACCGACGTGGTGATCATCGACGACCCTCTCCCTTGAGCCGACAGTGGCAGCAGCGCTGTCACTGAGGTGCTGGCCATCAGCCACGGCGCCGTCTCGGGCAAGAACGCCCACGACGCCCTACAAGCGGCGCTGCACGACTTGTCCGTCCCCATCCCGGCCGACACCGACGCCGAGACTCTGGAGGCACGCCGCCTCGCCCTCATCACGGAGGGCCAGAAGATAGCATCCATGAGATGCCTCACTGAGGCTCACCAGCGCGAAGTCGACCGCGCCGCCTTTGGTACGCCGCCTCCTGGCGGGCCGAGCCGAGCCGGCCTCGTCAAGAAACGCGGCGCGGCCATCGCCAGCATGCTAGGAGCAGACCGCCCAGTCTACGCCACGCCACTCGAGAACCTGCGTGCCGCTCAGGCGGCCGTAGACGAGTTGAACGGGCTGGGGGCTGATGAGCTCCCCTACATGACTAGACGCATCCAGCAGCTGATCGACGCGGCCGCAGAACGACATGAAGCGGGCGCCCGTGCTGAGAGTCCTCCCCCACGCCAAGAACACGCCGCGAGATCCCGGACGCCGACTGCAAGCGGCGCCCCCGCAAGGAAAGACAAGGAGCCGGCTGCTAGCCGCAACCGGACTCGGGTCACCATTGAGCGTGACGCAGAAGGCCGCCCCCGAGCGGTGGAACGACAAGGCAATCCGCCTCCCCCCCGCCTCGTGGGGAGAGATATCCCACCCCGCCGCCTGTCACGCATCCGACTCTCGGTGGCTGACTAGGCCACCACGAAGGAGTCGGCGAGAATGATGCCCGCCACCGGATCGACCGCCTAGCGCGATCCCTGGCGCTAGAAGAAGAAGATGATGTCGGCCCGCCTTCCTTTGGCCCCCGCATCCGCGACGAGCCCTTCCCCAAACGGTTCTCACTCCCAAGAGACACGCCAAAATACAACGGCTTCGTGAAGCCGGAAGATTGGTTGATCGACTACTCTACCGCAGTCAGCATAGCAAACGGCAACAGGCGCGTTGCCGTGAAGTACGTCCCTCTCATGCTTCAAGGCACGGCACGCACCTGGCTGAACAGCCTCAAGCCCTACAGCATCAACAGTTGGCTAGACTTCACGGAAGTCTTTGTCCGCAACTTCACCAGCACATACAAGCGGCCTCCCAAGCACCGCCAGCTCTCCTTATGCGTCCAAGGGCCCAGCGAATCGACTCGCGACTATCTCACGTGTTGGGCCGAGCTCCGCAACTCCTGCGAGGGGGTGCACGAGGTTCAAGCCATAGAGTACTTCACCGCCGGGTGCCGAGAGGGCACCCTCCTCAAGCACCGACTCCTCTGCGACGAGCCGACAACCCTCGACGAGCTGCTGATCATAGCGGACAAGTACGCCACGGCCGACTCCTCGATGAAGACCGAGCTCCGAGTGGACGCCTCTGGAAATGTGTTCGCTCCGGCTCCCAAGACGCCGGTTGGTGACTCCAACCGACGCCCCTACCAGAACGACCACAAGCGCAAGGCCCCTATGCCACCTTCCACCAGTCGGCAAGTAGCCACCATCGAAGACGAACAGCCCGAAGAGCGGCCTGCGCCCAAGAAGAAGGGCGGCAGGCCGGCTTGGCAGCCGATCTTCTCGTACGAGCAAACTCTCGATGCCCCCTGCAAGTTCCACGGCAGCGCGAAGCCGTCCAACCACACGACCCGGAAGTGCCATTGGCTCACGCGGATCTCCAAGGGCGAGGGGCTGGTGCCGCCTCCGCCTCTAGCCCCTCAGCAGCCGGCTGTTCGACCAACAGTCGGAGCCATTCAGGATGAGTTCCCAGATGAGCACGCCGCCTACGTCGTCTTCACGAGCCAGATTGAAGACAAGCGCAGTCGGCGCCGACAACCCCAAGAAGTCAATGCGGTCGCCTCCAGCAACCCCGAGTTCATGCATTGGTCTGAAAGGCCTATCAGTTGGAGCCGGGCCGATCACCCAGAGGTGATGCCGTCTCCCGGCTCCTACGCATTGGTGTTGGACGCCACCCTCGCGACGGAATGGCGAGCTGCCCGTTTCTCCCGCGTGCTGATTGATGGTGGAAGCAGCATCAACATACTGTACCGCGACACCATGGAGAAGTTGAACCTCAAGGCGAAGCAGCTCATGCCAAGCCGGACTGTGTTCCATGGCATCGTACCCGGCCTGTCCTGTTCCCCAATCGGCAAGATCAAGATGGATGTTCTCTTCGGAGACAAGGATCACTTTCGCCGAGAAGCGATCTGGTTTGAAGTAGTGGATCTAGAAAGCCCTTACCACGCCTTGCTTGGCTGACCTGCCCTGGCCAAGTTCATGGATGTGCCCCACTACGCCTACCTCAAGATGAAGATGCCGAGTTCAAAGGGGATCATCACCATAGCCGGAGACTACAAGAAGTCTATCGAGTGCGCTGCGGCCAGCAGCCGACTGGCCGAGTCCCTCGTAATTGCTGAAGAAAAGAAGATGCTGGACCGAGTCGTGGCCATGGCCGGCAAGCAGCCGGCCCTGTCCCCCAACCCCAAGGAATATGATGCTCAGGGCTCCTTCCAGCCGGCCAAGGAGACAAAGAAGATACCTTTGGACCCGGAGAGGTTTGCTGTCATTGGTCCAAACCTGGACAGTAAATAGGAAGGCGACCTCGTCGACTTCCTCCGTGAGAATCGGGACATCTTTGCATGGTCCCCAAAGGACATGCCAGGTGTTCCGAAGGATTTCGCCGAGCACAAGCTACACGTCCGAGCGGACGCGAAACCAGTCAAGCAGCCTCTCCACCGACTGTGGGAGGAGAAGAGAAGGATCGTTGGAGAAGAGATAGCCCGGCTCCTGGCCGCCGGCTTCATTATGGAGGTGTTTTTTCTAGAGTGTCTTGCCAACCCGGTCTTGGTGTTGAAGAAGAACAATAAATGGCGTATGTGTATAGATTACACCAGCCTCAACAAAGCCTGCCCCAAAGATCCGTTTGCCCTACCACGGATCGATCAAGTGATAGACTCCACAGCCGGATGCGAGCTGTTGAGTTTCTTGGATGCTTACTCAGGATACCACCAGATCAAGCTAGACCCAGCCGACCGCCTGAAGACCGCCTTCATCACACCATTCGGAGCTTTCTGCTACCTGACTATGACTTTCAGCTTGAGAAATGCCGGTGCCACTTTTCAGCGTTGCATGCAGAAATGCCTCCTCAAGCAACTCAGCAGAAATGCCCACGTCTATGTAGACGATATCGTGGTGAAGACGGAGAAGTGCGGCACCCTGCTGGAAGACCTCAGAGAAACATTTGCCAACTTGCGCCGATTCCAGATCAAGCTCAACCCTGAGAAATGCGTGTTCGGAGTACCAGCCGGCCAGCTTCTAGGCATTTTGGTCTCCGAACGCGGCATTGAGTGCAACCTAGTGAAGATCAAGGCCATAGAGAGAATGGAGATTCCTACCAAGTTGCGAGACGTTCAGAAGTTTACCAGGTGCCTGGCCTCCCTAAACCGCTTTATCAGCCGGCTAGGGGAGAAGGCTCTCCCCCTGTACCGACTCATGAAGAAGTCCACCCACTTCGAGTGGAATGACCAAGCAGACCAAGCTTTCGACGAGTTGAAGAAGATGCTGACCACACCATCTGTCCTGGCAGCGCCGACTGAGAAAGAGCCCATGCTCCTTTACATTGCTGCGACTAGCCGAGTGGTCAGTACAGTCATCGTGGTCCAGCGCCCAGAAGAAGGGCGAGCTCAGTTAGTCCAGAGGCCGGTGTATTATTTAAGCGAAGTACTGTCCACCTCGAAGCAAAACTACCCGCATTACCAGAAGATGTGCTATGGAGTGTACTTCGCCGCCAAGAAGCTGGAGCCCTACTTTCAAGAGCATCCCATCACGATCGTATGCACTGCCCCGCTTGCCGAGATCATAGGTAGCCGGGATGCATCCGGTCGGGTGGCTAAGTGGGCCATTGCGCTGGCTCCTTACACGATCTTCTACCAGCCCCGCACCGCCATCAAGTCCCAAGCATTGGCCGACTTCCTTGTCGACTGGGCCGAGACCCAGTACCTACCGCCGGCTCCCGACTCCACTCATTGGCGGATGCACTTCGACGGATCCAAGATGCGCACCGGCTTGGGAGCCGGCATCGTCCTCACCTCTCCCAAGGGCGACAAGCTCAGATACACATTGCAAATCCATTTTGCCGCCTCCAACAATGTGGCTGAGTACGAGGCGCTCATACACGGGCTCCGGCTAGCCAAAGAACTCGGCATACGTCGGATACTGTGTTATGGAGACTCGGATTTGGTGGTCCAGCAGTCATCTGGCGACTGGGACGCCAAGGACGCAAACATGGCGAGCTATCGATTCCTCGTCCAGCAAATCAGCGGATACTTTGAAGGGTGCGAGTTCCTCCACGTGCCACGAGCCGACAACGAGAAAGCAGATGCCCTGGCACGGATCGGCTCCACCCGACAAGCTATACCAACCGGCGTCTCTCTCCAGCGCCTCCTCAAACCGTCTGTCAAGCCGTCTCCAGAATCGGACTCCATCTTCGTACCGCCTGTCCCTGATGCAGTCGGATCCGACTGGGGGAACCCAGCAGGTGGCTCGGGGACTTCGACAAGCGGCCCGGGGACTGCCGTAGTCGCACCCGGCTTGGGGACTTCAGAACCCGGCCCGGGGACTGCAACAGTCGGCCCGGGGACTGCAGCAATTGGCCCGGGGACTGCAACGACACAACAGGCGGTGGCTGACTCCAACTCTTCACCACCCAACCCACCCACCCGGGTCACAGTAGACGTACTGACAACAGAAGAAGTCACAGCTCCATCATGGGCCCAGCCCATCCTCAACTTCCTAGTAAACAGAGAGCTGCCGACTGATGAGATCTCGGCAAGACTAGTTCAACACCGAGCCGGAGCATACGCAATAATAAACATAGAACTTGTTAAGCGTAGCGTCACTGGAGTCTTCCAGCGATGCGTCGAGCCATAGAAGGGCATAACAATCCTCAAGGATATCCACCAAGGCGAATGCGGCCACCACGCGGCCTCAAGATCACTTGTCACCAAAGCTTTCCGCCATGGTTTCTTCTGGCCGACTGCTTTGGAAGACGCCAAGGAATTAGTCAAATGCTGCAAAGGATGCCAAGTCTTTAGCTCCAAGCAGCACCTGCCGGCTTCTGCACTCAAGACCATCCCCCTCACCTGGCCCTTTGCCGTTTGGGGGCTGGACATGGTGGGCCCATTCAAGACAGCCCGCGGCGGCATGACACATCTGCTTGTCGCCGTGGACAAATTCACCAAGTGGATTGAAGCGAAGCCAATCAAGAAGCTGAATGGGCCGACTGCCGTGACATTCATCGCAGACATCACCACTCGGTATGGTATACCACACAGCATCATCACCGACAACGGCACGAATTTTGCCAAGGGAGCACTGGCACGTTTCTGCGCGACACAGGGCATCCGACTGGACTTAGCGTCCGTTGCCCACCCACAGTCAAACGGCTAGGTCGAGCGAGTAAACGACCTCATCCTCTCCGGCATCAAGCCCCGACTGGTCGTACCACTGGAGCGTTCAGCCGACTGCTAGCTCGATCAGCTGCCGGCTGTCCTCTGGAGTCTGCGTACTACCCCGAACAAGTCAACCGGCTTTACTCCTTTCTTCCTTGTATATGGTGCCAAGGCTGTCATCCCAACTGACATCGAGTTTGACTCGCCTCGGGTCACCATGTACACGGAGGCGGAGGCCAAGGAAGCGCGAGAAGACGGTGTCGACCTGCTGGAAGAAGGCCGGCTGTTAGCACTCAGCCGGTCGGCCATCTACCAGCAGGGTTTGCGCCGTTACCACAACCGGAAGGTCAAGCCAAGATCCTTCCAAGAAGGCGATCTTGTGCTCCTGCTGATCCAGCGAACAGCCGGCCAGCACAAGCTCTCGGCCCCTTGGGAAGGCCCTTTCATCATCAGCAAGGCCCTAGGCAACGACTCCTACTACCTGATCGACGCACAGAAGCCGAGGGCATGCAAGAGGGATGATTCTGGCAAGGAGTCGGAACGACCACGGAACGCCAATCTCCTGAGAAGATTTTACAGTTAAAAGCAGTATGTATCACGCCACCTTTTTGTATTAAGTACAAGACAACGCCCCCCCCCGAGGCGCACTCGGGGACTACCCTCCTTTATCTATGAATGACGAGTGTCATACCCATGAAAGTACTATTACATTTGATTCTCTATCTGGCACCGGGTTCGACTAGTCGGCCCGGGGACTGACCGCCTTGAGTTACATTAAAAGTTCTACCTAAAGTCAGACAAGTAGTGTGCCAGCACCCGAGCCCTCTCTTGTTGTAAGTCGCAGCTCGAAGAACCGACTGTCCGACTGGCAAGAACCAAAGGCAGGAAAGGATGCCCACACGAAAAACGGCTAAGGACTAACGAACTTATATAACACAAGCCGGCCTCCCACCACGCTTACCGGCTGTCAGAACAGCCGACTGGCCGGCTTCCCAGTCACTTCGCTACAATCCAAGAAAGCTAGAGTACTTGCCCTCCCAACCGGCCAAGCACTTCTCCAGTCACAGACTACAGAGCAGCTGCCCGGCTGGGAAGGCGGCAACCAAGGGAGGGCGGCAAAGGAAACAGCCAAAGGATGAAAAGCAAGAACAATGGAAAGCCAAACATATGCATGATTATATTTACACATAAGGCCTTCAACAGGTCAATATAGTTTGAATACACCCCCAGTGGGTGGAACTGCGCAAACTTAACAAAATATTGTTCAAAGAGTAATAAAACAGGAAAGTAAAGGCGGCAGATTAGGCTAAGGGCGCAACAGGGGAGCCGGGCTGGTCGGTGGAGACGGCAGCGCCGGCTGGAGGAGTGGCCGGCTGGCGAGTCTCGGCTTGATCATCGCCGGCTGCAGGCGGTGCGCTCGCACGTGCCTTGTTGCTGGAGGCACGGTCAAGCTGAGGCTGGCCGGCTGCTCCACCATCTGGCACGGCGTCTTCACCCTCCTCCTCCTCCTCGCCCTCGTTGCTGGAGTCGATCTCCTCCGCCGAGTCCTCGCCATCTGCTTGGTTCAGCCCGAACCACTCCTCCGGCTGGGCAATGCCGTTATCATCCACCTCAGGAGCAAAGGCGTTGGTGTCGGTGTAGTCGGCGATCGCCGAGGCACGCTGGATGATAGCCGGCCGCGCCGGCTCCAGCTCCGTGCCAGCCTCCTGCCGCCAGGTGGCCAGCTGGTCCAAGCTCAGCTCAGAATACCAGGCTTTGACGAACTCCAGCGCCCGCCTGGCGCCTGACCGAGCTGCAGAAGCCTTCCAGGCCTCGAAGCGGCCGGCCGCTACCTCCAGCCAGTCGACAGTCTGACTGGGGGTGCGGGGAATCACCTCGCCAGGCCAGAGAGCGGCCAGCACCTGCGCCACAACACGTTGAAGCCGGCGGAGCATGCGGTGAGCCGGCTGGAGGCGGGCTTGAATCGCCAAGTGCTGTTCCTCAAGCGACCGATGAGCGTTCGGCGCGATCTCAGCGCCAGCCTGCCTTTGCGCCTCGCGGTGGGCCTCGACGACCTGGTTGGCGGCAGTAGAGTGGCCAGGGAAGTACTCTGCACAAGAAAGAAAGAAAGAGAAAGGAGAGAAAAATACAAAGTTAGAGAATGAACCAAACGGCAAGCGGCAAGCAAGGAACGAAGAAGAAGGCGGCCTACCGTCAACCAAGTCTTCGATCTGGCCGTAGCCGTTGATCAACGACTGCCTCGCCTCGGCCCAGCTCGCCGCCTCAGTCTTGTATTCGGCTTGGAGGGTGGCCTCGCTATCCTGCACCACCTTCAGGGCCGCCTTGTGGCTCTCCTCCTGGTCGGCCAGCTTCTTGACCAGGCGGTCACGCTCCTGAGCCAAGGCGTCGAACTCGGCTTCCTTAGCACGAAGGGCGGCCTGGGTCCCACCCAGCTGCTCCCTCAGTTTGGGCTTGGCCGCTGCAGATATGGCAGAGAAGAAAAGAGCAATAAGGAAAAAGTCGTCAAGAAAGATCCGACCCGACTGCTCAGCAGTCGGTCTGAATCTCGAGGACTACACCCAGTGGGTGCGCTGACGCGCCCCCACGTGAGATAAAAGATGAAACACTTACCCCGGCTCTCAGTTAGATTAGCAGTCTTCTAGGTTAGCTCCCGAGCCTGGGAGTTGAAGGCAGCCGCACGGAGGTTGTGGTAGTCCTGCAAGTCGGACAGAGAAGCGAATGAGAACAAGATAGCAAACAAAGCCTACCAAGAAGTTCCAAGCCGCCTGCTCAGCAGCCGACTCGGAACTCGGGAACTACACCCAGTGGGTGCGCTGACGCGCCCCCACGGAAGAAACCAAGATCAAGAAGCAAAAAACGGGAAGACTCACCCGAATGGCCGCCCGTGTCGCGAGGAACTCGTCATTATACTGCCTCAGCACTGCGGCCTGGGACTGAAGCCGGTTCCGGACTTCTTGCGCCGCCACATTCACCACGGCCGTCCCACCACCCGACGTCCACCCCGAGCTGGCGCTGGCCGTCTCCACGTCCTGGGCCGACGAGCTGGAGCCCGCGGCCTTCTGCGGGTCCGGAGCCGAAGTTGCCTTCCCCGCGCACTGGCGCGATGGCGACCTGACCACCAGGTCCGTCCTCACAGCTGGCTCGCCTCCAGCCGATTGCGCAGGCGGCGCGTTAGGCCGGCTGCCTTGGGCCGCCCCAGTCGGCAAGGGCGGTGCCGGCTCCCTCTCCTGGACGACGACATCGTCCTCCCTCTCCAACCCCGGCAGGTCACCGCCGGCTTCCTCCGGCGGGGGCTCCGGGATCTCGGGCGCCGCGACACGCTGGGGGGTGACAAGCAAGGCCCCCTCTGCTGTCGCTGCGGCTGCAGCCTCCGCCTGGGCCTTGGCCGCCGCGTCGGCTCGTGCCTTCGCCGACTCCTCCGCCTCCTCCTGCGCCGCCTTGGCGGCAGCCGCCCTCAGCTCTTCCGCCTCCCGTGCATTTCGCTCCGTCGCCGCTTGAAGCTCGACGCGGGGGTCCACACGGCGGGTGCTCCCGGATCCTCCCGGCGATCCAACCACGGAGGCGGCAGCAACCCGCTCAAGAGAAAGCGGAGCCCTGATTTTTGAGTCAAAACAAGGATTCAGAAATCGACAAGAAAAGAAGAAGGAATATGCAGGAGAATCTACACTTACGCCAAAACCGTTTGCGGCTGCTTCACCACCTTGCGGAAGCGGGCCGCCTTCGCGGCCGCCTCATCCCGTCTGGTCACCGCCGCCCCGCCATTGGGCTTCTTCGGCCGACTGCCGAACAAGCCCGACGTGGCCCGGCACTTCTGCGCGCCGCCCCGAGCTGGCGGCGCGGCGGAGGAACCTGCGCCATGGTCGGACGCCGGCTCGCGGCGTGGGATGATTTTCGCCTCATCGTCATCCGCCCAGTCGTCGAAGCTGGCTCCAAGCCCTGAGCCGCCTGCTTCGCCGCCTCCCGCCTCGATGTTGTCGTCCATGGCGGCCGCCCCCAAGTCGGGGTCCTCCAAGTCATGCTCCGCCGGGTCGGGGAGAAATCGGCGATCCGCCCCCGCTGTCTCGGCCGCAGGTCGAAGGAGAGGGCTCTGCCAAGACGTGCCGACTGGTCAGAGTCGGCCAAGAAAAACTTGGTGACAGAACTAAAAGAAGAGAAGATAAAGAAAGCATACCGTAGGCGGGGGATGAGCATGGGAGTACGGCTCCTTGCCAAACTGCCACTCTGCGGAGAGCTTGCAGTTCGCGATATAATTCACCATATGAGCCACCTCGTCATGAGGCATCTCCTTGGTGCACATCCGACTCGGATCGAGTTGGCCGCTCATCTGACTGATCAGATGAGGGCGGCTTTGAAGCGGGAGCACCCGGCGCACGACGAAGGCGGCCAGCAGGTCGGACCCAGTCAGGCCCTCCGACTGGATCATTACCCGAAGTCGGGCGACGGCTGGGGCCGCCTCCTAGCCGGCGGGCCGGCTACGTAAGCCGGCAAGTTGACGTAGTCGCCTTGTGGGGCAACGTTCTTCACGTAGAAGTATGATTTCTGCCAGCGCTTCACCGACTGGATCAGCGTGATGACAGGGAAGGAGTTGTCGGCTGTCGGCCTCCGCATCGCGATGAAGGCGCCACTCTGAGCCGGCACGCCCTGCATGCACGTGCCGAGCTTGGATTGGAAGAATTCCCCCCAGAGCTCGAGGGTGGGAAGAACGCCAAGAAAGCCCTCGCATAGAGTGACGAAGGCGGACAGCAGCACCACCGTGTTTGGAGTGAGGTGGTGCGGCTGGAGCTGATAAAAGTCGAGGAAGGAGCGGAAGAAGGCGCTCGCGGGCAGACCAAGGCCGCGCAGGAAGTGAGAGCGAAAGATTACCCGCTCGCCTTCCTTCGGCGCCGGCGTGATCTCCTTCTCCGGCGCGAGACTGACCTGCACCTGGTCCTTGCCGGGCAATCGCCGCGTCTTGCGGAGGAAGTTGATGTGGTCCGCGTGGACGTTGGAGCCGTCCCAGTCTCCACCGTACTGCATGATGGCGAGAAGCTGGCGAGAAAGGATACGGCGGCGGAGAAAGCACGGCCCCGCGGCGGCGAAGCTGCGGGGTAGTGCGAAGATTGGTGGGACGGCGCGGCGGCAAGATGCTGCTGCGATGGAAAGAAGAAGGAAGAAGATGGCAGAGAGAGGATGAGCGTGCGAGCGTCTGCTGCTCCCCCTCCTCCCCCTACTTATAGCCTCGTGCAGCGAAGCCGAGGAGGCGAGGCGTGGGGGGGGGGAACGTGGGATTAAATGCGCCCACTTCCCCACGTCCCGCGATTATTGCTCCCTAACAACGTGCAGAAACTGCCGCCGGAAGGCGTACGGCCCGCTTTGGGCCACAGAGAATCCGCGCCTGGGCCTAGGCGTAGGAGTGATGGGCCCCCGGCCTGCGGCGACGTCCCGTCGTGCGCGTGGGTTGGCAGGATTTTTTCAGCCGGAGGGTGCCACGTGGTACGCGGGCGGCGAGCGGCCGGCCCGCAACCCGGCGTGCGCCCCAACCGGCTCCCGCCTTCAAACTTCAGAAGTTTCGCCAAGACGGCGCACCCAACCGAAGCTGGCTCCCAGCTGCTGGCTCGTCAAGATAAGAAGCTGACTGAGATTCTCGACCTCCTCTCAGCCTCGAAGCCCAACCAGCTTCGGGGACTACTGTCGGAGTAAATGGCCACGGGTAGCCTAACCGACTCCCCTTGGCTGTTCGAAAAATTATCAGGCCAATCGAGCCTTCAAGCATCTAGAGCACGGGGCTGCCTTCTTCTGGCCAGCTATCCCCAAGGCCGACTACCAGAAGGCGACCCGGCCTCAAAAACCTTCCCGAAGAAATCTACGAGATGGCCGACTCCAGGAAGCCGGCCCCAAGAGGGCCGACTCCCAGTAGCCGGCCATGAAGAAGGCCGACTCCCAGAAGCCGGCCAAGACTGCACCCACCAGGGTTGCACCCACATAACGGTGATAAGACGGGGCGTGGCCGCAGTACAGCCTACCACCCCCGAATCCCGGAACATGCATGGCCACAGGGCGCCGCACGAGTCAGCCATCCCCCGTCCAGCGCGGCACTGTAGCCATGTTGACCACGACGTCACCCACGACAGGCGCCAGTACGGCCCGTGGGCGGCGGGCCCCTTCAGCCAGAGGGACACTCGAAGGCGGCCCGACCTCCCCTAGTCAGCCTGGGGCGTAGCCGGCTCCCAATAGCCGGCTACCTCCCTCCCTCGAAACATGTGCATCATTAAGGAGACAAGACGAGGTGAGGCTACAGTGAGAGCCCGCTAGGCGGCGGCACTGTAGCCACGCTTACCTCGACAAAGCCCTCGTCATCAGGGGCGAGGCAACAGTAACCAGCCGCCGACAAGGCCCCTAGGCAGTGGAGCCGGCCTGTCGGCCAAGAGGCCGGCAGCCGGCGGGACCCACCAGTCGGCGGGCCCCAACGGCCGGCGTAGAAGCCGGCGAGCACAAACACTGACGGCTGGGACCCGCACCCAGCCGGATTACCATTGTACCCTTGGGGGTAGGCCTATATAAATCCCCAGGACACCCATGCAAAGGGTTGATCTCATAGAGTTTTACACGCCACATAGAGAGAAAAGGAGAGCTAGCCTTGCCCTTCTTCTTCCCCTAGCCAAACAGCTCAAGGAGCACTTGTAGCTACTTGTGTTGATCTAGTGATCATGCAAAGACCCCGCAGAGCGGGACTAGGGTGTTATCTCCACGGAGAGCCCCGAACCTGGGTAAGATTCGCCGGCGTGCATGTCTTCGCCTTATCCCGTTTCCAGGCACCGGCGATGTCTTACTGACTCCCACAATGATAAGCCACCCGTTGGCATATGTTGCACCTACCACCCGACAGGAAGCGCAGAAGGCTCTGAACTCATCCGAATCGAAGTTCGACCCATTGTCAGTGATGATGTTGTGCGGAACACCATATCTGAACGTTAATTCTCCGATGAAGCTGACAACAGTACTGGCTTCGAGGTTTTTGATAGGCTTGGATTCGACCCATTTAGTGAACTTGTCGACTGCTACGAGCACATGGGTGAAGCCGCTCCTGCCAGTCCTCAGACGTCCAACCATATCTAATCCCCAAATAGCAAAAGGCCAGACGAGTGGAATGGTTTTCAGGGCTGATGCAGGCTTGTGAGACATGTTGGAGTAGAACTGGCAACCTTCACATTTGTCGACTATGTCTTTTGCCATTTCATTCGCTCGTGGCCAATAAAATCCCGCTCGGTATGCTTTGGCCACAATGGTCCGAGAGGACGCATGGTGACCACAGGTCCCCGAGTGGATGTCGTTGAGGATCACTCGACCTTCTTCCGGTGTTATGCACTTCTGAGCGACTCCGGTAACTCTGTAAAGCTGTCCACCCATTACTGTGAAAGCTTTAGATCGACAGACAATCTTACGGGCCTCTTCTTCATCCTCTGGGAGCTCTTTCCTGAGAATATATGCAATGTACAGCACTGTCCAATCGGGTATGACAACTAAAACTTCCATGACCAAGTCGACCACGGCTGGGATTTCAACTTCAGTCGGATCAGTAGGGCTCTTAGGCTGTGGGGGATCCTCCGTGATGGGATCCTCTTGGACAGACGGCGTGTGAAGATGCTCCAAGAACACGTTACTGGGAATAGGCTAACGCTTGGAGCCTATCTTTGCCAAATCATCAGCTGCTTGATTTTTCAGTCGGGGTATATGATGGAGCTCTAACCCCTCAAACTTCTTTTCTAACTTTCTCACTGCATTGCAATAGCCAGTCATAGCCGGGCTCCTGACGTCCCACTCCTTCATTACTTGATTAACCACCAAATCTTAGTCGCCGTAGACCATTAGGCGACGGACGCCGAGTGAAATGGCCATTCGCAACCCGTACAGAAGTGCTTCGTATTCAGCCTCATTGTTGGAGGAATCAAAATGAATCTGAAGAACATAGCTGAGCCTGTCTTCTCGGGGGGATACCAATACCACCCCAGCACCAGAACCATTCAACATCTTGGATCCGTCAAAGAACATGGTCCAATGCTCCGAGTGAATCTGAGTCGGTTGTTGTTGGTCAACCCACTCGGCAAGGAAATCTGCTATTGCTTGGGACTTGATAGCTTTCTTTGCCTCAAACTTGATATCCAAGGGAAGGAGTTCAATCGCCCACATTGCCACTCGACCAGTTGCATCTCTGTTATTCAGAATTTCTGACAATGGTGCATCGCTGACGACTGTAATGGAGTGGTCAGATAAATAATGTGCAACCTTCTTCGTGGTCATGTAAATTCCATAAACAAGCTTCTGATAATGCGGATATCTCTACTTGGACGGAGTCAGGACTTCAGAAATATAGTACACCGGGCGCTGAACTTTATAAGCTTTTCCTTCTTCTTCCCGCTCGACCGTGAGTACTGTACCGACAACTTGTCCAGTGGCTGCAATATAAAGCAGTAAAGGTTCTTTGCTGATTGGGGCAGCAAGCACCGGCTGGGTGGAAAGCAGGGCTTTGAGCTCCGCAAACGCTACGTCAGCTTCAGGAGTCCACTCGAACTTATCAGATTTGTTCATCAGTTGGTAAAGAGGTAATGCCTTTTCACCGAGGCGAGAGATGAATCGACTCAAGGCGGCCAAACAACCAGTAAGCTTCTGAACATCATGCACACGCATAGGGCGTTTCATCCGGAGTATGGCCCCAACTTTCTCTGGGTTCGCGTCGATCTCTCGTTCGGAAACGAGGAAACCGAGTAACTTTCCTCCTGGAACTCCGAATGTGCACTTCGACGGACTAAGCTTGATATCATACCTTCTCAGGTTGGCAAAGGTTTCAGCGAGGTCAGTCAGCAGGTCAGAACTTTTACGCGACTTGACCACAATGTCATCCATATATGCTTCCACATTCTGACTGATTTGAGTGAGCAGGCACTTCTGAATCATCCTCATAAATGTGGCACCATCATTCTTGAGACCGAACGGCATGGTGACATAGCAAAATCACCCGAATGGAGTGATGAAAGCTGTTTTTATTTCATCGGGTCCATACAGTCGGATCTGATGATACCCGGAATATGCGTCCAGAAAAGACAACCGCTCGCATCCCGCAGTTGAGTCGACGATTTTGGTCGATGCGGGGGAGAGGGAAATGATCTTTCAGGCAGGCCCGATTGATATGCTTGAAGTCAATACACATACGAAGTGAGTCGTCCTTCTTGGGGACCATGAAAACATTGGCGAGCCACTCGGAGTGGTAAATCTCTCGGATGAACTCAGCTGCCAGGAGCCTAGCCACTTCCTCGCCAATTGCCTTTCTCTTCTGTATGGCGGACCATCGAAGATGCTCTTTGACTGGTTTTACTTTTGGGTCGACTCGCAAACGATGCTCAGCCAGTCCCATGGGTACACCCGTCATGTCAGAAGGTTTCCATGCAAAGATGTCCCAGTTCTCACGGAGGAACTGGATGAGCGCTTCTTCCTATTTGCTGTCGAGTGATGTTGAGATATGAGTAGGAGCAGCATTAGGATCGGTCGGGTGAATATGAATTGGCTTTGTTTCACCGGACGGCTGAAATGCAGAATCTATGGCAGGCTTCTTGGCTCGCAACAAATCACTCGGATCTGCATTTTTCTGATACTCTTGCATTTCAACTGCTGCCATTTGTGCATCGGCAATTTTAGAACCCTTCTGGAGGCATTCCTCTGCCTTATGCCGATTGCCAGTGACCGTGATCACTCCTCTGGGACCAGGCATTTTCAATTTGAGGTACACGTAACATGGTCGAGCCATAAAACGTGCATATGCAGGCCTACCCAAAATAGCATGATAAGCACTCTGGAATCCACTACTTCAAATGTCTACTTTTCCTTCTGGTAATTCTTTGAATCACTGAAAACCACGTCGAGAGAGATCTGGCCGAGTGATTCGGCCTTCTTTCCAGGGATAACGCGATGGAAACTCATGTTGCTTTCGCTAAGCTTGGACATCGTGATGCCCATCCCCTTCAAGGTTTCAGCGTAAAGAATATTCAGGCCACTTCCGCCATCCATCAACACTTTGGTCAGTCGAGTGCCTCCAACAACTGGGTCGACTACCAACGCTTGCCTCCCTGGAGTGGCAACGTGTGCAGGATGATCAGATTGGTCGAATGTGATAGCTTTCTGTGACCACTTCACGTATGTTGTTGTTACTGGAGCAACCATATTCACTTCTCTGTTTATCACTTTCAGCCGACTTTTGCTCTCGACATCAGCAAAAATCACCAGAGTGGAATTGACGTTGGGGAAACCATCATCACCTTCTTCCTTGTCCTCATCCTTGTCCGACTCCTTTTCCTTTTCACTGGGTTGTTTCTCTTGGAATTGCTGGATCAGGAGTCGACACTGTCGAGTGGTGTGCTTAGGATAAATCAGATTACCCTCTTCATCCTTCTTGGTGTGAATGTGACATGGCAAATCCAACACATCATTTCCTGCTTGATCTTTTACCTTCTTGGGGGTCCAGGGCCCCTTAGGTTTCCCTTTAAACTTTCCTTGAATCACTGTCGCAGTTTCACCAGGTCCTGTAGGCTCAGCTTTACGTTTCTGTTTCCGATTGGAATTGCCTCCACCGGTGTCCTGACCGGCAGGTTTACTCTTTCCACTGCGGAGTCGATCCTCTTCTTCTCCATTAGCGTACAAAGTGGCTATTTCCATCATCTGAGTCAGAGACATATCTCCCGTCCGACCGAATTTCAGGACCAGCTCTCGATACCGAACGCCTTCCTTGAAGGCACAAATTGCTTGATGTTGGGACACATTTTCCACTGTGTGATGTAACGTGGTCCACCTCTGAATGTAATCCCTTAGAGTTTCATTCAGTTTTTGCACACAATGTTGCAATTCCGTCAATCCTGCTGGCCGTTTGCAAGTACCCTCAAAAGTTCTAACAAACACTCGGGCAAGTTCTTCCTAACTGAATATACTGCCTGGGGTTAACTGATTCAGCCATGCTCTGGCCGAACCTTCCAACATCAGAGGAAGATGCTTCATGGCCACTTCATCATTGCCGCCACCAATCTGCACGGCCACTCGATAGTCCTCAAGCCAAGTGTCGGGCTTGGACTCACCAGTGAACTTGCTGACTCCAGTCGCCAACCTGAAGTTGGGAGGAATCTCTGCAGCCCTGATGGCTCTGCTGAAACACTCTCGACCTGAAACATGTACTCTGCTGCCAGTTGGGCGATCTCTGTCAAGGCCCTCTCTATGTGCCCTGTTCCTGTCGACCAGACCTTGAATGAGAATAGATCTTGCATCAAAGCCTGGCTCCCAGGGGTTGACTGGAATTCTTCGCTCGCCACTGTGCGGGCGTCTGTCATCATATTGCCGAGGCACATATGATCCACTCCTCAGAGGAGGTGTGGGTACTCGACGACGGTCATCACGGTCGAGTCGGTGATCATACTGCTCATGGTTCCGTCCCATGTACTGGTCTTGCCGGTGCCCACGTCCCTCACGCCGCGGGGGCGATCTTGGGCTGTGGGCTGACTGAACTGTATCTGCCATCACGGATCTGCTATGAATCCTGTTCCGCGACTGAGACACCGCCATGTTCTGCTCTTCTGCTGCTCGAAGTAAGGCCCGGATCTGCATCAAACCCCTACCAGCCTCTGACTGGGAAGGCTGAATTGACTCCGCTATACGGGCCGCAACTGTGAGATTTTGAATCGGAGTGCGGTATACCTGAGGTTGAGGCAGAAAAAGTTGTCGTCGACTGGACTCAAGGATCCGCTGCCGAGCACGCTCATCGAGTGCATGCTGAAGGTTCTCCAGTCGAGTGCGCTCAGCCAAATTGGCCAAGCGCGCCTCCTCCAAGGCCCGAGCCTCGGAGGTTTCCCCAACGATGGGCGTGTGGAGCGCATCCATGTTGTGGCGGCGAAGCTCTTCCCTCTGCTGCGAAGAAAGGGTTTTGGGGTGGTACTCCTCGTGAACGCGTGATGGATCGCCAGCACCATCACCGCCACCGTCGCGGCGGAAGCCAGGCGGACTACATGGCCCGTCGACCATCAAGACATCAGCCGCAGGATCGCTGCTATCGCACTCGGATGCGGTCTCCCGGAGCCAGTCGACAGATTGAACAGGCCATAGAGAGTTTCGTCGGGCTCGATTGCCGTGACTTGTGGGGTGGCCGACTGATGAGCCACCGCGTGTTTCACCCACCGCTGAAGTCGCGACCGACTGGATCACTTGTGTCGGCGAACAGCGGGGAGCGGGGACACCACGGGAGCCGATCGATACTGGGTCGACGGCTGCCGGAGAAGGACGCCGCGGATGCACGCGCGAAAGTGCGTCGCCCCGCGGACGGGAAGCGTCTCAACGTCGAGGGGGGCTTCGTGAAGCCAGGCGGAGTCGTTGGCGACGAAGACGAGCGCGCTGAGACGGATCTCGCGGCCCTCAGCCAATCCACCGCCAGAAACCATGATGATGGGAATCGGAAAAATCGCAACCTCACCAAAAAGTCGCTAAGACACCTTTCCCATGGTGGGCGCCAACTGTCGTGGTTCTAAGACTGACAGTAGAATGGAGGGTAGGTATGAGGAGGCAAGATCCCAGCTCTGGTGAAGTTGTACACACAAGGTTTACGAGTTCAGGCCCTTCACGGTGGAAGTAATAGCCCTACGTCTCGGTGCCCGGAGGCGGTCGACTGGATTATATGTGTGTGTGTGGAGCTACAGGGGGTGCAAACCCTTGTCCCTGAGGAGGGGGTGGATTATATAGAGTTCGCCAGACCCCTCCCGCCCTTAGTTACACAGGGTTTAAGGTACATAAAGATGGGGCGTTTCTGGTAACGCGAGTAATAAAGGTACATAAATGACCATTAACTCTACAGAGTAAACGTCCGACCGTTGCTGTACAGAGCGACTTTCGATCTTTTGGTCGTCGAGTGACTATTGTCATGGTCGAGTGACATTGAATCTTCCGAGTGGAATGCTTCTGGTCGAGTGGATGATGATATCCTTAAATGCTTCTGACTTTAGGGTAATGTCCTTGGGGAGGGTGTCTAGGTCAGGCCTATAACCCTACCCTAGGTACATGTCGCCGTCAGAGGGCGCAGCAGCCCCTTGTAGGCTGGTTAGCCTCCCTCCTATGGCCCATAAGGCCCATATCTTTCCCCCGGGGGGTTCCGGTAACCTCCCGGTACTCCAAAAAATGCCCGAATCACTCGGAACAATTCCGATGTCTGAATGCAACCTTCCAATATATGAATCTTTACCTCTCGACCATTTCGAGACTCCTCGTCATGTCCGTGATCTCATCCGGGACTCTGAACAAATTTTGGTCATCAAATCACATAACTCATAATACGAATCGTCATCGAACGTAAAGCGTGCGGACCCTACGGGTTTGAGAACTATGTAGAGATGATCGAGACACATCTCCGGTCAATAACCAATAGCGGAACCTGGATGCTCATATTGGCTCCTACATATTCTACGAAGATCTTTATCGGTCAAACTGCATAACAACATACGTTGTTCCCTTTGTCATCGGTATGTTACTTGCCCGAGATTCGATCGTCGGTATCATCATACCTAGTTCAATCTCGTTACCGGCAAGTCTCTTTACTCGTTCCGTAATGCATCAACCCGCAACTAAATAATTAGTCACATTGCTTGCAAGGCTTATAGTGATGTGCATTACCGAGAGGGCCTAGAGACACCTCTCCAATACACGGAGTGACAAATCCTAATCTCGATCTATGCCAACCCAACAAACACCTTCGGAGACACCTGTAGAGCATCTTTATAATCACCCAGTTACGTTGTGATGTTTGATAGCACACAAGGTGTTCTTCCGGTATTCGAGAGTTGCATAATCTCATAGTCAGAGGAACATGTATAAGTCATGAAGAAAGCAATAGCAATAAACTAAACGATCATAGTGCTAAGCTAACGGATGGGTCTTGTCCATCACATCATTCTCTAATGATGTGATCCCGTTCATCAAATGACAACACATGTCTATGGTCAGGAAACATAACCATCTTTGATTAACGAGCTAGTCAAGTAGAGGCATACTAGGGACACTCTGTTTTGTCTATGTATTCACACATGTACTAAGTTTCCAGTTAATACAATTCTAGCATGAATAATAAACATTTATCATGATATAAGGAAATTTAAATAATGACTTTATTATTACCTCTAGGGCATATTTCCTTCAGTCTCCCACTTGCACTAGAGTCAATAGTCTAGTTCACATCACCATGTGATTAGTTCACATCGCCATGTGACTAATACCCGAAGTGTTTTACTAGAGTCAATAATCTAGTTCACATCGCTATGTGATTAACACCCAAAGAGTACTAAGGTGTGATCATGTTTTGCTTGTGAGAGAAGCTTAGTCAATGGGTCTGTCACATTCAGAGCCGTATGTATTTTGCAAATTTTCTATGTCTACAATGCTCTGCATGGAGCTACTCTAGCTAATTGCTCCCACTTTTAATATGTATCCATATTGAGACTCAGAGTCATCCAGATCGGTGTAAAAGCTTGATCGGCGTAACTCTTTACAACGAACTCTTTATCACCTCCATAACCGAGAAATATTTCCTTATTCCACTAAGGATTATTTTGACTGCTATCCAGTGATCCACTCCTGGATCACCATTGTACCCTCTTGCCAAACTCATGGCGAGGTTCACAATTGGTCTAGTACACAGCATAGCATACTTCATAAAACCTATGACTGAGGCATAGGGAATAAATTTTCATTCCCATTCTATTTTCTCCCGTGGTCGGGTTTTGAGTCTTTACTCAACTTCACACCTTGCAACACAGGCAAGAACTCCTTCTTTGACTGTTCCATTTTGAACTACTTCAAAATCTTGTCAAGGTATGTACTCATTGAAAAAACTTATCAAGCGTCTTGTTCTATCTCTATAGATCTTGGTGTTCAATATGTAAGCTGCTTCACCGAGGTCTTTCTTTCAAAAACTCCTTTCAAACACTCCCTTATGCTTTCCAGAAAAATTCTACATTATTTCCGATCAACAATATGTTATTCACATATACTTATCAGAAATGTTGTAGTGCTCCCACTCACTTTCTTGTAAATACAGGCTTCACCGCAAGTCTGTATAAAACTATATGCTTTGATCAACTTATCAAAGCGTATATTTCAACTCCAAGATGCTTGCACCAGTCCATAGATGGATCGCTGGAGCTTGCATACTTTGCTAGCACCTTTAAGATTGACAAAATCTTCTTGTTGCATCATATACAACTTTTCTTTAAGAAATCCATTAAGGAATATAGTTTTGACATCCATTTGCCAGATTTCATAAAATGTGGCAATTGCTAACATGATTCGGACAGACGTAAGCATCGCTACGAGTGAGAAAATCTTATCGTAGTCAACACCTTGAACTTGTCGAAAACTTTTTTCGACAATTCGAGCTTTGTAGATAGTAACACTACTATCAACGTCCGTCTTCCTCTTGAATATCCATTTATTCTCAATGGCTCGCCGATCATTGGGAAAGTCAATCAAAGTCTATACTTTGTTCTCATACATGGATCCCATCTCAGATTTAATGGCCTCAAGCCATTTCACGAAATCTGGGCTCATCATCGCTTCCTCATAGCTCGTAGGTTCATCATGGTTAAGTAACATGATATCCAGAACATGATTGTTGTACCACTCTGGTGTGGACCTTACTCTGGTTGACCTACGAGGTTCGGTAGTAACTTGATCTGAAGTTTCATGATCATCATCATTAGCTTCCTCACTAATTGGTGTAGGCATCACAGGAACTGATTTCTGTGATGAACTACTTTCCAACTCGAGAGAAGGTAGAATTACATCATCAAGTTCTACTTTCCTCCCACTCACTCCTTTCAAGAGAAACTCCTTCTCTAGAAAGGATCCATTCTAAGCACCAAAAATCTTGCCTTCGGATCTGTGATAGAAGGTGTACCCAACAGTTTCCTTTGGATATCCTATGAAGATGCATTTCTCTGATTTGGGTTCGAGCTTATCAGCTTGAAGCTTTTTCACTTGCCAAACCACAGTTCATACGGTGTCGTCTCAACGGATTTAGATGGTGCCCTATTTAACATGAATACAGCTGTCTCTAATGCATAACCCCAAAACGACAGTGATAAATCGGTAAGAGACATCATAGATCGCACCATATCTAATAAAGTACGGTTATGACGTTTGGACACACCATTACGCTGTGGTGTGAGTTGCGAAACTATTCCACATCGTTTCAAATGAAGACCAAACTCGTAACTCAAATATTCATCTCCACGATCAGATCGTAGAAACTTTATTTTCTTGTTACGATGATTTTCTACTTCAGTCTGAAATTCTTTGAACTTTTCAAATGTTTCAGACTTATGTTTCATCAAGTAGATATACCCATATCTGCTCAAATCATCTGTAAAGGTCAGAAAATAACGATACCCGCCGCAAGCCTCAACACTCATCGGACCGCATACATCAGTATGTATTATTTCCAATAAGTTAGTTGCTCGCTCCATTGTTCCGGAGAACGGAGTCTTAGTCATCTTGCCCATGAGGCATGGTTCACAAGCATCAAGTGAATCATAATCAAGTGATTTCAAAAGTCCATCAGCATGGAGTTTCTTCATGCGCTTTACACCAATATGACCTAAACGACAGTGCCACATATAAGTTGCACTATCATTATTAACTTTGCATCTTTTGGCTTCAATATTATGAATATGTGTATTAATACGACCGAGATTCAATAAACCATTTATATTGAGTGTATGACCATAGAAGGTTTTATTCATGTAAATAGAACAACAATTCTTCTTTGACTTAAATGAATAACCGTATTGCAATAAACATGATCCAATCATATTCATGCTCAACGCGAACATCAAATAACATTTATTTTAGGTTTAACACTAATCCCGAGGGTAAAGGGAGTGTGCGATGGTGATCTTATCAACCTTGGAATCACTTCCAACTCACATCATCACCTCGCCCTTAACTAGTCTCTGTTTATTTTGCAACTCCCATTTCTAGTTACTACTCTTAGCAACTGAACCAGTATCAAATACTGAGGGGTTTCTATAAACACTAGTAAAGTACACATCAATAACATGTATATCAAATATACCTTTGTTCACTTTGCCATCCTTCTTATCCACCAAGTATCTAGGGCAGTTCCACTTCCAATGATCATTTCCTTTGCAGTAGAAGCACTCAGTTTCAGGCTTGGGTCTAGCTTTGGGCTTCTTATGGGAGTGGCAACTTGCTTGCCATTCTTCTTAAAGTTCCCTTTCTTTCCCTTTCCCTTTTACTTGAAACTAGTGGTCTTGTCAACCATCAACACTTGATGCTTTTCTTGATTTCTACCTTTGCTGATTTCAGCATCGCGAAGAGCTCGGGAATTGTCTTGTTCATCCCTTGCATATTATAGTTCATCATGAAGTTCTAGTAACTTTGTGATAGTGACTAGAGAACTTTGTCAATCCCTATCTTATCTGGAAGATTAACTCCCACTTGATTCAAGTGATTGTAGTACTCAGACATTCTGAGCACATGCTCACTGGTTGAGCTATTCTCCTCCATCTTGTAGGCAAAAATGCTTGTCAGAGGTCTCATACCTCTCGACTCGGGCATGAGTCTGAAATACAAATTTCAGCTCTTGGAACATCTTATATGCTCCGTGGCGTTCAAAACATTTTTGAAGTCCCAGTTCTAAGCCGTAAAGCATGGCGCACTAAACTCTCAAGTAGTCATCATATCGAGCTTGCCAAACGTTCATAACGTCTGCATCTGCTCCTGCAATAGGTCCGTCACCTAGCGGTGCATCAAGGACATAATTCTTCTGTGCAGCAATGAGGATAATCCTCAGATCACGGACCCATTCCGCATCATTGCTACTATCACCTTTCAACTTATTTTTCTCTAGGAACATATCAAAAATAAAACAGGGGAGCTATACGCGAGCTATTGATCTACAACATAGATATGCAAAAACTATCAGGACTAAGTTCATGATAAATTAAAGTTCAATTAATCATATTACTTAAGAACTCCCACTTAGATAGACATCCCTGTAGTCATCTAAGTGATCACGTGATCCATATCAACTAAACCATGTCCGATCATCACGTGAGATGGAGTAGTTTTCAATGGTGAACATCACTATGTTGATCATATCTACTATATGATTCACGCTTGACCTTTCAGTCTCAGTGTTCCGAGGCCATATCAGCATATGCTAGGCTCGTCAAGTTTAACCCGAGTATTCTACGTGTGCAAAACTGGCTTGCACCCATTGTATGTGAACGTAGAGCTTATCACACCCGATCATCACGTGGTGTCTCGGCACGACGAACTGTAGCAACGGTGCATACTCAGGGAGAACACTTATACCTTGAAATTTAGTGAGGGATCATATTATAATGCTACCGCCGTACTAAGCAAAATAAGATGCATAAAAGATAAATATCATATGCAATCAAAATATGTGACATGATATGGCCATCATCATCTTGTGCCTTTGATCTCCATCTCCAAAATACCGTCATGATCTCCATCGTCACTGGCATGACACCATGATCTCCATCATCTTGATCTCTATCAACATGTCATCACATGGTCGTCTCGCCAACTATTGCTTTTGCAACTATTGCTATCGCATTGCGATAAAGTAAAGCAATTACATGGCACTTGCATCTTATGCAATAAAGAGACAACCATAAGGCTCCTGCCAGTTGCCGATAACTTTTACAAAACATGATCATCTCATACAACAATTTATATCTCAAAACGTCTTGACCATATCACATCACAACATGCCCTACAAAAACAAGTTAGACGTCCTCTACTTTGTTGTTGCAAGTTTTACGTGGCTGCTACGGGCTTCTAGCAAGAACCGTTCTTACCTACGCAACAAAACCACAACGATTTTTCGTCAAGTGTGCTGTTTTAACCTTCAACAAGGACCGGGCGTAGACAAACTCGATTCAACTAAAGTTGGAGAAACAGACACCCACTAGCCACCTGTGTGCAAAGCACGACGGTAGAACCAGTCTTACGCGGTCAAGTAATGTCGGTCTGGGCCGCTTCGTCCAACAATACCGCCGAATCAAAGTAAGAGGTTGCTGGTAAGCAGTATGACAATCATTGCCCACAACTCTTTGTGTTCTACTCATGCATATAACATCTACACATAGACCTGGCTCTGATGCCACTGTTGGGGAACGTAGTATTTTAAAAATTTGCCTACGATCACACAAGATCTATCTAGGAGAAGCATAGCAATGAGCGGGGAGAGTGTGTCCACGTACCCTCGTAGACCGAAAGCGGAAGCATTTAGTAACGCGGTTGATGTAGTTGGACGTCTTCGCGATCCAACCGATTCAAGTACCGAACGCACGTCACCTCCACGATTTGCACACGTTCAGCTCGATGATGTCCCTCGAACTCTTGATCCAGTTGAGGCCGAGGGAGAGTTTCGTCAGTACGATGGCGTGGTGACGGTGATGATGAAGTTACCGGCGCAGGGCTTCGCCTAAGCACTACGACGATATGACCAAGGTGTAAAACTGTCGAGGGGGGCATCGCACATGGCTAAAAGATCAACTTGTGTGTCTTTGGGGCGCCCCCTGCCCCTGTATATAAAGGAGGGGAGGAGGAGGCCGGCCAACAAGGGGCATGCCAGGGAGAGGGGAGTCCTACTAGGACTCCAGTCCTAGTAGGATTCGGCCCCACCCTTTTTTCCTTCTACCGGAGGGGGAAAGGGGGAAGGAGAGGGAGTAGGAGAAGGAAAGGGGCGTGGTGCCCCCTTCCCAAGTCCAATTCAGCCTCCTCCCTTGTGGGGGGCGCACCAGCCCCTTGTGGGCTGGTTAGCCTCCCTCCTATGGCCCATAAGGCCCATATCTTCCCCCCCCGGGGGGGGGGGTCCGGTAACCTCCCGGTACTCCGGAAAAATGCCCGAATCACTCGGAACCATTCCGATGTCCGAATGCAACCTTCCAATATATGAATCCTTACCTCTCGACCATTTTGAGACTCCTCATCATGTCTGTGATCTCATCCGGGACTTAGAACAAATTTCGTTCATCAAATCACATAACTCATAATACAAATTGTCATCGAACGTTAAGTGTGCGGACCCTACGGGTTTGAGAACTATGTAGACATGACCGAGACACATCTCCGATCAATAACCAATAGCGGAACCTGGATGCTCATATTGGCTCGTACATATTCTACGAAGATCTTTATCGGTCAAACCGCATAACAACATACGTTGTTCCCTTTGTCATCAGTATGTTACTTGCCCGAGATTCGATCGTCGGTATCATCATACCTAGTTCAATATCGTTACTGGCAAGTCTCTTTACTCGTTCCGTAATGCATCATCCTGCAACTAACTCATTAGTCACATTGCTTGCAAGGCTTATAGTGATGTGCATTACCGAGAGGGCCCAGAGATACCTTTTCGATATGCGGAGTGACAAATCCTAATCTCGATCTATGCCAACCCAACAAACACCTTCGGATACACCTGTAGAGCATCTTTATAATCACCCAGTTACGTTGTGACGTTTGATAGCACACAAGGTGTTCCTCCAGTATTCGGGAGTTGCATAATCTCATAGTCAGAGGAACATGTATAAGTCATGAAGAAAGCAATAGCAATAAACTAAATGATCATAGTGCTAAGCTAACCGATGGGTCTTGTCCATCACATAATTCTCTAATGATGTGATCCCGTTCATCAAATGACAACACATGTCTATGGTCAGGAAACATAACCATCTTTGATTAACGAGCTAGTCAAGTAGAGCATACTAGGGACACTGTGTTTTGTCTATGTATTCACACATGTACTAAGTTTCCGGTTAATACAATTCTAGCATGAACAATAAACATTTATCATGATATAAGGAAATATAAATAACAAGTTTATTATTGCCTCTAGGGCATATTTCCTTCTGTGGAGCCCACGGGAAGCTTCTCCACCGCCATCCACCTCTATAAATACTCTAAAATCCCAAAAATCCTATGGGAGTCGACGAAACACGATTCCAGCTGCCGCAAGTTCCAGAACCATTAAGGATAAAAAGATGGGCCTATTCCTACGTGAATAGATCTTGTCTACATCATTTCATCGTTCTTATTGCATTACTCCGTTTTTCCATGAACTTAATACACTAGATGAATGCTGGATAGCGGTCTATGTGTGGAGTAATAGTAGTAGATGCAGGCAGGAGTCGGTCTACTAATCTTGGACGTGATGCCTATATACATGATCATTGCCTTGGATATCATCATAATTATTTGCTCTTCTATCAATTGCCCAACAGTAGTTTGTTTACCCACCGTATGCTATTTTCTCGATAGAAGCCTCTAGTGAAATCTGCGGCCCCGGGGTCTATTTCCTATCATATTAAGACCCAAAAATACCTTGCTGCACTTTTTCTTTATTCATTTTAGTTTGTGTTTTGCTAGATCTATTTATCAAATGTCATACAATTTAATCTATCTCAATACCAAGGAGGGATTGACAACCCCTCTTACGCATTTGGTTGCAAGTTTTTGTTGTTTGTGTGCAGGTGTTGTTTACATAGTGTTGCTTGGTTCTCCTACTGGATTGATAACCTTGGTTTCATAACTGAGGGAAGTACTTACCTTTGCTATGCCGCATCATCCCTCCTCTTAGGGGAATTACCAACGCAGATACAAGCAATCAAGAAGAATTTCTGGCGCTGTTGCCGGGGAGACATCATCAACATATATCAGGTTCCTATGCACAAACTGTCATCTCCTTGCAATTACTTTATTTGCCATTTGCCTCTCGTTCTCCTCTCCCCCACTTCTAAAACGTTTTTGCAAAAAAACAAAAATATTTTTCGTTTGCCTTTTTCTCGTTCGATCTTGTGTTTGCTTATGTTCTTGTTTGCATAGTCACGATGTCTCAAGAAAATACCAAATTGTGTGATTTTTCCAATACTAATAATAATGATTTTATTAGTGCTCCGATTACTTCTCACACCGCTAGTGCGAAGTATTATGATATTAATGCCGCTTTGTTGAATCTTGTTATTGAAAGTGCAACTATCCCTCGGTGGTTTTGGTAATTCCTAACAACATATAGCTCATTGAGCTAATGCTATTTCAAGATAAACATTTCAGGAAAGCTCAATGATTGGCATGGGATGGATGAGAAAAGTGGACCCCTCAAAATACTAAGGTCAAAGGATTGCCTCAAGCTTAAAGCACAAGACTCTACATTTTTCATTTTAAGTGATCCAAGATCACATTGAGTCCATAGGAAAAGCCAATACCATCAAGAGGGGGTGAGTTGTTGCTTAATGAGTTTCTTGCTCAAAGTGCTAAGTGATATGCTCCAAAACCCTCAACTACTTTCTCACATCCACATATGTCCCAAACCAAGAGTCCAACTCGGCCCCACCGAAATTTCATATCCGGAGCCACCGAGTTCCATTGACATAGCCACTGCCAGAAACCCTAGTCTTTTCGGTCTCACCGACAGGGATCTCGGTCTCACTGAGATGGGATTGTAATATCTCTGTTTCCCTTCGTAACGTTTCGGTCAAACCGAGATGAGCGATCGGTCCCACCGAGATTGCAATGCAAACACTCTGTTTCCTTTTCATAACATTTCGGTCTAACCGAGATGAGCGAATCGGTCCCACCGAGTTTGCCTGACCAACTCTCTGTTTGTCCATTACCAAAATCGGTCTCACCGAGTTTGTATAATCGGTCTCACCGAGATTACGTTATGCCCTAACCCTAACGAAATCGGTCTCACCGAGTTGACGTGTCGGTCCCACCGAAAACCCTAACGGCCACATTATGAACCAAATTGGTCTGACCGAGTTCTCTGAATCGGTCCCACTGAGTTTGGTAAATTGTGTGTAACGGTTAGATTTTGTGTGGAGGCTATATATACCCCTCCACCCACTCTTCATTCGTGGAGAGAGCCATCAGAACATGCCTACACTTCCAACACTTATTTTCTGAGAGAGAACCACCTACACTTGTGTTGAGATCAAGATATCCCATTCCAACCACATAAATCTTGATCTCTAGCCTTCCCCAAGTTGCTTTCCACTCAAATCATCTTTCCACCAAATCCAATCCTATGAGAGAGAGTTGAGTGTTGGGGAGACTATCATTTGAAGCACAAGAGCAAGGAGTTCATCATCAACACACCATTTGTTACTTCTTGGAGAGTGGTGTCTCCTAGATTGGCTAGATTTTTATTTGGTCAAGTAGTCTAATCACCCCCCTCTAGACATACTTTCGATCCTAAGTGGTATCAGAGCTTTGGTCTCCATTTGCTTTGATTCCATAGCTTTTGGTGGTCAGAGCCTTGGTTTCACAACCTAGGAGAGTATGGCGTCTAGCGAGGGAAAATACCACCGTAGAGGTCCTTACTTTGATGGTACAAATTTTGCTAGTTGGAAGCATAAGATGAAAATGCATATTTGTAACATCCCAAATTTTCAATTTGGAATGTTATACATAGATCATTCATGCATATCATAATTTGCTGCATTTCGTTTCGCGATCCTCGAAATCTTAAGCAACTCATGGACCCTCGAAGAGAGTTGGGGATTTCACTGTTTTCATATTTGAATTCTATCAAATATTGAAACAAGGATTTTGGTTTTATTTGTTTTTCTCTCCAAAAATATTTCCTATTAAAATATATGAGAGGAGATAATATTACTTCTCCAAAATAAATGAAGTATTGGAGGAAAAATATTAAAATCAAATATTTGATTTTATTCGGATTTTATTGTTATTTTATTTGCATTAGAAAAATTGCACGTTTTTCAAAGTTGCATTTGAGGGCCAAGAAAATGTTAATCTCGTTCTAAATATTTTATTTAGACGGTGAAAATTTGTTTTGGCATTTTTAGATTTTTTTATTTTCTAGGATTTATTTAAGTTTAGGCAATTTTTTCTAAAAAACTTCAGCGCCCGACTGGGCCAAGGCCCAGCCGAGCCAGGCCGCTGGCCCGCGCCGAGCCACCGCCTCCCCGTGCCCGAGTCCGGCCAGGACACGGCCGCCGCCACCGTCACCGCCCGGGACTCCTCCCGCCCCCTTCCCCAAGCCGACCCCGCCCCTCCCCTCTTAAATACCCCGCCACCGCCGCCCCAAGCCACCACCATCGCCGCCGCACGCAGCAACAGCCGCCGCCGCCTGCCGCGCCTCGCCTTGCGCCACCGCCACCCCGCAGGCCCACCCCGCGCCGCCGGAGCCACCGCCTCGCCGCCGGAGCGGCCGCCGCCGATCCGATCCGGAGCCGCCTGTTTTTTTCTGGTTTAGGTAAAAACTGACGGTTTTTTAAAACCCTAGGTTCGTTTTTAGATCGGTTCGCCGGTTTCCTCGGTTTAGTTTATTTAGCGAACGTTCGTCCATACGTTCGTTTCAACGAACGGTGTTCACTCGTTAGCTGCAGACAGCGAACGTTCGTTCGTTAGCCTGTTCGTCAGTTTTTCTTTTTCTCAGATTTTCCGCGATTATTTTTTATCGCGATTTTCGTTTCAGTTTATCTTTTCGCTCGTTTATCGGAATCACATGATTCAAGCGCCTAGATCTTCGTATCAAAACCCTCTTTCTGTTTAATCAACTTGAACAAGATTTTGGTACTGTAAAATTTGACTTTAGTCCAGATTAGTAAACGGATCTTGTTTCTTTCGCAGTTTGAGTTTCGTTGCTCCGTTTGATTTGATTCTTTTTGCAAACCGGAGTTCTTAAGTTGAACTTTCTGGTTAGTTCTTCTTATTTGAGATTTACCCTTTTTCTTAGCTTGATTGCTTATGTATGCTATTGTTTGTTTGCGATAGAATTCCCGGAGTGCGAAGCGTGCTACTACGAGTCTCTAGGTTTTGCGGATCGTCAGCAAGGCAAGTAACACATTGATCATACTCCTTTCATACCCAGTTTTTATGCATTAGCTCCAATCCTCAAACATTGCATGATTAGGATATGATTAACTTGTGGGTATTGGGAAGTAGTTGATGAGGTAGAACCTATTGCCCTATTATATTCAAACCCTTGGGAGTTACTTCTACGTATTGCTTATATTGCTATGCTATGCTCGTAGACGTGGTTTGGGTGAATGAATCCATGACAGATGTGAGATTGTTAATTAATGGTTCAACTTAAGGTGGCAACTTTAATACACATCTGGGTGGATTGCTTGTCGGGCACCTGGAGAATCCAGTGTTGTCCTAGGATATCCCGGAGTACCCGTGTGATCATCCTAAGGTCCGCCACCCAGGCTCAAAGGGAACTGAGATATTTTCATGCTAGAAACTTCCGTGTGCAGCCACAAGCTATTATGGGATCTAGCATAGTTGAGTAAGTTGCATGAGCTCTTGAAGAGGTGGATCAGCAGGTAGAGGGATGTAGGTTGGTATGGTCTTCCCGGAGTAAAGAGTTCATGTTTCTGAAAGACTGTGTCTTGGTCATCCGTTTCTCAAACACCATGTAGTGCGAGAAATCCAACGGAGGCGATCGAGTCTTGTGGGAGAAGTGCACAAACCTCTGCAGAGTGTACAATCTAATCATGGTTAGCCGTGTCCCCGGTTATGGACATCTTGAGTATCTAGTACTTGGAGTATCCTAAGTATCTCATCACTCTAATTTAACATTGTTGGGTTGATAATTACTTTAATTGGGATTGAGTTGGAGGAACCTTCTCAGTGTAGAGCTTTCCACCAGCCAAATATGCATGTAGTGATAGCATTATTCTGTATTTGCTCTACTGTGTTATATTGCCAGCATATTCCATGTGCTGACCCGTTTCTGGGCTGCAACGTATTATGTTGCAGACTTTTCAGACGAGGAGTAAGGTTCATTAGGTCGTTACCGTGCAGCTAAGCTATGCCATTGGAGTTGATGGACTCACTTTATCTTCCAAGCCTTCCGCTGTTATCGTATTAGATGGCCTTAAGCCATATTTATTGTAATAAGTTCTCTTTTGAGACATTCGATGTAATAAGTGTGTGATTGCTACTCTGTTATAAATCCTTCGAGTACTGTGTGTGTCAGCATTACCGATCCAGGGATGACACTGAAGCACAGAGACTTGACCATTTGAGGTCGGGTCGCTACAAGATGGTATCAGAGCACACGCTGAGTGTAGGACACGACCACTAAGATAAAACCCATAGGTCACTCTTCTCTACTCATTTCTGACTCCTCTCCATTTTCTACTCTTTAGGATGACGGATTCGAGGAACAAGTTTGCACAACCGGATGAAGACACCCCCTTTGGACGCCACTTGAAGGAAGTCACTAGGTACCTGAACATCGGAATACCAAGCTTCACCGGGACTTACAACGCCACTTTACCAGAAGAGGAGCGCTGGATGATTCAAGTTCAAGTACTAGGAAGGATGTTCTCGCCAACCACTAAGCCCATAGAGTTTTCTTTTGAAGCACCCACCTGGAGTCTAGGCAAGAGCATGGCAGCCCACATTACCATGGGACGCATTGGAGAAGTCTACAACAAGGATCTTAAGGACACTATCTATCAGATATGTGGGTGCCGAGATGAGCAATGGGAGATGATCAGCACCAAGAAGGATAGATCCATTGCAGCTTTCACCCAGGAGTTAAACCAACACATTCGACGCCAGGAGAATTAGATGTGCGCAGATATGATAGATTTGAAGAAGGCGAAGACAAGGATCATCGAGCTGGAAGAAGAACTTAAGTCTACACGCGATGGATATGAGGAGGAAATTGCAACACTATTGGAGAAGAATGACGACTTGATAAACAAGATCGGAGTATTCATGGGAGACCCCACGCCGGGAGGAGAGGACGACGATTCCACTTGCCCGGAGAACTACATCATCATCGACGACATCGACTCCGACCCCAGTGAAGATGACTTTGAAGACGAAGCTGGAGTAGACATCATGGAGTCTTCCATCGATCAAAATTTCTAGATGACCACCAAATGATTAGTAGTATTCCCCCATGTATATAGTAGTAGTTGAGAACTTTTTACGATAGTTCTAGACCATTTGTATGCCCTTGCTTGATTGATTGAGTGAAATGATTGTGTTTGTCTCATGTGCATATGGGTAGTGCTTTCTCACTAGACCCCTTTTCTATTCTAATCTCTCCCCTCTAAACCCGCCAGGTGCCTCCGAGACGTGACACCGGATTTGCATTCCCGCCAGAACTCACTCAGTTGATCCAGCAGCAGAATGCCTTGATGCAATTGTTAGTCCAGAACCAAGGCAACAACAACAACAACAACAACAACAACAACAACCTGCCTCCAGTTGACAACTTACCTCGCTTTCTGAGGTTGCAGCCGCCGGTGTTTTCCAGTAGCACCGAGCCTATAGTAGCAGATGATTGGCTACGCCGTATTGGTAGGGAGTTGACCACCGCAGGTTGCACAGATGCTGAGAAGGTGCGCTTTGCCGCACATCAATTGGATGGACCAGTAGCCTCATGGTGGGAGAACTATACGACCACTTTCCCCATAGCCAACGTCACTTGGGATCCGTTTCAGCAAGCTTTCCGCACAACCCATGTCTCAAATGGAGCTATGAATATGAAGAAGCGTGAGTTTCGCAACTTACGCCAGGGGAACCGTACTGTAGCTCAGTACGTGGATGAGTTTAGCAAGTTATCTCGCTATGCCCCTGATGATGTGGCCACAGATGCCGCGAAGCAGGAGAAGTTTATGGAAGGGCTGAATGATGAGATGAGCATGCAGTTGATGGTGGCAACATTCAACAACTACCAGGAGTTGGTAGATAAGGCTCTTATGATTGAAGGGAAGCAGCAGCAGATTGAGAGCCGTAAGAGGAAGTATGGGCAAGGAGGATACAATTTCGGAGCTCAGCAGAAGCCTTGTCTAACCCCAAACTCGGGAGGACTTGTTCATAACCATGGAGGTCATAACCACACCGGAGGAAGTTCGCATAACCACAATGGTTCTAAGAATGGGACTGGGAACGGAACAAACAACAATCAGAACCGCCCCAATCCAGCCACACCCGCCAAGAGGGACCTAAGTCACATTACTTGCTTCAAGTGCGGAAAGACTGGACACTATGCCACGGAGTGCCCTGAAGCGAAGAATGGAAATGGTAACGGGAGCGCTGGGAAGAAACCCAATCCATTCAACAAAGGACAAGTGAACCACGTTAACGTGGAGGAGGTTGAAGAGCAGCCAGAAGCAGTTATTGGTAAGTTTTTGGTTAAGTCTTTTACCGCCCTTGTTCTTTTTGACACTGGTGCATCGCATTCATACATATCAAGGGGATTCGTGGATAAGATTAAACTACCAACCCAAACCCTTAGGACCCCTCTGTTAGTGAGTTCACCTAGAGCAGAGTATATGGCTAGCCGATGGTGCGACCAGATACCCTTAACCATTGGTAGCCATGTTTTCCCGTCAGACCTAATAATTTTGGAGTCACAAGGATTGGATGTGATATTAGGCATGGACTGGATGTCAAAGTATGGAGGAAGCATTGACTATGCTAGTAAGTCAATTTATCTCACGACCCCTGAGGGAAAAAGGATTAAGTATGTATCTAGGCATGCGCCTAGGAGGAGCCAAGTAAATACCCTCACAGGAGTCGTTCAGGAGGAAGTGCCTGTAGTACAGGATTACCCAGATGTTTTTCCAGAGGAATTACCAGGCATGCCACCGGATCGAGACATCGAGTTTTTGATAGAGCTATTGCCAGGCACAGGGCCAATATCAAAGAGACCCTACCGGATGCCCGCAAATCATCTGGAGGAGATTAAGAAGCAGATCAAGGAGTTATTGGAGAAAGGTTACATTCGACAAAGCTCATCCCCATGGGGAGCCCCAGTGCTTTTGGTTGAGAAGAAGGATAAGTCTCTAAGAATGGTTGTTGATTATCATGCGTTGAATGAGGTGATGATCAAGAACAAATACCCACTGCCGATGATCAATGATTTGTTTGACCAGCTGCAAGGAGCTAAGGTTTTTTCAAAGATCGATCTGCGATCAGGATATCACCAGCTGAAGATTCGAGAGAAGGATATACCAAAGACAGCATTCACCACACGGTACGGGTTGTATGAATATACGGTCATGTCATTTGGACTGACTAACGCCTTTGCTTACTTCATGAGCATGATGAACAAGGTGTTCATGGATTATTTGGATAAGTTTGTTGTGGTGTTCATTGATGAATAATGGTATACTCGAAGAATGAGGAGGAGCACAAGGAGCATTTGCGTTTAGTTCTTGAGAAACTCAGGGAACATCAGTTGTATGCCAAGTTCAGCAAATGTGAGTTTTGGTTGAAGGAAGTCGGATTCCTTGGACATGTTATATCAGGAGAAGGTATAGCAATAGATCCCACCAAGGTTCAGTCAGTCACTGAATGGTTGGCACCCACTTTAGTTAGCGAGATCCGCAGTTTTCTTGGACTCGCAGGATACTATCGGAGATTCATTGAGAATTTTTCCAAGATTGCGAAGCCAATGATGGAGTTATTGAAGAAGGATACCAAATTTAAATGGACAGAAGAATGTGAGGCGAGTTTTCAGGAGTTAAAGAAACGTTTGACTACAGCCCCAGTGCTGATTCTGTCGGATATACGCAAGGATTTCCAAGTGTATTGCGATGCCTCTCGCCTAGGACTTGGAAGTGTGCTGATGCAGGACGGAAGAGTTGTTTCGTATGTCTCACGACAACTAAAACCGCACGAATTGAATTATGCCACACATGATTTGGAGTTGGCTGCCATAGTGCATGCGCTGAAGACTTGGAGACATTACTTTATTGGAAACCGTTGTGATGTGTACACGGATCATAAGAGTTTGAAATACATTTTCACACAGAAGGAGTTGAACCTTAGGCAGAGGAGATGGCTGGAGCTTATAAAGGATTATGACATGAAGCTTCACTATCATCTAGGCAAAGCCAATGTCGTAGCAGCCGCTTTGAGTCGGAAGAGTTATGCTAACACCCTAGTAAGCACGATTGCCAAAGGAGTTAGCAGAGGATCTCAGGGAACTTCGATTGGAGATTGTTCCTAGAGGTTTTGTTGCAACAATGGAGGTTCAGTCTACATTGTTAGGAAAGATTCGAGAAGCTCAGAAGGATGACAAAGAGATTGCCGAGATAAAGGAGAGAATGAGCAAAGGAAAGGCCAAAGGTTTTCGTGAGGATGAGCACGACACCTTATGGTTTGAGGACCGTGTTTATGTGCCCAATAACACAGAGATCGGGAAGTTAATACTTCAGAAGGCTCATGACTCACCATACTCGATACACCCCGAAAACACCAAGATGTATTTGGATTTGAAGGAACGTTTTTGGTGGACTGGTATGAAGAAGGATATTGCCGAGTATGTAGCTGTATGTGATGTATGTCAGAGAGTGAAGGCAGAGCATCAAAAGCCAGCAGGATTGTTACAGCCTATGCCGATACCTGAATGGAAGTGGGATAAACTTGGCATGGATTTTATCACCGGGTTGCCCAGGACCAAATCAGGATATGATTCTATATGGGTAGTAGTTGATCGCTTGACCAAAGTGGCTCACTTTATCCCAGTGAAAACCACCTATACAAGTGCGAAGTTGGCCAAGATATATATGACCAGGATCGTATGTCTGCATGGAGTTCCGAGGACCATCATATCAGATAGAGGGACACAGTTTACTTCAAAGTTTTGGCATTAGCTGACCAGACTTTGGGGACAAGGTTGGAGTTCAGTACATCATTCCACCCGCAGACAGATGGACAGACCGAGAGAGTCAACCAGATTCTGGAGGATATGTTGAGAGCTTGTGCGCTGGATTATGGATCTAGTTGGGATGACAATTTGCCCTACGCAGAGTTCTCATACAACAATAGTTACCAGGCCAGTTTGAAGATGGCACCGTTCGAAGCCCTGTATGGATGAAGGTGCAGAACAGCGTTGATGTGGGATGAAGTTGGAGATCGACAGTTGTTTGGACCAGACTTGATCAAGGAGTCTGAAGAGAAGGTTAAGTTGATTCGCGATAGACTAAAGGTAGCTCAGTCCAGGCAGAAGAGTTATGCAGATTCGAAACACAAGGAGGTAACCATTGAAATTGGAGATAGAGCATATCTGCGAGTGTCACCTCTGCAAGGAGTGAAACGTTTTGGAGTCAAGGGAAAGTTAGCCCCGAGATTTGTAGGACCGTATGGTGTTTTGGAACGTATGGGAGAAGTTGCCTACAAGTTGGAGTTACCTGAAGGACTATTAGGAGTTCATGATGTGTTTCACGTTTCACAGTTGAAGAAGTGTCATGCTGAGATGGCCGATATACCGTTACGAGATACAGTGCCCTTGGAGGCGATTCTGTTGGACAGTGATCTGACCTATGAGGAGAAGCCAGTCAGGATTCTTGAATTTGCCAGCCGATTCACCCGCAGCTAGGTTATCAAGTTTTGCAAAGTTCAGTGGAGCCACCATACCGAGGATGAAGCCACCTGGGAAAGAGAGGATGATCTTCGCAAAGACCACCCACACCTATTTTCTAGCCAACCCGAATCTCGAGGGTGAGATTCATCTTAAGGGGGGTAGGTTTGTATCTCGGTGCCACCGAGTCGTTCCACTCGGTCACACCGACAGGGTCAGGTTATATATACTAACGGGCAAAATTTTGGAAATTTTTCTGAACCTTTTCGCCCGCGCGTAACCTGCTCTGCCTCCTCGGGTCTCCAGATCGTCCTCTCGCCGCCAGCGACCTCCCGCTACTGGTCTCCGCCGCCGTCAATGGCAATCTGCCCCGCCGTTGCCGCCGTAGAAAGTTTGCCGCCGAACTAGGGTAGAAACTTGATCTTTGTGCTAATCCATAACTCTGATTCTTAGCACATTGCTTTGCCATGATTCTTGCCACGATTGAAATCATCCTGTCCAACGAAAACATCCTGTAGATTAGTTTTGATTTGAAAATTTAGGGTTAGGTCTCTGCTGAATTCATCTCGGACCGACCGAGTTGTAGAAATCGGTCTCACCAATTTGGCTTAGGCCAGAGCACACGCGTTTTCGGTCCGACCGAAAATTGCAAATCGGTGTGACCGAGTTCGATTTCTCTGTGAAACCCTAGCAGTCTCGGTACCACCGAACTGTGACTCAGTCTGACCAAGTTCACTAGTTTAGGTTCCAAAAGATGCTTCGGTATCACCGAGTTTACAAATTGGTAGATCCGAAATGCTTTCTTTGAAGAACTAAAACTAAGTTTTTAAGTCATCTGTTTTGCAAAACTCCTGTACTTTGTGATGCTCATCTACTCTACCTCATATATAACCTATTCACAGGGTCTGCTGTCAGAGTATTTGCAGAGATGTCTGATCAAAGTGATAGTCAGAACAGGTCTGAGCATCAGGTGCAGATGAGTGAGGGTTCTGATCCCTCTAGCAGCTATGATGATGGCAGCAGGAGCACACAAAGTAACTTGCCAAAGGCTGCTACCAGGACAAGGAAGAAGAGAACTCCTGATTCAGAGGATGAAGATTATGTGGCTGTTGAAGATGAAGCCAGTTCAAAGAAACAGTTGCTGGAAAAGGAGTCTGACACAGCTGCTGCAACAAAGCCTGGACTGAAAACAAAGGCTCCAGCAAGAAGACAACCCATGTCTAAGCCAAGAAAAGTTGCCACAGGTGAAACCATGAAGTTCACCATTGAATCTGAAGAAGAAGCAATTGGAAAGGATAAGAAGAAGAAGAGGGCCAGAACCACTACTGCCAGAGTTCTTGGCAAGCCCTCAATGAGGATTGATTCTGAAGAAGAAGAAGAAGAAGAAGAAGAGCAGGAGGATGCTACACCAGCACCCAAAACTTAAAAGCTCATGGGAGATGCAATCGGATCAGGGGCTGCTCCATCTAAGCCCAAATCTACTCCCAAGGCTGCTGCTACAGCTCCAAAGCCTAAACCCAAGAGAAGCACTAGAAACATCCCTGCTGACGAAAAGAACAAGGCCCCAGTGCCTGAAGTTGTTGAAGAAGATGAAGCCCAAGTGCTAAGAAAGCTGAAGCCCAAGATCCCCGACCACAATGATGCACATCCAGTTGCAGAAAACATGAAAATCAGGAAGGATGCAGGATTGAGACTATGGAGACAGTCTGATCCATATGCTATCAGGAGAAGAACTGTTGTGGACTACAGGTTTCACACTAAGGAACAACAGGACTTCTATGAGACAATTCTGCTTGATAAGAAGCCCATAGTGTGTGACATGAGATGGGTTGACAGGGAGTTCATCAAGGAGAATGAGGATCACTTCCTTGGTGTGTATGATAGCTTCAAGGGATGTGGAGTTGACACATTTGTTGCCTAGAAGCTCACTAAGTGGAATGATGAGCTCATCATGCAGTTTTACTCCACTGCCCACTTCTATCCAGATGGAGGGATAGTATGGATGTCTGAAGGCACTAGATACCAGTCTACAGTTGATGAGTGGGCCAAGCTTATCAATGCCCCTGAGGAACATGAGGATGACTTGGACATTTATGCTGAGAAGAAGAAAGATCACAATACAATGGCCAACATGTACAAAGAGATCCCAGATGATGCTTTGGATACTCACAAGTTTGGATCTGTCCACTTCTTGCTATCTGGTCTGCCTACCATAAACTGGATTCTAAGGCACACACTGCTACCCAAGTCAGGTGATCACAAGATGATCAGAGGACATGCTATAAACTTGCTGCATATATTTGATGTCCCACAGAAGTTCAAGGTCATGAGTTTGATTGTTGAGACAACCAAGAGGACTGCTGCTGACCAAAAGAGAAGCTGTGGGTATGCCCCACAAATTCAGGAGCTCATCAATTCTAAGATGGGCACAGGGATTTATCTCTTGGATAAGGAACACCTGGCCATATACCCTGAATTTGAGAACAACACTATGGTGATGAATGAGGATGACCCCACATCAGTGCAAGCACATGAGAAGAGAGAGAAAGCTAAAGCTGAGAAAGCTGCAAAGATGCCAACTGTTGAGGAGGCATCTCAGGTATTCTTGAAGAGGAAGCAAGACCAGCTTGGATATCTGATCCAATCCACCCAGAGGATTGAGAAGGGCTTGGCCACCCTGACCAAGAACCAGGAGAGCTTGGAAAGGATTATTGAGACAAAATTCTATGACCTTGATGTCAAGGTAACTGAGATCCAAACTGCAGTTGAGCAGCTACAGGAGGAAGCAGATGAGAAGAAGGGCAAGTCTACCACAGATGCTTTTGCTAGAGTGCCCAGAGGACAAAGATCTGCTGAAGTGCCCGTGATAGATACTAGAGCAACAACATCAGCACCAGCAGCTACAACTCCAGTGCCACCTCCAGCAGCCACTCCACCAGCTCCAACTACTTCATCGGAAGCTTTCGTCCTTGGAGTCATCTCAACACCTCCTACTGAAGACCAAGCCTGAGAGACGTTTAGCACTATGCATTTTTGAACTTTTTGGTAACTTGTTGCCAAAGGGGGAGAAAAATGTATAAATCATAGGCTTCGAGAGAGAGTATTGTTTTTTATCTCTCTTGCTATTTTGGTTGAATCTTTCATTGTGTGCTTGTGTGAGATACTTTATGTGCTTGTGAGATACTCGTTTGATCATGTGTTTGATCATATGCTACCCTTAATGCTTGTTGGATGATATTATCTCTTATATCTCTATATGATCATTCACTTTGCTTGGTGATGAGTGCATGCTTTTAACTTCTATCATTTTGAGCGCTCCACCAAGATGTATGTGACATGGAAGAGTAACCCATGATCCTAATCGATTGTGCATTTGCATTCAAAAGCAAATTTTAAATAATGCACAAATTTAGGGGGAGCTCTTGCTTATCACATACTTCTCAAAGCGACGATGTTTTTCAATCTTATTATCATTTGTCGAAGCTTTGATCTATATGTTGTCATCAATTACCAAAAAGGGGGAGATTGAAAGTGCAACTATCCCTGGGTGGTTTTGGTAATTCCTAACAACATATAGCTCATTGAGCTAATGCTATTTCAAGATAAACATTTCAGGAAAGCTCAATGATTGGCATGGCATGGATGAGAAAAGTGAACCCCTCAAAATACTAAGGTCAAAGGATTGGCTCAAGCTCAAAGCACAAGACTCTACATTTTTCATTTTAAGTGATCCAAGATCACATTGAGTCCATAGGAAAAGCCAATACTATCAAGAGGGGGTGAGGTGTTGCTTAATGAGTTTCTTGCTCAAAGTTCTTAGTGATATGCTCCAAAACCCTCAACTACTTTCTCACATCCATATATGTCCCAAACCAAGAGTCCAACTCGGCCCCACCGAAATTTCATATCCGGAGCCGCCGAGTTCCATTGACATAGCCATTGCCAGAAACCCTAGTCTTTTCGATCTCACTGATAGCGATCTCGGTCTCACCGAGATGGGATTGTAATCTCTCTGTTTCCCTTCGTAACGTTTCGGTCAAACCGAGATGAGCGATCGGTCCCACCGAGATTGCAATGCAAACACTCTGTTTCCTTTTCGTAACGTTTCGGTCTAACCGAGATGAGCGAATCGGTCCCACCGAGTTTGCCTGACCAACTCTCTGTTGGTCCATTACCAAAGTCAGTCTCACCGAGTTTGTGTAATCGGTCTCACCGAGATTACGTTATGCCCTAACCCTAACAAAATCGGTCTCACCGAGTTGACGTGTCGGTCCCACCGAAAACCCTAACGGTCACATTATGAACCAAATCGGCCTGACCGAGTTCTCTGAATCGGTCCCACTGAGTTTGGTAAATTGTGTGTAACGGTTAGATTTTGTGTGGAGGCTATATATACCCCTCCACCCACTCTTCATTCGTGGAGAGAGCCATCAGAACATGCCTACACTTCCAACACTTATTTTCTGAGAGAGAACCACCTACACTTGTGTTGAGATCAAGATATCCCATTCCAACGACATAAATCTTGATCTCTAGCCTTCCCCAAGTTGCTTTGCACTCAAATCATCTTTCCACCAAACAATCCTATGAGAGAGAGTTGAGTGTTGGGGAGACTATCATTTGAAGCACAAGAGCAAGGAGTTCATCATCAACACACCATTTGTTACTTCTTGGAGAGTGGTGTCTCCTAGATTGGCTAGATTTTTATTTGGTCAAGTAGTCTAATCACCCCCCCTCTAGATATACTTTCGATCCTATAGTTATGAAATAGCACTTTTCCGGTAGTCCCAATGTGGATGTCGTGTCCCATCTAAACACTTTCATTGAATTGTGTGATATGCAAAAGAAAAAAGATGTGGACAACGATATTGTGAAATTAAAATTATTTCCTTTCTCTTTGCGGGATCATGCAAAAATTTGGTTTTCATCTTTGGCATGTAATAATATTGATTCTTGGGATAAGTGCAAAGATGCTTTCATCACTAAGTATTTTCCGCTCGCGAAAATTATTTCTCTTAGAAATCAAATCATTAATTTTAAGCAACTTGAGCATGAACATGTCGCGCAATCTTGGAAAGAATGAAATTAATGCTAAGAAAGTGTCCTACTCATGGTTTAAATCTATGGATGATTATACAAAAAAATTATGCGGGATTGAATTTTGTTTCTAGAAATCTTTTAGATTCCACCACGGGTGGTACTTTTATGGAGATTACTTTGGGTGAAGGTATTAAACTACTTGATAATATTATGGCAAATTATTCACAATGGCATACCGAAAGAGCACCTACTCGTAAAAAGGTTAATTCCGTTGAAGAAATTAGTACTTTGAGTGAAAAAAGTTGATGCACTTATAAAATTGGTTGCTAGTAAAAATGCTCCTATTGATGTTAATGATGTGCCTTTGTCTAATTTGATTGAGCAAAGTAATGATCCCGTAGATGTTAATTTTGTCTCGCGAAACAATTTAATAACAATGCTTATAGATGTAATTTTAATCCTATGCCTTTTCTTGGAAATTCTTCTGATAATTATGGCAATTCCTATGGTAATTCTTCTAATAATAATAATAGGATGCCCTCTGATCTTGAGAGTAATATTAAAGAATTTATCAATGCTCAAAAAAATTCAACACTATGATAGAAGAAAAATTGAATAAGATTGATGATATCTCTAGAAGCATTGATAGAATTACTCATGATGTAGAAAATCTCAAGATTAAAATTTTTCCACCCAAGGTTGATGTCAATGAATCAATTAAAGATTTATATGTTTCTTTTTATGATGGTAAGAAAAGAACCGCTATGCTTAGAGATAGAAGAGAATTTTTAGAAAGAGCATTTTCGCCTTATTGCTTTCACCATAGTGATGAAGATGTTAAGATGATTGGTGTTTCTTCTATTGATTACTTGTTTAGTACTGTTAAAATTGATGATAAGAGGATTGAAGAAGAGTCAACTTTAGCTAGAAGGCGTCCTCAAAATTCAGAGGGTGGAACTCTTGTTGAAAAAATTGATAAAAGTGGGTTTGGAGAGGTAAAAACTTTAGCTAGTGATGTGCCCACTATTTTGGATTACAAAGACTTTAATTATGATTGTTTTTCTTTGATTGAATGCATTTCTTTGCTGCAATCCATGCTAAATTCACCCAATGCCTATGAACAAAACAAAGCTTTTACTAAACATATTGTATAAGCGATGATGAAAGCTTTAGAAGAAAAGCTAGAACTGGAGATTTCAATTCCTAGAAAATTATATGATGAATGGGAACCCACCATTAAAGTCAAGATAAAAAATTATGACTGCAATGCTTTATGTGATTTGGGTGCTAGTGTTTCCACAATCCCGAAATCTCTATGTGATGTGCTAGGTTTTACCAAGTTGAAAGAGTGTTCTATTAATTTGCACTTGGCGGATTCCACTATTAAAAAGCCTTTGGGAGGAATTAATGATGTTCTTATTCTTGCAAATAGGAATTATGTGCCCACATATTTTATTGGTCTTGATATTTATTGCAATTCGTCTTGTCCCATAATACTTGGTAGACCATTTTTACGAACTATAGGTGTCGTGATTGATATGAAAGAAGGGAATATTAAATTTCATTTTCCATTGAGAAAGGGTATGGAACACTTCCCTAGAACTAAAACTAAGCCACCATATGAATCAATCATGAGGGCAACTTATGGAGCAAAAAATAAAGATGCCAACACTTGAATCTATGCATTATGCCTAGCTAGGGGCATAAAACGATAGCGCTTGTTGGGAGGCAACCCAATGAATAAAACAAATTTTCTCTTTTTATTTTTGTTCTTGTGTGTTTACAAAATTATGCTACTGTTATTATTCTGTTTTTATGTTTTAATTAGTTTTTGTGCCAAGTAAAGCCTTTAGGATCATGTTGGGTGATAGTTGATTTGATCCTGTTAGAAAACAGAAATTTTTGCGTCCAGTAGCAGAATTGTTAAGTGGTGATTTGTTTTATTATACTAACGGATCTCACGAAGGTTTGTTAAGTTTTGTGTGATTGAAGTTTTCATGTTTTGGGTGAGATCATGATGGATGAAGGAATAAGGATTGAAAAGAGCCTAAGCTTGGGGATGTCCATGGCACCCCAAGTTAATACTCAAGGAGAACCAAGCAACTAAGCTTGGGGATGCCCCGTAAGGCATCCCCTCTTTCTTCTAACGACCATCGGTAATTTTACTTGGAGCTATATTTTTATTCGTCACATATCATGAGTTTTGCTTGGAGCATATTGTATTATATGAGTCTTTGCTTGTATTTCTTTTAAGTTTGTCAAAATCATCCTTGCTGGACACACCTATTTGAGAGAGCCATAATGATGCTATGATTTGTTAGAATTGCTCTATGTGCTTCACTTAAATTTTTTGAGCTATGGAATTGCTCTAGTACTTCACTTATATCTTTTTGAGCATGGTGGTTCTTTAATTTTCAAGAGATACTCTCATGCTTCACATAGATCAATTTGAGAGTTAGTAATTTTTTGAAGAAATCCTCTCATACTTCACTTATATTATTTTGAGAGATGAAATTTATTTTGAAGAAATATATGCTCTCATGCTTCACTTAAATTTATTTGAGAGCTTTTTAGTAGCAATGGTAATATATAAAATTAGTCCCAAAGTGATAGATATCCAAGGGGGATATAATAAAAACTTTCATGAAGATCATTGGATATTATAAACTTGATTCCTTGTAATAGTTTTGAGATATGGATATAGTAATATGTGAGTCATGTTGGTGAGTAATTATGCTTTAGTAAGAATATTGGTGTTAAGGTTTGTGATTCCCTATGCAAGCATGAAAGTCAATAGTTATGCAATGCAGTTACATCCTACTTGTGGTGCATTATTCGGTGTTAGTTATGTTTAATGATCGTTTTTGTTTTTTGGTTGGTTGCTTCTCAATCTATTTGCTAGCCTTTCCTTGTACTAAGTGGGTATACTGCTTGTGCATCCAAACTCCTTAAACCAAGTTGTGCCAATGAGTCCACCATATCTACCTATATGCGGTATTTTCATGTCATTCCAAGTAAATTTGTATGTGACAACTCTAATTTTCAAAATGAATTTTATTTTTGTGTGCCTGGACCGCTCATGAAGCGGCAGGGGGTGGAAAATATTTTCCATACTAGATGTGTTATTCTCAAGATGAGTGTTTATTCACTTGTCATTGCATGAGAGTGTGGCGAGTAATAGGGATGCCCAATCCCGAAATGAAGAAAAAAATTATTTATGTTGTCAATAATAAATTCCTTGCAAAATGTTGGTATGGAAGGCACCCGTGGATACGGCTAGCCATGGATTGTGAGAGAATGGTGGAAAAAGGAATGAACTTTATTTTATGTTTGGGAACCGCCTATGATGTATCTAGCATGGAAAGTATTTGGAATTCTCGGTCGTTTTCGTTGATAGGAAAAGCATGCCTCTCAAAACAATTATATCTCTCAATTTAATCTATGAGCTCTGGCACCTCTACAAATCTCTGCTTTCCTCTGCGAAGGACCTATCTATTTACTTTATGCAATTTTTTTGAGTCTCCATCTTCTCTTATAAACACCAACTAGGGAGCACTATTATCATACTTGTGCAATTGATATAGCTAATATTTGAGTGTGTTTCATGAATGGATAAATGATTGAGCATAATGGGCTAGGGATAGCTTTCTTAAGTGTTGATATTTTGAAAGACATGGTTGCTTGTTAATATGCTTGAGTATTGATGTCTTCATGTCAATTATAGACTATTGCTTTGAATCGTCTAAAGTCCAAATGTCCATGCTACAAAAGAAAGGAATATGAGATGAACATGTTAGGCAGCATTCTACATCAAAAATTCTGTTTTTATCATTTACCTACTCGAGAACGAGCAAGAATTAAGCTTGGGGATGCTGATATGTCTCCAATGTATCTATAATTTTTTATTGCTTCATGCTATTATGTTATCAATCTTGGATGTTTTATATTCATTTATTAGCAACTTTATATCATTTTTTGGGATTAACCTATTGACATAGTGCCCAGTACCAGTTGTTGTTTTCTGCTTGTTTTTTACTTTGCTGAATATCAATAATAAACGAAGTCCAAATGCCACAAAAATTTTTGAAGATTTTTTCTGGACAGAAACACAGAAGGACCAAAGAAGTGCACGGGAGGAGGCCCGTGGGTCCCACTAGGCACCATGGCACACCAGAAGGCCGGGCACGCCCTGGTGGGTAGTGGAGCCCATGGGAAGCTTCTCCACCGTCATCCACCTCTATAAATACTCTAAAATCCCAAAAACCCTAGGGGAGTCGATGAAACACAATTCCAGCCGCCGCAAGTTCCAGAACCACGAGATCTAATCTAGAGGCCTTTTCCGGCACTCTGCCGGAGGGGTGAAGGATCACGGAGGGGTTCTTCATCATCACCCTTTCCCCTCTGATGATGCGTGAGTAGTTTAACACAGACCTATGGGTCCATCGGTAGTAGCTAGATGGCTTCTTCTCTCTTTTTGATCCTCAATACAATGTTCTTCTCAATGTTCTTGGAGATCTATTTGATGTAATGACTTTTTGCGGTGTGTTTGTTGGGATCCGATGAATTGTGAGTTTATGATCAGATCTATCCATGAATATTATTTGAGTCTTTGTTGAACTATTTTATGCATGATTGTTATAGCCTCGTATTGCTTCTCCGAAAGTTTGGTCTGGGTTGGCCAACTAGATTGATTTTCTTGCCATGGGAAGAGGTGCTTTGTGATGGGTTCGATCTTGTGGTGCTCAATCTCAGTGACAGAAGGAGACATGACACGCATGTATCATTCCCATTAAGGATAAAAAGATGGGTCTATTCCTACATGAATAGATCTTGTCTACATCATTTCATCATTCTTATTGCATTACTCCGTTTTTCCATGAACTTAATACACTAGATGCATGCTGGATAGCGGTCGATGTGTGGAGTAATAGTAGTAGATGCAGGCAGGAGTCGGTCTACTAATCTTGGACGTGATGCCTATATACATGATCATTGCCTTGGATATCGTCATAATTATTTGCTCTTCTGTCAATTGCCCAGCAGTAATTTGTTTACCCACTGTATGCTATTTTTTCAAGAGAATCCTCTAGTGAAAGCTACGGCCCCCGGGTCTATTTCCTATCATATTAAAACCCAAAAATACCTTCCTGCACTATTTTTTTGTGTTTTTGCTATATCTATTTATCAAATCTCATACAATTTTATCTCAATACTGAGGAGGGATTGACAGCCCCTCTTACGCGTTGGGTTGCAAGTTTTTGTTGTTTGTGTGCAGGTGCTGTTTACATAGTGTTGCTTGGTTCTCCTACTATATTGATAACCTTGGTTTCATAACTGAGGGAAATACTTACCTTTCCTATTCTGCATCACCCCCTCCTCTTCGGGGAATTACCAACGTAGATACAAGCAATCAATAGTATGTTAGTGTAGGCCTCTCTCGCATAAAAAACTGCAAGAGGATTATCACTGTCATTTCATATCCAATTGCCTAGGGACAATCCTTTTGTTTATGGTTCTTTTATTCGAACATCACCTAACTTTTATTTCGACGTTCTTTACTATCTTTTTTTTCCCGCAAAGTTGTTTTATTTATTGTTCTAGGTAAATCAAACATTAAGTGTGCATAGAGTTGTATCAGTGGTTGACAGAGCGTGAGAGAATATTAATCTACCTTTAGTTCCTCGTTGTGTTCGACACTCTTACTTATCGAAAAGGCTACAACAGATCTCCTTATCAAACAACATCGAAGGCGTTGTCATCATCCAATCCAGGAGACCCACATCTTGGGTTTCCCCGAGAGTAGCCAGCGCGGGGTGACGATGGTGCCTTCGGCAAGGAAACGACGCCAAAGATATCGCCATCATCCTCCATAACCGAAATAGGCACCATTGTCACCGGTAGTCGTGCCACTCCGAACAAGCGGCTGGCTGGATCCGTGTAGAGCCGCACCATGGAGGCGGATGCAGCCGCCGGAACACCGACATGGAACTCCAACATCCCTCGTCACCCCCTCCATGTGAAGGAAATATGCCCTAGAGGCAATAATAAAGTTATTGTTTATTTCCTCATATCATGATAAATGTTTATTATTCATGCTAGAATTGTATTAACCGGAAACATAATACATGTGTGAATACATAGACAAATATAGTGTCACTAGTATGCCTCTACTTGACTAGCTCGTTGATCAAAGATGGTTGAGTTTCCTAGCCATGGACATGAGTTGTCATTTGATTAACGGGGTCACATCATTAGGATAATGATGTGATTGACTTGACCCATTTCGTTAGCTTAGCACTTGATCATTTAATTTACTGCTATTGCTTTCTCCATGACTTATACATGTTCCTATGACTATGAGATTATGCAACTCCCGAATACCGGAGGAACACTTTGTGTGCTACCAAACGTCACAACGTAACCGGGTGATTATAAAGGTGCTCTACAGGTGTCTCCGATGGTATTCGTGGAGTTGGCATAGATCAAGAATAGGATTTGTCACTCCGATTGTCAGAGAGGTATCTCTAGGCCCTCTCGGTAATGCACATCACTATAAGCCTTGCAAGCAATGTGACTAATGAGTTAGTTACGAGATGATGCACTACGGAACGAGTAAAGAGACTTTCCGGTAACGATATTGAGCTAGGTATTAAGATACCGACGATCGAGTCTCGGGCAAGTAACATATCGATGACAAAGGGAACAACGTATGTTGTTATACGGTTTGACCGATAAAGATCTTCGTAGAATATATAGGAACCAATATGAGCATCCAGGTTCCGCTATTGGTTATTGACCGGAGACGTGTCTCGGTCATGTCTACATAGTTCTCGAACCCGTAGGGTCCGCACGCTTAAAGTTCTGTGACGATCGGTATTATGAGTTGTTGTGTTTTGATGTACCAAAGGTAGTTCGGAGTCCCGGATATGATCCCGGACATGACGAGGAGTCTCGAAATGGTGAGACGTAAAGATCGATATATTGGAAGTGTTTCGGGAGGTTTCGGGCATATACCGGAGTACCGGGGGGTTACCGGAACCCCCGGGGGAGTATATTGGGCCTAATGGGCCCTAGTGGGAGAAGACGAGGGGCGGCCAGGGCAGCCACATGCCCCCTCCCCCTCTAGTACGAATTGGACAAGGAGGGGGCGGCGCCCCCTTTCCTTCTCTTCCTCTCTCCCTTCCTTCCCTTCTCCTACTCCTACTAGGAAAGGAGTAGTCCTACTCCTGCTGGGAGTAGGACTCCCCCCTTGGCGCGCCCTCCTCCTGGCCGGCCACCTCCCCCTAGCTCCTTTATATACGGGGGCAGGGGAGCACCCCAAGGCACAACAATTTATCATTGATCTTTTAGCCGTGTGCGGTGCCCCCCTCCACCATAATCCACCTCGGTAATATCGTAGCGGTGCTTAGGCGAAGCCCTATATCGGTAGCATCATCATCACCGTCACCACGCCGTCGGGCTGACGAAGCTCTTCCCGGAAGCTCTACTGGATCGTGAGTTCGCGGGACATTACCGAGCTGAATGTGTGCTGAACGCGGAGGTGTCGTACGTTCGGTGCTGAGGATCGGTCGATCGTGAAGACGTACACGTTGTTATAACGCTTCCGCTTACGTTCTACGAGGGTACGTAGATGACACTCTCCCCTCTCGTTGCTATGCATCACCTCGATCTTGTGTGTGCGTAGGATTTTTTTTGAAATCACTATGTTCCCAACAGTGACATCCGAGCCAGGTTTATGCGTAGATGTTATATGCACAAGTAGAACACAAGTGAGTTGTGGGCGATACAAGTCATACTGCTTACCAGCATGTCATACTTTGGTTCGGCGGAATTGTTGGATGAAGCAGCCCGGACCGACATTACGCGTACGCTTACGAGAGACTGGTTCTACCAACGTGCTTTGCACACAGGTGGCTGGCTGGTGTCAGTTTCTCCAACTTTAGTTGAACTGAGTGTGGCTACGCCCGGTCCTTGTGAAGGTTAAAACAACACTAATTTGACGAAATATCATTGTGGTTTTGATGCGTAGGTAAGAACGGTTCTTGCTCAGCCCCTAGCAGCCACATAAAACTTGCAACAACAAAGTAGAGGACGTCTAACTTGTTTTTGCAGAGCATGTTGTGATGTGATATGTTCAAGGCATGATGCTATATTTATTGTATGAGATGATCATGTTTTGTAACGGAGTTATCGGCAACTGGCAGGAGCCATATGGTTGTCGCTTTATTGTATGCAATACAATCGCCCTGTAATTGATTTACGTTATCACTAAGCGGTAGCGATAGTCGTAGAAGCAATAGTTGGAGAGACGACAACGATGCTACGATGGAGATCAAGGTGTCGCGCTGGTAACGATGGTGATCATGACGGTGCTTTGGAGATGGAGATCAAAAGCACAAGATGATGATGGCCATATCATATCACTTATATTGATTTCATGTGATGTTTATCCTTTATGCATCTTATTCTGCTTTGTTTGACGGTAGCATTATAAGATGATCTCTCACTAAATTTCAAGGTAAAGTGTTCTCCCTGAGTATGCACCATTGCCAAAGTTCGTCATGCCGAGACACCACGTGATGATCGGGTGTGATAAGCTCAACATTCATCTACAATGGGTGTAAGACAGCTTTGCACACGCAGAATACTCGGGTTAAACTTGACGAGCCTAGCATATGCAGATATGGCCTCGGAACACTGAGACCAAAAGGTCGAGCGTGAATCATATAGTAGATATGATCAACATAGTGATGTTCACCATTGAAAACTACTCCATCTCACGTGATGATCGATTATGGTTTAGTTGATATGGATCACGTGATCACTTAGATGATTAGTGGGATGTCTATCTAAGTGGGAGTTCTTAAGTAATATGATTAATTGAACTTAAATTTATCATGAACTTAGTACCTGATAGTATTTTGCTTGTCTATGTTGTTGTAGATAGATGGCCCGTGCTGTTGTTCCATTGAATTCTAATGCGTTCCTTGAGAAAGCAAAGTTGAAAGATGATGGTAGAAATTACACAGGCTGGGTCCGTAACTTGAGGATTATCCTGATTGCTGCACAGAAGAATTACGTCCTGGAAGCACCGCTGGGTGCCAGGCCTGCTGCAGATGCAACTGACGACGTTAAGAACGTCTGGCAGAGCAAAGCTGATGACTACTCGATAGTTCAGTGTGCCATGCTTTACGGCTTAGAACCGAGACTTCAACGATGTTTTGAACGTCATGGAGCATATGAGATGTTCCGGGAGTTGAAGTTAATATTTCAAGCAAATGCCCGGATTGAGATATATGAAGTCTCCAATAAGTTCTACAGCTGCAAGATGGAGGAGAATAGTTTTGTCAGTGAACATATACTCAAAATGTCTGGGTATAACAATCACTTGATTCAACTGGGAGTTAATCTTCCGGATGATAGTGTCATTGACAGAATTCTTCAATCACTGCCACCAAGCTATAAGAGCTTCGTGATGAACTATAATATGCAAGGGATGGATAAGACAATTCCCGAGCTCTTCGCAATGCTAAAGGCTGCGGAGGTAGAAATCAAGAAGGAGCATCAAGTGTTGATGGTCAACAAGACCACCAGTTTCAAGAAAAAGGGTAAAGGGAAGAAGAAGGGGAACTTCAAGAAGAACGGCAAACAAGTTGCTACTCAAGAGAAGAAACCGAAGTCTGGACCTCAGCCTGAGACTGAGTGCTTCTACTACAAGCAGACTGGTCACTAGAAGCGGAACTGCCCCAAGTATTTGGCGGATAAGAAGGATGGCAAGGTGAACAAAGGTATATGTGATATACATGTTATTGATGTGTACCTTACTAGAGCTCGCAGTAGCACGCGGGTATTTGATACTGGTTCTGTTGCTAATATTTGCAACTCGAAACAGGGACTACGGATTAAGCGAAGACTGGCTAAGGACGAGGTGACGATGCGCGTGGGAAATGGTTCCAAAGTCGATGTGATCGCCGTCGGCACACTACCTCTACATCTACCTTCGGGATTCGTTTTAGACCTGAATAATTGTTATTTGGTGCTAGCGTTAAGCATGAACAGTATATCTGGATCATGTTTGATGCGAGACAATTATTCATTTAAATCTGAGAATAATGGTTGTTCTATTTATATGAGTAATATCTTTTATGGTCATGCACCCTTGAAGAGTGGTCTATTTGTGTTGAATCTCGATAGTAGTGATACACATATTCATAATGTTGAAGCCAAAAGATGCAGACTTGATAATGATAGTGCAACTTATTTGTGGCACTGCCGTTGGGTCATATTGGTGTAAAGCGCATGAAGAAACTCCATATTGATGGTCTTTTGGAATCACTTGATTATGAATCACTTGGTACTTGCGAACCATGCCTCATGGGCAAGATGACTAAAACGCCGTTCTCCGGAACAATGGAGCGAGCAACAGATTTGTTGGAAATCATACATACTGATGTATGTGATCCGATGAATATTGAGGCTCGCGGCGGGTATCGTTATTTTCTCACCTTCACAGATGATTTGAGCAGATATGGGTATATCTACTTAATGAAACATAAGTCTGAAACATTTGAAAACTTCAAAGAATTTCAGAGTGAAGTGGAAAATCATCGTAACAAGAAAATAAAGTTTCTACGATCTGATCGTGGAGGAGAATATTTGAGTTACGAGTTTGGTCTACATTTGAAACAATGCGGAATAGTTTCGCAACTCACGCCACCCAGAACACCACAGCGTAATGGTGTGTCCGAACGTCGTAATCGTACTTTACTAAATATGGTGCGATCTATGATGTCTCTTACTGATTTACCACTATCGTTTTGGGGTTATGCTTTAGAGACGGCTGCATTCACGTTAAATAGGGCACCATCGAAATCCGTTGAGACGACGCCTTATGAACTGTGGTTTGGCAAGAAACCAAAGTTGTCGTTTCTTAAAGTTTGGGGCTGCGATGCTTATGTGAAAAAGCTTCAACCTGATAAGCTCGAACCCAAATCGGAGAAATGTGTCTTCATAGGATACCCAAAGGAAACTGTTGGGTACACCTTCTATCACAGATCCGAAGGCAAGAAATTTGTTGCTAAGAATGGATCCTTTCTAGAGAAGGAGTTTCTCTCGAAAGAAGTGAGTGGGAGGAAAGTAGAACTTGATGAGGTAACTGTACCTGCTCCCTTATTGGAAAGTATTTCATCACAGAAACTGGTTCCTGTGACACTTACACCAATTAGTGAGGAAGCTAATGCTATTGATCATGAAACTTCAGATCAAGTTACTACCGAACCTCGTAGGTCAACCAGAGTAAGATCCGCACCAGAGTGGTACGGTAATCCTGTTCTAGAAGTCATGTTACTTGACCATGGAGAACCTACGAACTATGAAGAAGCGATGGTGAGCCCAGATTCCGCAAAATGGCTTGAGGCCATGAAATCTGAGATGGGATGCATGTATGAGAACAAAGTGTGGACTTTGGTTGACTTGCCCGATGGTCGGCAAGCCATAGAAAATAAATGGATCTTCAAGAAGAAGACTGACGATGACGTTAATGTTACTGTCTACAAAGCTCGACTTGTTGCGAAATGTTTTCGACAAGTTCAAGGGGTTGACTACGATGAGACTTTCTCACCCGTAGCGATGCTTATGTTTGTCCGAATCATGTTAGCAATTGCCGCATTTTATGATTATGAAATTTGGCAAATGGATGTCAAAACTGCATTCCTGAATGGATTTCTGTAAGAAGAGTTGTATATGATGCAACCAGAAGGTTTTGTTGATCCAAAGGGTGCTAACAAAGTGTGCAAGCTCCAGCGATCCATTTATGGACTGGTGCAAGCCTCTCCGAGTTGGAATGAATGTTTTGATAGTGTGACCAAAGCATATAGTTTTATAAAGACTTTTGGAGAAGGCTGTATTTACAAGAAAGTGAGTGGGAGCTCTGTAGCATTTCTAATATTATATGTGGATGACATATTGTTGATTGGAAATGATATAGAATTTCTGGATTGCATAAAAGGATACTTGAATAAGAGTTTTTCAATGAAAGACCTCGGTGAAGCTGCATACATATTGGGCATCAAGATCTATAGAGATAGATCAAGACGCTTAATTGGACTTTCACAAAGCACATACCTTGACAAAGTTTTGAAAAAGTTCAAAATGGATCAAGCAAAGAAAGGGTTCTTACCTGTGTTACAAGGTGTGAAGTTGAGTCAGACTCAATGCCCGACCACTTCAGAAGATAGAGAGAAAATGAAAAGTGTTCCCTATGCTTCAGCCATAGGCTCTATCATGTATGCAATGTTGTGTACCAGACCTGATGTGTGCCTTGCTATTAGCATAGCAGGGAGGTACCAAAGTAATCCAGGAGTGGATCACTGGACAACGGTCAAGAACATCCTGAAATACCTGAAAAGGACTAAGGATATGTTTCTCGTTTATGGAGGTGACAAAGAGCTCGTCGTAAAAGGTTACGTCGATGCAAGCTTTGACACTGATCCGGACGATTCTAAATCGCAAACCGGATAAGTGTTTTTATTAAATGGTGGAGCTGTCAGTTGGTGCACTTTTGAACAAAGCGTCGTGGCGGGATCTACGTGTGAAGCGGAGTACATAGCTACTTCGGAAGCAGCAAATGAAGGAGTCTAGATGAAGGAGTTCATATTCGATCTAGGTGTCATACCTAGTGCATCGGGTCCAATGAAAATCTTTTGTGACAATACTGGTGCAATTGCCTTGGCAAAGGAATCCAGATTTCACAAGAGAACCAAGCACATCAAGAGACGCTTCAATTCCATCTGGGATCAAGTCCAGGTGGGAGACATAGATATTTTCAAGATACATACGGATCTGAATGTTGCAGACCCGTTGACTAAGCCTCTTCCAAGAGCAAAACATGACCAGCACCAAGACTCCATGGGTGTTAGAATCATTATTGTGTAATCTAGATTATTGACTCTAGTGCAAGTGGGAGACTGAAGGAAATATGCCCTAGAGGCAATAATAAAGTTATTGTTTATTTCCTCATATCATGATAAATGTTTATTATTCATGCTAGAATTGTATTAACCGGAAACATAATACATGTGTGAATACATAGACAAATATCGTGTCACTAGTATGCCTCTACTTGACTAGCTCGTTGATCAAAGATGGTTGTGTTTCCTAGCCATGAACATGAGTTGTCATTTGATTAACAGGGTCACATCATTAGGATAATGATGTGATTGACTTGACCCATTTCGTTAGCTTAGCACTTGATCGTTTAGTTTACTGCTATTGCTTTCTCCATGACTTATACATGTTCCTATGACTATGAGATTATGCAACTCCCTAATACCGGAGGAACACTTTGTGTGCTACCGAACATCACAACGTAACTTGGTGATTATAAAGGTGCTCTACAGGTGTCTCCGATGGTATTCGTGGAGTTGGCATAGATCAAGAATAGGATTTGTCACTCCGATTGTCGGAGAGATATCTCTAGGCCCTCTCGGTAATGCACATCACTATAAGCCTTGCAAGCAATGTTACTAAGGAGTTAGTTATGGGATGATGCACTACGGAACGAGTAAAGAGACTTGCCGGTAACGAGATTGAGCTAGGTATTAAGATACCGACGATCGAGTCTCGGGCAAGTAACATACCGATGACAAAGGGAACAACGTATTTTGTTATGCAGTTTGACCGATAAAGATCTTCGTAGAATATGTAGGAACCAATATGAGCATCCAGGTTCCGCTATTTATTATTGACCAGAGACGTGTCTCGGTCATGTCTACATAGTTCTCGAACCCGTAGGGTTTGCACGCTTAAAGTTCTGTGACGATCGGTATTATGAGTTCTGTGTGTTGATGTACCGAAGGTAGTTCGGAGTCCCGGATATGATCACGGACATGACGAGGAGTCTTGAAATGGTCGAGACGTAAAGATCGATATATTGGACAACTATGTTCGGACACCGGAAGTGTTTCGGGAGGTTTCGGGCATATACCGGAGTACCGGGGGGTTACTAGAACCCCCGAGGGAGTATATTGTTCCTAATGGGCCCTAGTGGGAGAAGAGGAGGGGCGGCCAGGGCAGCCGTGCGCCCCCTCCCCCTCTAGTCTGAATTGGACAAGGAGGGGGGCGGCGCCCCCCTTTCCTTCTCTTCCTCTCTCCCTTCCTTCCCTTCTCCTACTCCTACTAGGAAAGGAGGAGTCCTACTCCCGGTGGGAGTAGGACTCCCCCTTGGCGCGCCCTCCTCCTGGCTGGCCGCCTGCCCCTAACTCCTTTATATACGGGGTTAGGGGAGCACCCCAAGGCACAACAATTGATCATTGATCTTTTAGCCGTGTGCGGTGCCCCCCTCCACAATAATCCACCTCGGTAATATCATAGCGGTGCTTAGGCGAAGCCCTGTGTCGGTAGCATCATAATCACCGTCACCACGCCGTCGTGCTGATGAAGCTCTTCCCGGACGCTCTACTGGTGAGGGAGTCCTGGGCTAAGGGGTCCTCAGGCGTCCGGCCTGTTAGCCATGGGCCAGACTGATGGGCTGTGAAGATACGAAGACCGAAGACTGTACCTGTGTCCGGATGGGACTCTCCTTGGCATGGAAGGCAAGCTTGGCGACCAAATATGTAGATCCTTTTCCTTTGTAACCGACCTTGTGTAACCCTAGATCCTCCCGGTGCCTATATAAACTGGAGGAGTTAGTCCGGAAAGGGGAGATACTCATTACCATAGTCATACAGGCTAGACTTCTAGGGTTTAGCCATTACGATCTCGTGGTAGATCAACTCTTGTAATACTCATATTCATCAAGATCAATCAAGCAGGAAGTAGGGTATTACCTCCATAGAGAGGGCCCGAACTTGGGTAAACATCGTGTCCGTTGTCTCCTGTTACGATCGACCTTAGACGCACAGTTCGGGACCCCCTACTCGAGATCCGCCGGTTTTGACACCGACATTGGTGCTTTCATTGAGAGTTCCACTGTGTCGTCCCCAAAAGGTTTGATGGCCCCTTCAGTTGTTAACAATGATGCTGTCCAAGGAGAAACCTTCCTCCCCAGACAGATCTTCGTGTTCGGCGGCTTCGCACTGCGGGCCAACTCGTTTGGCCACCTGAAGCAGATCGATAGCTACGCCCCTTGCCATCAAGTCAGATTTGGGAGCTTGAATTACGTTGCGGACATCTGTTGAGATTTGATCTTTGCTGGATTCGAGACCGCGGCGACCGCTCCTGGTCACCTTGACGGACATGACCTAAATCTGTTGTCAGACCGCATCCAGGAGATAGCTCCTGTAACCCCTCTGGCGTTAGATCCAGAGCACACTGTGGCATCCAAGGATCGGAGGCTCGACCCCACCACGAAGGCCACACACTCCCCGGCGTTGGAGCCGTGCATGGACTTAACCTCACACAATATCCGTGTCACCGGAATTCCAGATTCGTCTCTGGTTATAACTTCCGAACCAGGTGAGCCCGCGGACGCCGAACTTGATCGTCTATCGATCTTCGAATTCAGCGCCGCAGACATATTCCAACACTCGCCCTTGGGCGATGTGCTAAATTCGTTGAGAAATCTGTCCTTGGCGGGGGACTCACAGCCGAATTATGTCCGGTTCGAATTGGAGGCTGATGATGAAGGAGAATTTTGCTTCCCACCCACCACCCACTTCATAGCCACTGTCGAAGACTTAACCGACGCGCTTGACTATGACTCCGAAGACATCGACGGTATGGACGACGATGCCGGAGATGAGGAGGCCCAGAACCCGCCGTTCACTCGACGATGGACGGCCACTTCCTCATATGACATATACATGGTAGATACGCCGAAGAATAATAGCGGCGATGACAAGGAAAACCCCACAAAGGAGGACCCTCCTAAAACACAACCAAAGCGCCGGCGTCAATGGCGCCGCTCTAAATCCCGTCGCAGCCTGGACAACAACACCGGCACAGGAGACGATAACACTCCGGATGGTGCCGAAGACACAGAAGAGCCTGATGAACAAACTGCCGAACAAGACCATCGGGAAGATGGGCAAGTTCGCCCTGACGAATAGGCAACAGAAGAAGACTCGGAGGATGGCAGTTACCATCCGCCCAGCGAGGAGGAGGCAAGCCTCGGCAGCGATGACTTCATCGTGCTTGAGTAGGAGCCTCTAGAGTAGGAGCGCTTTAAGCCACTGCAAGGAGCCTGAAAAAGAAACAGCAGCATCTTCAAGCTGACCAAGATCTGCTCGTCGACAGATGGACTGATGTCTTGGCGGCCGAAGAATACGGCCTCAGACACCTAGCCAAGAGTTACCCAAAGCGAAGGTTGCTACCTCAATTTGATGAGGAGGCGCTAGAGCCCATACCTCCCTCGCGTAACGCGGCCGACCGAACACTACGCGGTCCGGACAGTACGGCGGGTCGACCACCTCGTGGTCGGGATAGAGCAGCAATTCAAGCCGAACAGCCTGCCCCGCCGCCATGGAAAAATAGAGACAAAACAGTCCGGGGTCATACATACGACCTCCGGCAGACCCTGGATAGTAGAGCAGGACATACCCGATCGATTTATGGATCGCGAGGACGTCCCTCGACACGAGCAGGACATACATATTCGGACATGACAAGCCCAGTAACACCCGAGCCGATAACCGCAGACAAACTCCATCAGAGCTACGGCGCAACGCGGCCAAATATAGAGGCGCCGCACACCGTCTCTGCTTCACGGATGAAGTAATGGACCACGAATTCCCCAAAGGGTTCAAACCTGTGAATATTGAATCATACGACAGGACAACTGATCCCGCAGTATGGATCGAGGACTTTATCCTCCACATCCACATGGCCCGGGGAGATGACCTCCACTCTATCAAGTACCTCCCGCTAAAGCTTAAAGGACTAGCTCGGCACTGGTTAAATAGCCTGCCCAAAAATTCTATTGGCAGCTGGGAGGACTTGGAAGAGGCCTTCCTCGATAACTTCCAAGGTACATATGTCTGGCCACCAGACGCCGATGACTTAAGCCACATAGTTCAACAGCCCGGGGAGTCCGCCAGGAAGTTCTGGACTAGGTTCCTAACTAAAAAGAACCAGATCGTCGACTGTCCGGATGCCGAAGCCCTAGCGGCCTTTAAACACAGCATCCGCGACGAATGGCTCAACTGCCACCTAGGCCAAGAAAAGCCAAAATCTATGGCAGCCCTCACGGCACTCATGACCCACTTTTGCGCGGGTCAGGATAGTTGGTTGGCTCGCAGCAAAAACATAGCCAGCGAGGCAGGCCCCTCCGAGGTTAAGAACAATAACGGCAAGCTCCGACGTAACAGGCACAAACGCCAAAGCAATGGTGATAATACCGACGACACTACAGTCAACACCGGATTCAGTGGCTCCAAGCCCAACCAGCAGAAGAAACCATACAAGAGAAACAATCAGGGACCATCCAGCCTGGACCGCATACTCGATCGCCCGTGCCAGATACATGGCACCCCAGAAAAACCAGCCAATCATACCAACAGAGACTGTTGGGTTTTTAAACAGGCTGGCAAATTAAACGCCGAGAACAGGGAAAAAGGATCACAAAGCGAGGACAACGACGAGGAGCCCCGGCAACCGAACACAGTGGACAGAAGAAGTTTCCCCCTCAAGTCAAAACGGTGAACATGATATATGCTACACACATCCCCAAGAGGGAGCGCAAGCGCGCACTAAGGGACGTTTATGCGATAGAGCCAGTCGCCCCACAATTCAACCCATGGTCATCATGCCCGATCAATTTTGATCGTTGGGATCATCCGACCAGTATCCGGCATGGCGGATCAGCCGCACTAGTCCTGGACCCAATCATTGATGGATTCCACCTAACGCGAGTCCTCATGGACGGTGGTAGCAGCCTTAATCTGCTCTATCAAGACACAGTGCGCAAAATGGGAATTAATCCATTAAGGATCAAGCCAACAAAGACTACCTTCAAAGGAGTCATACCAGGTGTAGAGGCCCGCTGTACGGGCTCAATCACACTAGAGGTTGTCTTCGGATCCCCCGACAACTTCCGAACCGAGGAGTTAATCTTTGACATCATCCCATTCCGCAGTGGTTATCACGCACTGCTCGGACGGACGGCATTCGCTCGGTTCAATGCGGTGCCGCACTATGCTTATCTTAAGCTTAAGATGCCCGGTCCACGTGGCGTCATAACGGTCAACGGAAACACGGAACGCTCCCTCCATATAGAGGAGCACGCCGCCGCCCTCGCAGCAGAAGCACAAAGCGGCCTTCTCAAGCAGAACCTTAATCCGGCTGCCGAGTCGCTGGACATCATAAAGAGGGTCCGGACTACGCTGCACCAGGCCAGCGCGGCTCATCAAGAGCTCGACTAGCAATTTGGCCTCTGTCCCAGCCCCGATCAGGTAGTGGCATTCGTACCACGCGTGCATTATTACGCACTAGAAATCCCATGGGCATCGACGGAGGCACAACTAGCTTGTGATCCACAGCTCGGCTTGACCGATCCCGGACATACATATATTGTCACTATTTCCTTTTCCCTTTTTCAGGTTTATTTTGCATAAGCCTTCTTGGGTGACCCGACTACTAGTCCTGTCAAAGGATAAAAACACCAGGATGGCAAAAGCACATACGTACAGGGGAAGTTCTAGAGGTCCGATTAATGGCTACTCTACCTGTTGACAGGACCCATATGCAGCTCGCCTTTGGTCATGGCATGTTAAACAGCTGGTTGCTTACCGCACTATTTGTATCAATGCGCTTTGACGCATTAATCCAATTATAATGGAAACAGTTCGTGGCTCAAGTTTAAGGGCCCAAGATATTACCTTTGCTTTCTTTCTGTTTTCCTTTAAATAACTTATCTTCTAGCACCCGTACACTTTGGTACGTTTCATATTTGCCAGGGGCTCCATGGCGCCCCACGATACGGCAACAAAGTCCGAAAAATCTTTATAGTATGGTTCGGCACCTCGAATTTAGCATTATATGCATTGGCTCCGAATCATGTCTTTGGTCAATAGTTGGGTTGCCCGGCTCCTGCGCTTGCTACCTTACGTTCCGCTATATCGGCTAAGGTAGTAAAGGGAGAACTACTGTGATTGTGCCCTGGTTTATCCAAAGGAGCACCTCAGTAGAGAAAGCCGAAAACTGACTGTCGTGATGTGGCGAGAGCCGGTCAGCTGTTCGGAGGTTACAAATCGTTGGAGATTTCTCCCGCATTACGCGAAGGATCGGTACTTCCCGATCAGATGCTCATAGCACTCTGGTTCGAAAACTAGGGGCTACACCTATGTTTTATTATAAAACTCCTATGGCTAAGTGAGGGCGTTTAAGCCGCATAGTCTGATTGCCTGGTTCGTTGCGCTAAACAACTCCTTCAAAGACCATACAATTGGATCAAGATTGTTTAGATTCCATCCCGAACACCCCCGTACTACCTACGTGGGGGCAGAAGCCGATGACTGGCCAACCCTCAGATTCCATACAACACGGCCGCACAGGAGGAAAAAATTAAAACATAACAAGCATTATATTACAAACTGACTTTGTTTCATCATACAAGGCAAAGACAACACGAATGTATTCATTCGAAAATAATGTCCTGCCCACACTGCATTGCCACAATGCGAGACCCTTCCAAGACATCCGCAAAATAGCGCTCGGGTGTGCGGTGCTCCTTGCCCTCTGGCGGCCCCCTGGCCAGCTCGACAGCGTTCATCTTCGCCCACCACATCTTGCAACGAGCAAAGGCCATACGAGCACCTTCAATACATGCCGATTGCTTGACGATATCCAGCCGAGGACAGACATTTACCATCCGCCTCACGAGTCCGAAGTAGCTGCCGGGCATAGCTTCGGTTGGCCATAGCCGGATTATCAAATCCTTCATGGCTAGTTCGGCCACCCTATGCAGCTCCACCTGCTGTTTCAGCTGATCGGTGAAGGGCACGGGATGCTCTGGCACAAGATATTGCGACCAGAATAGCTTCTCCGTGGAACTCCCTTCCACGGCTCAAAAGAACTTCGCGGCGTCGGACACACTTCGCGGCAGATCAGCAAAAGCCCCTAGAGAACTCCGAATTCAGGTTAGTAAAAGATACTTCCTCTTCGCATATTTGCTTTGCATATTGAATGCCTTACCTGCCACAATCTTCCTCGCCTCCTGGATCTCTTGGAGGGCGCCCTGGGCCTTGTTCCGGGCCGTCTCCACGCTCTGCCAAGCCTTGGAGAGTTCGGCCTCTTTAGACGACACGTCACGCTCTATGGTCTCACACTTCTTCACCACGTCGTGGAGCTCTTGTTGGACCTCGTTGACCTGGGCCTTGAGCTTCTTACGGGCAGCCTGCTCCTTGACAGCCTTCCCCTCGGCTTCGCCCAGGGCCCTTTTCAGGGCCTCGGCCTCGTTCGTTGCTCCTATATATATCATGACACTTCGGTCAATATATATTTTACTCTTTTCAAATATTTCCTGGGTTATCACATACCTTGATTCTCCTGGAGCTGCCTCCTCACCTGGCCGAGCTCCTCCTCGGCCTGCTCCAGCCTCCGCTTCAGATCGGAGACTTCGGCAGCACGTGAGGCCGCGGCTAGCAGCGACGCCTGCATATTCATTCCAGACAAATTTAGTTAGTTTCCTGCAACAAGAGGATTGATCCTCTGTCCGGCTGCTCTTTCCGAACACTGAACTGTGTCTCAGGGGCTACTGTCTATATTGGGATTTTCTCCTTTTGCGTTGCTTACCTCAAAACCTGTCAGCATGTTGCTGCAGGCTTTGATCAATCCGCTCTTAACGGACTGAACCCTTTCAATCACCGTGCTCATAAGAACACGGTGCTCATCCGCAATGGAAGCACCTCGTAGCGCTTCTAGCAGATCATCTGGTGTCCCTGGTTGGACAGGGGTCACCGGTGGAATAGGCATACCCCCTTCTTTTTAAGGAGGTTGCGTGTCGGATTCTAGAGCCGTATCGGTCTCCGGAATCAAGTCTGGTTGAGGGCCGAACTAAGTACGGCCCTCCTCCCGAGTCTCCCGAGGGATTGGTTCCCCCTGGTGTTCGGTGATAGGGGCTTCGCCTTCAGGTGCGTCTTGATCCTCTCCCCGGCCTGGGAAGGTCCGTTGGGAGAGCACCTCGTCATCTCCTTTGGCCTTGGGAGAGTAGGCGGCTGGCGGTGTCTCGCTGGCCATCTCCTTTGAGTCCAACGAACCTCTTGATGAGGATCACTGGGAGCTATTGTGGGCTGGACTGCGATAGCATAATTAACCATGTCAATACATTGAAATAGAGAGGCTGGACATACGGGAGTCATAGCACTTATGAAGCAGCCTGAGGCTTGGTGCGGGGGTGTTGCTCCGGACTGCTGTCGACGTCCCACGTGGATCTGTCCGCAAAAGAGCCCTTCCCTGTTTTAGGCGTCCCGCCTCTAGGTTCATGGATGCCACCCTCTTCTTCCTTCCCTTGTCAGGGGGAAGGTTGTCCTTCTCCTCCTCCTCCTCATCGTCATCATCCTCGGCGGCGGAGGAGCGGGTCTCGTCTTCAGACGTCACGTCCGAAGCGCACTTGCGATAGGGGCCACTCAGGACCCCCTTGGCCTTCTTCTCCGGTGCCTTATAGGGTGCCGGCACCAGCATCTTCGCTAAACGCAGGATGGCTGGTTCTTCAGGTAGCGGAGTCGGACACTGGATCCGCTTTGCCCTCTTCATCCATTCCTGAAAAAGCATTGATGGTGAAAGTTCGGATGTCTTCCCTAGAGCGGACAAGTAGAGGACGTGTTGGAAACTCACCTCGCTGGTGGGGTGGTTAATGTCGTGTCCACGGTCTGAATCCGTGGCTGGCGGTATCTCATTGCCCTTGAAGAGCAATTTCCAGGCATCTTCGTGAGTGGTCTCGAAGAGCCTCTTCAGGGTATGGTGCTTCTTTGGATTGAACTTCCATTTCGGGAGGCTTCGGCTTTGGCACGGGAGAATGCGGCGAACTAGCATCACTTGGATCACATCGACAAGTTTGACATTCTTGTCCACCATGCTTTGAACGCGCGTCTGCAGCGCTATCAGCTCGTCTGGCGAACACCAGTTCGGGCTCTTCTCGACCCAGGAGGTGAGTCGCATGGGAGCGCTGGAGTTAAATTCGGTGGCCGCGGCCCAGTTTGTGCCGTGGGGTTCTGTGATGTAGAACCATTGTTTCTGCCATTCCTTGACAGTCTCCACGAAAGTGCCTTTTGGCCAGGAGACGTTGGCTAGTTTGCTCACCATGGCTCCCCCGCACTCCGCATGCTGGCCGTCCACTACCTTCGGCTTCACGTTGAAGACTTTGAGCCATAGCCCAAAGTGGGGTTGGATGCGGAGGAAGGACTCACACACGACGATGAACGCCGAGATGTTGAGGAAGGAGTTCGGGGATAGATCATGAAAGTCTATCCCGTAATAGTACATCAGCCCGCGGACGAAAGGGTGGATTGGAAACCCTAGCCCGCGGAGGAAATGAGGGATGAATACCACCCTCTTGTTGGTCTTCGGCGTGGGGACAACTTGCCCCTGAGCTGGAAGACGGTGGGCGATTTCCTTCCCCAAGTACCCAGCCGCCCGGAGCTCAGTAATATCCTCCTCCTTGACGGAGGAGACCATCCATTTGCCTTGGCCTCCGGATCCGGACATGGTTGGATGCTTGCCGGAGATGTAGAAAGGTGGGGACTTGGGCGCTGGAGCTCAAGGATGGAAGGGGAGAGGAAGGAGAAGGCGTAGGTGGATGAGGACGAATCCTTATCCCCTTATAAAGGCCGCGAATGTCGAACGCCTCCCCACTCGCCCTAAAACTCGCCTATTCCCAAGGGCTGTGTAAACGGCACGGTTGGGTTACTCACGCCCGTATTGATGAGAATCCCGCAATAAGGGGACACGATCTCTGCTTTGACAAGACGTGCCAATGACAACCGCGTCTCGAAATGTGGAGCGGCAGACGAAAAATGGTTCGAAATTATGACCGAACAGATATGACGTCATGTTATAAAAAGTTGTCAGCGGATTGGACTTCTGTGATATTATATTCTCTCTGTGGTTGTGTGTGGTGTGTGTTGCAGGTCCGGATACAATCATCATGTCCGGAGACTATCTTGGAGTTCGGAAAGAAGGGAACCCGCCTTGCAATGCTGAAGACAAATCTGCGCGTCGGACTCCTCGTCATTGAAGCCAGGTTCAGGGGCTACTGAGGGAGTCCTGGACTAAGGGGTCCTCAGGCGTCCGCCCTGTTTGCCATGGGCCAGACTGATGGGCTGTGGAGATACGAAGACCGAAGACTGTACCCATGTCTGGATGGGACTCTCCTTGGCGTGGAAGGCGAGCTTGGCGACCAAATATGTAGATCCTTTTCCTTTGTAACCGACCTTGTGTAACCCTAGATCCTCCCAGTGCCTATATAAACCGGAGGACTTAGTCCAGAAAGGGGAGATACTCATTACCATAGTCATACAGGCTAGACTTCTAGGGTTTAGCCATTACGATCTCGTGGTAGATCAACTCTTGTAATACTCATATTCATCAAGATCAATCAAGCAGGAAGTAGAGTATTACCTCCATAGAGAGGGCCCGAACCTGGGTAAACATCGTGTCCCCTGTCTCCTGTTACCATCGACCTTAGATGCACAGTTCGGGACCCCCTACCCGAGATCCGCCGGTTTTGACACCGACAACTGGATCGTGGGATGTCACCGAGCTGAACGTGTGCTGAACACGGAGGTGTCGTACGTTCGGTGCTGAGGATCGGTCGATTGTGAAGATGTATGACTACATCAACCGCGTTGTTATAACGCTTCCGCTTACGGACTATGAGGGTACGTAGACGACACTCTCCCCTCTCGTTGCTATGCATCACCATGATCTTGCGTGTGCGTAGGAATGTTTTTGAAATTACTACGTTGCCAACACCATGCGCCGCTGATCTGCCATAAGCCAAACCGACGATGGATTCGGGAGGGATTAGATCCATGGAAAACCGCCAACCATCGCAAGAGAAGCACACATGAGCTTCCGACAAGCCATGAACGTGATGGTCACCACCGCATAGCCAAGGGACACGGCCCTGGCCACCGCACGCGATCTTCCCACTAGCACCACCCCGGCTACACTAGTGGGCCACTATCGTGATTAGTCGCCCCGCATCTTCGATGGTGGGCCCACCACCATCACGGTCAACACCCACGTCAGTGGTGGAAGGGCTCATTAGATCGGTGACTTATACCTGCGCTAGTTTTGTAGGGATAAAAATGATATAAACTTTTCATATGGACTGCTTTGCATATAATCTCATTGCAATTTTTTCATTGGTTTCATACTGTATGCACCAGGTGATATCGTTGGATGAGAGGATCATGATCTACTAATGTGCTGCAAGGGCACAACGTTTTTGTAGCACTTCCGTGTGATAAGTAGAGTATCGAACCCACAGGCTTACAAAATAACTGTGCAAGGACGAAGATGGAGATGGAGATGGGTACCAACACGCCCGACCTATGCCCGGTGCTCGGTGATGGCGGCGGCGCCTTCTTCTCCTCCTATTGTGTAGCCTTCGTGGCGAAGGTGATGGAGGGAGAGACCTCCCTATAGATGAGATGGGAGAGCCTCCTGGTGGGTGTGTGAACTTGTGGTGGAATGAGGATGATAATCCCGGCGGCTAGGGTTGGAGCTCTTCATATAGGAGACCTCTTCGGGTCTCCTCTGTTGATGTAGCCTCCTCAATTCATCTATGGGCTCTAGGGGGCTCAAATCCATGCCCAAATGATGCCTTATCTGCCAAGGATCCTGTAGGAACTAACCGGGACAAAATCGGAGCAAGATCAGGAAAGTTCTGGACAATTTACGAAGTTGTCTAGAGATCATACGAGCTCCCATAAGAGCGGCTATGCTCGCATGGAAGGCCGTCATACGTTCTCGACTCAGGGAGCACTTCCGTATTTTGGTCGCCATTTTGTCACACGAACTCCGATTTTGATGTTCTTACAAAAATCCTGACGCGTTTGTGTCCTTAGATATTCAAATTGGACACTTTAATAAATGTCAAAATATGAAATACTCCATAGGGTTTTCATCTGGTTCCTGGAACTTCTTCGGTTTAACTCCCAACTTGTTTTTTTATGTGCCAAGTCCATGGACACGCCACTACACCTACAGAACTTATTCAGTATAACTCCCAACTTGGTTTTTTGATGTGCCAAGTCCATGGACACGCCAATACACCAACAAAGACCACAAAAAAGAGTAAAACTAATAAAAAATAATTAAAAATAAAAGTTGTGCAATGAACTAGGTAAAACGAGTAACACTGAATATTATGCATTGGGGGCATGTATAAGTGCTACATGGATATGATATGAGAGATTTTGGCACTAAAATATACTCTAAAAATTATGCACAAAATCCACTCATCGTCTACTAACTGTCATTTGGTTGTGATAACAAAGGTAAGTTTCATCAATGTTTTCATATGGACCACTTTATTTTTCATTGGGTTCATACCATATCCAATGCACCCGGTGATATCGTTGGATGAGAGAATCATGACCTAAGGATTGTCACCTTGTTGTGATTAGAAAGCTAAGTTTCTTCAATGTTTTGTATATGTGTGCCATCTTATCATCCCGACGACTGATCTTTATGGACTCATGAGGTTCCTGCAATGAAATACTCCCGTCGTTCCACAATGTAGTGCATATAGATATTTTGATAAGTCAAACCTAACAAAGTTTCTGGAGAAAAACATTTACATTTAGAATGCCATGCATATATCATTAGATTCATTATAATAAGTAGTTCCATATTTATATATTTGGTATTATAGATATAAATAGTTTTGTCTATAAATTTGGTCAAAGTTTGCAAAGTTTCTAGAGGAAGTGGTAAGAAATGAAATATTAAACCTTCTGGAGGCAGTTACAATTTATCTTATAGCTGATAGTAGATGGGTAGGTCTTGTTCATTGTGTTCCTAAGAAATGCGGCATTACTATTATTCCTAATGATAAAAATGGACTTATCCCACAAAGAGTTGTTACTAGTTATAGGATGGTTATTGATTTTAGAAAATTAAATAAAGCTACTAGGAAGGATCATTATACTTTGACTATTATTAATCAAATGCTAAAAAGATTGTCTAAACATACACACTTTTCCTTTCTAGATGGTTATTCTGATTTCTCTCAAATACATGTTCATCCTGGTGATCAAGAGAAAACCACGTTTACTTGTCTTTTTAAACTCATGCTTATAGACATATGCCTTGGTTTATGCAATGCACCTGCTACCTTGCAAACATGCATAACTGTCATATTTTTTTTATTTCTGTGATAAAATTGTTGAAGTTTTCATGGACGATTTCTGCATCTATGGGACTTCTTTTGATGATTGCATGCACAATCTTAACAAAGTCTTGCAGAGATGTGAGGAAACTTGTCTTGGACCGGGAGATGTGCCACTTCATGGTAAATGAAGTTATAGCCCTTGGTCATAAAATTTCCGAAAGAGGCATCGAGGTCGATAAAGCAAAGGTAGATGCTATTGAGAAAATGACATGTCCTAGAGATATTAAAGGTATAAGAAGTTTTCATGGTCATGTTGGTTTCTATAAAAGGTTCATTAGGGATATTTCTAAAATTTCTAGGCCTCTTACCAATATTTTACAAAAGATGTTACATTTATTTTTGATGATGATTGTAGAGATGCCTCCGGAAGTCTTAAGAAAGCTTTCATTATTGATCCTATTGTTCAATCACCCGACTGAAATTTACCTTTAGAAATTGTGTGTGATGCTAGTGACTATGTTGTAGGGGTTGTCCTTGGTAAAGAATTAATAAGAAATGGAATGTTGTTCATTATGCTAGTAAGACTCTGGATAGTGCCCAAAGAAATTATGCTACTACCGAGAAAGAATTTTTAGCAGTTGTCTTTGCTTGTGAAAAGTTTAGACCTTACATTGTTCATTCTAAAGTAACCATTCACACTGATCATGCTGCTATTAAATATCTTATGGATTCTAAGCCTAGACTAATTAGATGGGTTCTTTTATTACAAGACTTTTATTTGCATATTGTTGATAGAAAGGAGTTGAACATCCTATAACTGCTATTTTTCTAGGCTGGAAAACATAATTGTTGATCCTATTCCTATTAATGATAGTTTTCCGGATGAGAAATTATCTGTTATTAATGCTTCCTCTCGTGAAAATCCCTAGTATGCTGATTATACAAACTATATTGTTGCCAAATACTTGCCACCTAAGCTTACCTATTAAAAAAAGAAAAAAACTTCTTTGATTTAAGACAATACTTTTGGGATGACCCACATTTGTAAAGAAAGAGTAGATGGTATTATTAGACATTGTATAACCGAGCATGAGCAGGAAAAAATCTTGAGGAAGTGTCACTCCAATCCATATTGAGGACACCATGCTGGAGACAGAACTGCACATAAAGTATTACAATCCAATTTCTATTGGCATACTCTCCTTAAGGATGCAAGTAAGTGTAAGGGCATATTTACCCCTTAGTTGTTTTGGTGATTGATGACAATGCATTTGCGGACTAATCGTGTGCATTGAGCCTTTCAGACATATCATGACTAAGCACAAGACGATTTGGTGCCCCTCGAAGACTATTGAAGACGGTGTTTCTCTATGTTTCTTTTCGGTGGATTTGAGTCGTAGGAAAGCAGTACTATTAAGAGGGGGTCCGCGTTGGAAAGGTTTGGGTGGATCAACACGTACACGTCTGTTCCTTTTGCACCTCCTTTCCTTTGGCACTTTGGGGCATCCTCCGTTTCTTCGTGTCTCTGCAAAATGTAGGACTCCTAGTGATGCTGAACTAGGGCATGCGGTAGTACTACTCTTCGGAGCGGTAGTACCGCAGGCCCTTGCGGTAGTACCAGCCCCAGGTGCGGTAGTACCGCAGGTGCTCACGGTAGTACCGCTCCTTGGGAGCGGAAGTACCGTGGCCTCATGCCAGGCTCAGCTGCTCGTGCGGTTGTAGGGGCGGATGTAATTTTTTACATCCGCGCCCTACGCGGTAGTACCGCTCCATGGGCGCGGTAGTACCGCGAGCTCTGGCCAGGCACAACAGCATGAGAAGAAGTAGGGGCGGATGTAATTTTTTACATCCGCGCCCTACGCGGTAGTACTGCTCCAGGCATGCGGTAGTACCGTGTCGGATTTTGCATAGATCGAAACTCAACGGAAGTAGCCACGGATGTATTTTTATATGTCCGTGCCTTCCCAGTCTAGACCAACCCTGCCTTGCGGTAGTACCGGAAGGGGGAGCGGTAGTACCGTGCCAGCGGCACTACCGCCCTCGGCTCCTATGCTACAGGCCTGGGCTATCTCCTGCCACGGCAGCGGTAGTACCGCAGGGTCTTGCGGTAGTACCGTGGGCTCGTGCGGTGGTACCGCTTGTCGGGTGCGGTAGTACCGCTCGTCGCGGGCTGAGTAAGTGGATAATGGTTGGATTTGTTCTATCACTATATAAGAGGAGTCTTCTTCTCTGAGTTGACTATCTCTTCCACCCCTAAGCTCCATTGTTGCTCTAAGCTCCTTTTTCGCCCGATCTCTCTCCCTAGCCAATCAAACTTGTTGATTTTCTAGGGACTGGTTGAGAAGGCCACGATCTACACTTCGATCAAGAGACATTTGATTCCCCCCACTAATCCCTTGCGGATCTTGTTACTCTTGGGTGTTTGAGCACCCTAGATGGTTGAGGTCTCCTTAGAGCCATATTCCATTGTGGTGAAGCTCCGTGTGTCAGCGTTCTGGGAACGGGGGTCCCCAGACTTGCCTGCCTGCGGCCCGTGGCCTGGCTCCACTTGCTGCCCAGTACGGCCCGTCTTCACCAGCAAACACCCAAGACCCTCGCGAGGGGCCAAGCCTCGCGAGGCGGACGACACCAGACCTCCTCGGGAGCGGCCTCACCAGGCTAGCTCCCGAGGGGTGGAGAGATCAAGGCAAGGCAAACCTCGCGAGGTTCCAACGACGTAAGCCATGACGACCAAGACCAGGTGGGCGCCAGGCGGGCACCAGCGCGCACAGTGTCCTTGTTTCCTCTTTGGTGCTAACGAGGAAAGTGCAGGCGAGGAGTACCGAGGCGTCGGGCAAAGGTTTCCATATTGGTGCAACGAGACCAAGACCAGCAGGACGGCAGGACGGAGGTCACCGTGGAGCCCAAGACGGCGTCACCACCAGAGCCTTTGGCAGGCGAAGACCACCTTTAGTCTGGATAGCTTGTACTAGCTATCCCCCTTTGAATTTGGCCGTTGTTGGCTCCCTTCCCACTCAATATTTGGGGAGAGGACGAGGGCCTCTATAAATAGGGCTAGCCACCACCATAGAGAGGGACGAATAATTGAGCTCTCCCTCAACCACACAAGCCCACCAAGCACAAGAACACCTCACCTCAGGAGGCTATTCTTCCCCTTATACTATTCATCCTCAGCCCAAGAGGCAATCCACCACACCACACTGGAGTAGGGTATTACACCACAACGGTGGCCTGAACCAGTATAAATCTCGTGTCTCTTGTGTTGCGAGTTCGTCGAGCTAGGCTTTGAGATCGCGGTGAGGCTGAGGGCGTGATTAGGTAGGGGGAGATCTTCGTGCGCACCCCAGTGTTCGAACCTCAAGGGTTTTGTCGGAACCCGAAATCCGACATTTGGCGCGCCAGGTAGGGGTGCGCCGAAGCTTTCCTTCCGTCGATCCACGTCCTGTCGCTTCGTCGCATCCATGGCGGACGATCGCCGAGCTCGCGCTGAGCGTCGGGCCGCCCTCACCGCCCGCGTTGCTCAGACGGCTCCCGTCGGCGGGCCTCCCCGTCGTTCTCCGTCACCTGCCGCCAACGCCGCCACCGGCCCGGCGGGAAACGAGCAGCAAGCGTCCTCGCGGCACCCCTCGGTGCGGCGGGATGGCCGCACGCCACTCCGTCGCTAACCCCGGCCAGCTCGTCGTCTCACGCTCGTCGTGCTCCCACGGACGCGTAGGCCGCGCTGCTCATGGCACGCGAACTCCTGCGCTACCGCCCCGTCGACGACCTCTACAAGGACTGGCTGGACTGCATCGCCGAGCTTGTCAGCGCCGCAGAGGGCTCCCCCGCGCCATCCCTCTCGCTGCCTCGCCCTCCGCCAGCTGCGGGCGACGTGGCTCATGGAGCGCCACCACCACCGCCTCCGCACCAAGACAGTCTCCTGGCGGCAAGGCATGCGGCCCCCCGGCACGACCCACCATGTTGGGCGCCCGTGCGCGAAGAAGGAAGCTGCGAAGAAGTTGCCCGTCCGCGAGAAAACGCTCCCGCGCTCCCAGCACCACTACGACAAGACCGTGCGCCGCCTGCGGTGGCGATGCGCGGACATCAAGGGCAGGCTCCACATCAGCAAAGGGTCCCGGTGGCCACCGCAGGCTGCCACGCCTTCACTCCTGAGCTGCGTAGCATCGCATGGTCGGGCAAGTTCAAGCCAGACCTGCCTCCACGCTATGATGGCACCCACAACCCCGCGAAGTTTCTGCAGCTCTACGAGCTGAGCATCGACGCGGCCAACGGCGACGAAAAAGTCATGGCGAACTGGTTCCCCATGGCTCTCAAGGATGGTGCCCGCTCATGGCTCCTGAACTTGCCTCCAGGCTCCATCTCCTCCTGGAACAAGATGCGTGACCGCTTCGTCGCCAACTTCCAGGGCACCCGCGACCGCCCTCTGGCCGCGGGTGACCTGCGCCGTGTCAAGCAACAGCCAGGAGAGACCCTCTAGAAGTATATCCAGCGCTTCAACAACGTTCGCCTCTCCCCAAGGTGACGGACGAGGCCATCATCTGCGCGTTTTCTGATGGCGTCCGCGACGTCAAGATGAAGGAGGAGCTCGCCATCCACGATGAGCTATGCACGTCCTTGGAGTTGTTCAACCTGGCGACCAAGTGCGCAAGGGCTGAGGAAGGGCGCCTTTCCCTCCTCGTGCTCCCAACTCCCGACCTGGAGGAGAAAAAAGCCAAGGCCAAGGACGTGAAGCACAAGGGAGTGGCCGTACTCGCGGCGGAGCCGGACATGAAGCGCGGCCGGGACCAGCCCGAGTCATCCAAGAGCAGCCGACCGTTCTGCGCCTTCCACAATGTTCACAGCCACAACACCAACGACTATCAAGAGCTCAAGGCCATTCGAGATGGATGCCTCGGTCGACGACCCGAGCGCAATGACCGGGGCTACGGCCGAGGAGGAGGACATGGCGGGGACGCTGGGACGACCGTGGCCCCCGCCGGGAGTGGCGTGACCGGCCTCGTGAGGACCGCTGGCAAGACCAGCCTCGTGAGGGCGCCTGGAGGGATCAGCCTCGCGATGACCACCCTCAGGGCAACGCCAGTCTTCCTCCGCTGCCGCCACCACCAAGAAGGAACGACGACCATCATCAGGACGAGGGGGCTGGGGGCTGTTGGGGAACGTAGTAATTTCAAAAAAAATCCTACGCACACGCAAAATCATGGTGATGCATAGCAAGTAGAGGGGAGAGTGTTGTCCACGTACCCTCGTAGACCAAAAGCGGAAGCGTTAGCACAACGCGGTAGATGTAGTCGTACGTCTTCATGATCCGACTGATCCAAATACCGAACGTACGGCACCTCCGAGTTCAGCACACGTTCAGCTCGATGACGTCCCGCGAACTCTGATCCAGCAGAGCTTCACAGGAGAGTTCCGTCAGCACGACGGCGTGATGACGGTGATGATGTTGCTACCGACGCAGGGCTTCCCCTAAGCACTCCTACGATATGATCGAGGTGGAATATGGTGGAGGGGGGCACCACACACGGCTGGGAGAGATCAACAGATCAACTTGTGTCTAGAGGTGCCCCCCTGCCCCCGTATATAAAGGAGCAAGGGGGAGAGGCGGCCGGCCAAGGAGGGTGTGCCAAGGGGGGAGTCCTACTCCCACCTGGAGTAGGACTCCTCCTTTCCTTGTTGGAGTAGGAGAAGGGCAGGAAGGGAGAGACGAGGAGAAGGAAAAAGGGGGGCGCCGCCCCCCTCCTTGTCCACTTCGGACTAGAGGGGGAGGGGGCGCGCGGCTGCCCTGGCCGCCCCTCCTCTTCTCCCACTAAGGCCCATTAGGCACAATATACTCCCCGGGGGGTTCCGATAACCCCCCGGTACTCTGGTAAATGTCTGAAACCTCCCGAAACACTTCCGGTGTCCGAACATAGTCATCCAATATATCGATCTTTACGTCTCGACCATTTCGAGACTCCTCGTTATGTCCGGGGTCATATCCGGGACTCCGAACTACCTTCGGTACATCAAAACACAAAAACTCATAATACCGATCGTCACCAAACTTTAAGCGTGCGGACCCTACGGGTTCGAGAACTATGTAGACATGACCGAGACACGTCTCCGGTCAATAACCAATAGCGGAACCTGGATGCTCGTATTGGCTCCCACATATTCTTCGAAGATCTTTATCGGTCAAACCGCATAACAACATACGTTGTTCCCTTTGTCATCGGTATGTTACTTGCCCGAGATTCGATTGTCGGTATCGCAATACCTAGTTCAATCTCGTTACCGGCAAGTCTCTTTACTCATTATGTAATGCATCATCCCACAACTAACTCATTAGTCACATTGCTTGCAAGGCTTATAGTGATGTGCATTACCGAGAGGGCCCAGAGGCACCTCTCCGACAATCGGAGTGACAAATCCTAATCTCGAAATACGCCAACTCAACAAGTACCTTCAGAGACACCTGTAGAGCACCTTTATAATCACCCAGTTACGTTGTGACGTTTGGTAGCACACAAAGTGTTCCTCCGGTAAACGGGAGTTGCATAATCTCATAGTCATAAGAACATGTATAAGTCATGAAGAAAGCAATAGCAACATACTAAACGATCAAGTGCTAAGCTAACGGAATGGGTCAAGTCAATCACATCATTCTCCTAATGATGTGATCCCGTTAATCAAATGACAACTCATGTCCATTGCTAGGAAACTCAACCATCTTTGATTAACGAGCTAGTCAAGTAGAGGCATACTAGTGACACTATGTTTGTCTATGTATTCACACATGTATTATGTTTCTGGTTAATACAATTCTAGCATGAATAATAAACATTTATCATGATATGAGGAAATTAATAATAACTTTATTATTGCCTCTAGGGCATATTTCCTTCAAGGGCTTCCAGGAGCCGCGAGCTATCGCCTGCATCTTGGGGGGAGCTCAAGCCCCAGCCTCTCAGCGCATCTTCAAGCAGTTTGCTAGCGAGGTGAACGCAGCCCTTCCCAAGCTCGAGGCTACGCGCCCGCTCAGGTGGTCCAAGTGCGCCATCACTTTCAGCTCAGCAGATCAGCTCAAGTGTGCGGCCACCGCTGGCGCCCTCCCGATGCTTTGCTCACCCGTCATCAGCAACGTACAAGTCACCAGGACCCTCATCGACGGCGGCGTAGGGCTCAACGTCATGTCCGTCAAGATGTTCAACAGCCTTCAAGTGCCCTACGATCAACTTCAGCCTACCAAGCCCTTCTCAAGAGTGACTGATGGTTCCACCACGCCGATAGGGCAGGTCCGCCTCCCTGTCACCTTCGGACAGCGCGACAACTACCACACCGAGCTCATCGACTTCGACGTCGCCCACATCCGTCTGCCATACAATGCCATCCTCGAGTATCCGGCCCTGGCCAAGATCATGGCAGTGACCCACCACAGCTACAACGTCCTCAAGATGCCAGGGAGCAGCGGGATCATCACAGTCCCCTGTGAAGAAAGAGATGCGGTGTGCTCCCTCGAGCGCGCCTTCCAAGCAGCATCAATCGAAGACCCCGACAACAATGCAGCACAGTACCCTCCTGAGGTCGCCCCTAAGAAGAAGAAGCAGCTACTCCGCACCAGGCCTCAGGAGAGCGGCACCACAAGTGGAGCCGCGTCAGGATCGGCGCCCGCGCCAGGGGCGCCTCCCTCCCTCGCATAGGAAGGCGCGCCCCACGCCCTCCTCGGGCAGGGCTCGGGGGCTCTCTTCTGGAGGGCCTCCGACCTTGCAAACATCATGAGGGAGGCGCTCGGGCACCACGTGGAGGCGTGCCTCGCAGCACGTTTCCCTCGGGAGGACACCAGATGAGGAGCGCCCGGCGCTCAGGAGTTCATTGCCAAGACCACTCAGAAACTGCAGGATGCAAGAGCCATGCGTGGCGACCGCCGCTCACCTGGCGCAGCCCCCCATCCAGGCGAGGATGGCGGGCTGCGCGTCTGCATCGACATCCCAGGGTTAAATAGGGTTGCATCTCAGGAGCTTTTCTGGCCTTCGCGCGTGGGACGCTGCGAGGGCCCGCCTCACAGCTACGTTCGCATGCCCTTTGGCCTGCCGAGCGTGGCGTCCGCCTTCCAGCACAATCTGCGGAGCATCCTGGCGGCTCAGGAGGCCAGGCACGACGCAGTCCTGGCAGATATGGAGATGGTCCTCAAGGAACCGCCTGCACCCCCAGAGCCTCCGGAGGCTCACGGCTCCGGTGGCTCATGGGGAGCAACCCCTTCATCACGCGTCTTCAGCTGCCTCAACACCCCTTCGACAACAGAACCAGGTGACATCTTCTAAGTTTATTTAGCTGGGAGCGCCCTTCGGGTTGCATCATTCCCAGACCGCGTGGGTCCGTCCCTGCGGCGTGTATCCCTTCTTTATGTCTTTAGCTTACGTTGCTGGGGGCGCCCCTCGGGCTGCATCATCCCCAAGCCGCTCGGGCCTGACCCAGTGGCGTGTATCGTTCATGCATTTACTTGAGCCAGTTTGCTTATCATGCATAATCTATCTATGGTTATCACCTATTTGACTGTCACCCACCATGGGAGCCGTGCGCCGATCGTCTTTCTTCAGGACCCTTCGCATAAGAGGGCTAGGCACGGCGTCTGTGCTCAGGCCCGTCCCTGTAGCATCGATAAATCCAACGGCTGAGCTCTATCTGGCGGGCCGGCCCCGTTCACGTCACCTCCTGGGGTCGTTGGTGCTTGGCCTTCTCATGCGATAACCTCGGGAGATTCGTTCGGCGTAGGTTGTCTAACCATTTCGCAGGACCGCCACAGCCATCAAGAACCAAGACCAGGCGCAACCCGCCTTGAGGTAGGGCCTCGTGAGTCCCGCGCTGGCTCACGAGTGCCCAGACACACCTCATCTAGCCCTGCCGTGCAAGCCACATGTCAGGGCGGGGCTGTACACGCCCCGGGGGCTCTCCGCAGTAGGGAGTCCCCTCCCACGTACCAGTGGAAGCACCATGCTCCGCGCTGGCCGTCGACACTACCGAGGAGCGGCTATGCCCGTGCAAGTGCGGTAGCGCTATGCTCCGCACTGGTGATAAACAACTGAGGGCGGCCCCACGGCCGTATCAACCTTAGGGAGCCCTTGAGCTCAGTGTCCGGCCTCATCGCAACACCTCCCCTCGGGAGAGTCGCGCGAGGGGGCGGGGCACGGGGGCTGCACTCGGGTCACGCCCAAGCGTACGCCACCCAGCCAGGTCTCCCGGACATGGTCGTCGCGCACCCCTCCCGAGCCGAGCCTCGGCGAGGACAAAGGTATGAAGGTCGTTTGAGCATCAAGGGGGACTCCTGAGCATCGCGACTCAGGAGCCTAACTGGCCACATAGCCCCTCACTCCTTGGTCTCGTCCTGGTGATCCGGACGACCCAACGGCGGTTGAGGTATGTGCGGGGTCGGGCCCTGCCGACGCAGAACACTAGACCTACCCTTGCATCTCCTTTCCATAAGCTGTTTGCGCGTCAAGGGGGACTCCTGAGCATCGCGACTCAGGAGCCTAACTGGCCACGTAGCCCCTCACTCCTTTGTCTCGTCCTGGTGATCCGGACGACCCAACGGCGGCTAAGGTATGCGCGGGGTTGGGCTCTGCCGACGTAGAACGTAAAGCAAATGGGAAGGAAATGGTAAAATCTCAAAGCAAATATTACAAGACATATTGTTCTCCGAGTATCAAACACAAGTTTAAACGCCTCCACGAGGCACGATACATGTTGCAGGAATTTAAACAGGAAAGGAACCGCAAGCAAGTCATCCCTGGGCACCGCCGGCGCGCGCAAGAGGCGCTCCTTCCTTGGTGGCGTCGCCTTCACGCATACCACCGGCCAGGGCTGCTGGATTAGTAGCACCGCCGGTCGAAGGCGCGGAACTTCTTCAGCAGGGTCTCCACCTGACCCTTCACGGCTGCGGCAGCAGCTGTGCAGTGCTTGTCATCCACAAGCTCCAACAGCTCGTCAAGGCGGGCGGCAGGATCGCGAAGATGGAGGTGGCTGAAGACGCGCGTCAGCGCAGCTGAAGAAAGGACGCGAGCCTCTTCCTCTGCCATGGGGCCGATGCCGCTCACAACTTCCTCAAGCGCCTTGACCAAGAACCTCCCGAGGACAACAGCGGGCGGTACCGCGGGCTCCTTCTTCTCCCATGCGATTCGCTTGCGCGTTAAAAGGGGGGCTCCTGAGCATCTCAACTCGGGAGCTCCTACTGGCTCTCCATCTATCACCCCCTGGCCTTGACCACGGCATTGCGACCTGGCATACCAGCGGCGGCTGAGCTTGCTCGAGGGCCGGGACCTGAGTATGCAGAGCACGAAGGAGAGCGTGGGGAAGAAGGGGAAGCTCGCAAGGGCCTAACCTAGCTGCGCCACGTCCGCCAATGCACGGGTCTAGCACAACACAAGGAAACGACTCCAGACTGCCAAGATAAGTTTCGCACTCGGACCAACCAATCGCTACGACACGGGATTATCACTTGCTACAGCCCTGCCACGGCAACGTCGCCTCCCTTTCTTACCTCTCGGTGGCCGCTTGCGCGCTAAAGGGGACCTCCTGAGCATCGCGTCTGAGGATCTCTTACCGGACCTCGAGCCGCTCACCTCCTGGCCTTGACTACGGCATCGTGACCTGGCATACCAGCGACGGCTGCAGCCCGCCTGGGGATCGGGACCTGTCAGCGTAGAGCACCAAGCCGTCGGGAGGATAGAAAGGGGAGACTGAGCCGAAGCAGGACATGCGCTCGCACAATTTCATAATAAGGATAATGTCAGCAAAAGACAATACAAGTTCTTTACACGCCCCCACGGGGTTCGTTTCGATTCCTCGCAGGGAACAAAAGAAAGGAAATTAAAGGAGCCCTATCTACACACGCCAGCGCAGCCGACGCCATCATCAACAGTGGGCCATGGGAGGTCAGCGCCAACCCCATCCAGATCAGTGACGGCGACGACCAGACGCTGCGGCCTTGCTCCGGGCACGGCGAGAGCTCAGAGGCACAGAACTGTCATCGCTCATCTCCGGAGTCTCGTAGAGCTCGGGAGAGTCGCTGGACTACCAGGCGACGCCACTGCTGCTGGATGAGTCGCTGGTGAGGTGGGCGGCAGGCCCAGCTTCTACTGCGGCACCGTTCAGGCGGCCATCTCCGGGGCAGCACTCCAAGCGGCAGCCTTCCGTGTCGAAGACCTTGAAGAACATGGTGGAGGCGCCGTCGTACTCGAAGTGGATGGCGAGGGCGCCTTCCGCGCGGCAAACCCAGGCAACCTTGCCCCAGCCGCGAGTCATGAAGATCTTGCCCGGGGAGACGGCTTCCATTCCGCTCCGGTTGCCGGGGCGTCGCAGTCGGCGTGCTGCAGCCATAGCTCGAGGGGCCCCCTCGGCGGCATCTTGGCAGAGAAGAACTGGGGGAAGCGGATCCAACTGTGCGGGGGCATCGCCGCCCACAGCACGAGTTCGCGCGAGGAGTCCACGGCGTGGGCCCTTAAGGCGACGGCGTGCGCCGCCATGGCGCGGCGACCACGGCCGCGGTGTGGGCGGTGCCGCTCGCCGCCTCTTCCTCCTGAGCTCTCGGCTTGGGCATATAAGGGCAGCGGATACCCAGGAGGTGGCCGCTCGTACCAAGGCCTCGTCACCTCCTGTCTCACGACTACGTCACGACGGTGGACCGGCCTCTTCTTCGGCGGAAGCGGTCCGGGCTCGTCGCAGGGAGTTTTTCGCTTCTCCGCGGCCGAGAATCTTCGGATTGGCGCCATGGTGTCGCTACTAGCAATGGAGCAAGGGAGAAGAAGCGAGTGGAGCAGGAAGAGATGGGCGACGGGGGCTCTACCCCCTCCTCATTTATAGCAGGAGAAGGCCAACCAGCGATCCCCATGATCACAGGTAATGATGATATTTCTCTGCATGCAGCAGGGACTCGTCAAGCCGGGCAGTTGCCGAGGCAGTGTGGGGAAGCGGAGACGCCCACGTCCAATCAATCGCCACGCGTCGACCAAGGCCGCAGGCTGTTGGGGCTCGCGGCTCTCCGCACTTGCCCTTTGGCTTCGCCTCGAAGCCAAGTCCGAGCACGCCATGGACCCGGGGGCTACTGTCGGCGTTCTGGGAACGGGGGTCCCCAGACTTGCCTGCCTGCAGCCCGCGGCGTGGCTCCACTCACGGCCCAGTACGTCCCATCTTCACCAGCAAACACCCAAGACCCTCGCGAGGGGCCAAGCCTCGCGAGGCGGACGACACAAGACCTCCTCGGGAGCGGCTCACCAGGCTAGCTCGCGAGGGGCGGAGAGATCAAGGCAAGGCGATCCTCGCGAGGTTCCAATGACGTAAGCCATGACGACCAAGACCAGGCGGGCGCCAGGCGGGCACCAGTGCGCACAGTGTCCTCGTTTCATCTTTGGTGCTAAGGAGGCAAGCGCAGGCGAGGAGTACCGAGGCGTCGGGCAAAGGTTTCCATATCGGTGCAACGAGACCAAGACCAGCAGGACGGCAGGACAGAGGTCACCATGGAGCCCAAGACGGCGTCACCACCAGAGCCTTTGGCAGGTGAAGACCACCTTTAGTCAGGATAGCTTGTACTAGCTGTCCCCCTTTGAATTTGGCCGTTGTTGGCTCCCTTCCCGCTCAATATTTTGGGAGAGGACCAGGGCCTCTATAAATAGGGCTAGCCACCACCATAGAGAGGGATGAATAATTGAGCTCTCCCTCAACCACACAAGCCCACCAAGCACAAGAACACCTCACCTCAGGAGGCTGTTCTTCCCCTTGTACTGTTCATCCTCAGCCCAAGAGGCAATCCACCACACCACACTGGAGTAGGGTATTACACCACAACGGTGGCCCGAACCAGTATAAATCTCGTGTCTCTTGTGTTGCGAGTTCGTCGAGCTAGGCTTTGAGATCGCGGTGAGGCTGAGGGCGTGATTAGGTAGGGGGAGATCTTCATGCGTACTCCAGTGTTTGAACCTCAAGGGTTTTGCCGGAACCCGAAATCAGACACCGTGGTTTCGTTGGGAGCCTCCAATTCGGTTGTGGAGAGAGCTCCAATCTTGTTTGTAAAGGTCCGGTCGCCGCCTCCAAGGGCACCAATAGTGGAATCATGGCATATCGCATTGTGTGAGGGTGTGAGGAGAATACGGTGGCCCTAGTGGCTTCTTGGGGAGCATTGTGCCTCCACACCGCTCCAACGGAGACGTACTTCCCCTCAAAAGGAAGGAACTTCAGTAACACATCCTCGTCTTCACCGGCTCCACTCTTGGTTATCTCGTACCTTTACTTGTGCAAGTTTATATTGTGTTGCATCTCTTTCTTGCTTGTGTGCTTGTTTTTGTTGCATCATATAGGTTGCTCACCTAGTTGCATATCTAGACAACCTACTTTGATGCAAAGTTTAAATTGGTAAGGAAAAGCTAAAAATTGTTAGTTGCCTATTCACCCCCCCTCTAGTCGACTATATCGATCATTTTCAATTGGTATCAGAGCCTCGTCTGTTTATTAAGCACTTTACCGTCCGAAGAGTATGGTTTACTCCGTAGACGGTGAGGAGGAGCACCCCGGTGTGATTCCGTCCTTGTCTATGGCCGATGGGGGAACCTGGGTCTCTCGTGAGGAGTTCAATGTGGCTTTGGACACATTGAAAACCTCCATGATAGCTGAGGTCAAAGGCATGCTTAAGAACTTTCTTGATGGTCTTAAATTACCCACCGCACCGTTGGAAGTGGTCGATCCCACTAACAAGGTGACGGATGCTAACTCCGACAAGGGGGGAGCTACTAATGACAAAGTTCCTTTATCTAGTGGTAGAAGTGGAAATGGCATCTTTGCCCATGTGGAACCTCTGCTTACTTAGTGTGGACCGATTCCTTCCACTCATTTGAATCATGCCGGTTCTCCTCCTAAGATTGTGAAAAATGAGGACTTTGATGCTTGGGTATATCGCTTTAAGCGTCATTTAAACCATGTTAATACTAATCTTTGGAGAATCATTGAAGAAGGTTTCTATCCGCATGACCGAAGCAACTTCACCCCTAGAGAAGCCGCGGATAATCAATTCAATGAGAATGCTCTCTTCATCATCCAAGATGCAATTCCACCCGAAGATATTGCTCATCTCCGACCCTTCACCGTGGCCAAGGAAGCATGGCACCATGTCGGTTCCCTTTACAAGGGAAGCACAAGCATTCAATGCTCCAACTATGAAGTGGTGCAAGATGAGGCCGATGAGTTCGCAATGAATGAAGATGAAGAACCTCGTGAGCTTTACCGGAGGCTAACCACTCACGCGGTCTCACTTTGAGATCATGGGAGCAAGGATATGGATGACAATTGGATCAAGCGCAAGTTCCTCAAGGCCATGATGCCTTACCACAAGGCCATGTCGTCCGTCATCCGTCAAAGGCCGGACTTCCACACCTTGTCCTCAAGTTAAGTCTTGGATGAGTTTGTGGCAATGAGGATCTTGGACAAGACCGCCGACAATGCAGTATTTCGTTCTCAAAGAGCTAAGAAGCCCAACCTTGCTTTGAAGGCCAAGGTTAGTGTGGAAGAAGAGGACGAAGAGGAAGAAGAGGAGAGCAACCCCGAAGATACAAAATATGCTTATCATGAGCACATGGCTCTCGCTTCAAGGCAATTCTGGAGCAAGAAGAACACAAGGCCAAACTTCAACAAAAGCAAATCAAGTGGCGCGAAGGGCAAGCAACGTGTGAGGACTTGCTATAATTGTGGCAATGTGAGCCACTTTGTTGCGGAATGCCCATACGAGAAGAGGGAAGACAATGGTGGCAAGCTCATCCGAAAAGACAAGGCCAGGTATTTCCCCAACAAGAGCAACTTCACCAAGAAGACTCCTCCCAAGGGGTTGGTGGCGCAAGAAGAGTACAATGAGGATGATGATGATGATGATGATGACGGTGACTCGGTTGCGATGGCCTCCGTGGCCATCGCAACAACTCCACGGGTGTCCCTCTTCGACTCATCCAATGAGAACATCACCAACAAGGTAACCTCCAACATCAAAACTACCATCATTACTAATCCTTCCTTGACGGATTGCACTGAAGAAAGTGAGGGGCCTAATGAGGAAGAGAATGAATTTGAGTCTTTTATGAGTAAACTCAAGGGTAAGTCCAAGAAGCACTTTGTCGCTCTCTTGGAACAACTTGGTGAAGCCAATGACACGATCGAGGCTCATGAAGAAACCATCTCTAAGATGGAGGGGCATAGTCGTGACTATGCCAATGATATATCGGATCTCTCTAATGCTCTTGAGGAAGAGTGTGGTCATCGTTTGTCTCTTGAGGAGTCATACAACGATGATCATGCTAAATTAAAGAAAGATCTTGATCATGCTCTTGTTGTATCTCGTGTGCTAAATTCCGAGAAGGCCAAACTTGGGATTGATCTTGCTAGACTCAAGGAGGAGTTTGATATACTTGACAAGGCTCACAAGGCCTTGAAGGGTACTCATGCTAGTCTTAAAGAGTCTCATGATCAACTCCAAGTGAAGTTAACCAAGGAGAAAGCCACTTTTCCTCATATGGTTTTAATTGATAATGCAAATGCTACTAACCCTTGTTGTGAGCATGTGCATCTTGTTGAGGAGAATGCAAAGTTGAAGGAGCAACTTGAGAAAAGGCCTTGTGTCGTGCATACAAGGTGAGAAGAACCTCAACGACCTTTTGAGCAATCAAAAGGAAGTTGTGGCCAAGGAAGGGATTGGGTTCGCACCCAAGTCCAAGAACAAGAAGAAGAATGACAAGACCAAACGACCTCCTCCTCTCAAGCAAACTTTTGTGAAAGAGGGAGAGGGTGCTTCTAAGGAGGAGAAGAACAATGTGAAGGGTGGTGGTGTCAAGAAAGGCAATGCTACCCCTTCCAACAAAGCCGGCGACTTTAACCCTTCCTATGTGTTATGTCGTGCTAGTGATGGACATGTTTATGCTAAATTTGTTGGTTCTCCTTAGGAGTACATTGAATGGTCTATTTGGGTTCCTAAGACCCTTGTCACTAACATCAAAGGACCCATTACAAAATGGGTACCTAAAACCAAGCATTGATCTCTTGTAGGTGTTTGCTTCCGGTGGGGGATCATGGTTTCTTGATAGTGGAGCTACTAATCATATGATCGGAAGCAAGGACGTGGTGGTGGACGTGCACAAGATTTCATCTATGCCCACCAATGTCGAGTGGGGTGATGCCTCGTCTTCTAAGGTATTGGGTCTTGGCAAGGTTGTCATTTCTCATGATCTCACGATCGAGAAAGTCATGCTTGTTGAGTCCCTTGCATACAACTTACTTTCCGTTCGTCAACTTGCACTTATGGGCTTTGCTACTTTCTTTGATATTGATACCGTGGCCCTCTTGTGGAGCAAGACTCTTAAAGCGTCCTTTGTTGGGCATGTCGAGAACGGTCTCTATGTGATTAACTTTTCGGAGCGACCCACTAAGACCGCGACATGCCTAATGGCTAAAGTTGACGTGGGATGGCTTTGGCATCACCGTTTAGCCCATGTCAATATGAGATCTTTGCAAAGTCTTCTCAAGGGGGACCATGTCCGTGGACTAACAAATGTTAGTTTTCCCAAAGATTGTGCTTGCAGTGCTTGCATCGAAGGAAAGCTACATGAGAAGGCTCACCCTCCCACGACTATTATTTACTCGGAGAGGCCTTTGGAGCTCCTTCACTTGGATCTCTTTGGGCCTCCATCCTTTGATAGTATTGGGGGTAGAAAGTATTGCTTGGTGATTGTGGATGATTATTCAAGATATACTTGTGTATATTTCTTCAAGAGGAAGAATGAGACCCAACAAACCGTCATTGATTTTGCAAATGAAGCTCAACGCCAACACAATGCAAAGATCTTGACGATAAGAAGGGACAATGGCACCGAGTTCAAGAACTACACCTTGGATGAATTCCTTAGTGATGAGGGGATAAAGCATCAATATTCCGCACCGTACACCCCTCAACAAAATGGTGTAGCGGAGAGGAAGAACCGGACGTTGATGGATGCGGCAAGGACCATGATGGCAGAGTTCAAGTCTCCATACAACTTTTGGGCTGAAGCCATCAACACCGCGTGTCATGCATACAATCGGCTCTATCTCCGCAAAGGCTTGAACAAAACTCCATATGAGATTCTCACCGGTAACAAGCCCAATCTCAAGTACTTTCGGGTGTTCGGGTGTAAGTGTTTCATTCTCAAGAAAGGTGTTTGTTTGTCTAAATTTGAGGCTAGAGCTCATGAGGGCATATTTGTTGGTTATGCTACAAACTCTCATGCTTACTATGTCCTCAATAAGTCCACGAGACTTATTGAGGAGACGTGTAACGTGGAGTTTGATGAGAATAACGGCCCCCAAGTGGAGCAAAGTGGTACTTGTGATGTTGGTGATGAAATTCCTCCCCAAGCCATAAGAATAATGGGTGTTGGTCATATCCTACCCATTGAGGAACCCCTTGTGGCCGAAGGAGAAGGACAATGTTCCACTCAAGTGGAACCATCACCAACCCAAGACCCACACGCTTCCGAAGAACAAAGTGAAGGCCCTCAACCAAATGAACAAGATCAAGGGCAAGATCAACCTCAAGATGGTGGTGAACCACCAAGTGATGCCCAAGGTCAAGTTTGCTCCTCCGAGCAAGTTCAAGATCAAGAGCAACCTCAAGATCAAGATCAAGCTCAAAACGACGCTCAAGATGATCAAGTTTCCGCTCCTCAACTCACCCCGAGGAGGAATTGGAGCGTCGTGCCGCCAAGATTGCATCCAAGCTCTCTACCAAGGGTCATCTCATGACGAATGTGCTTGGAAGCATTCGAAAGGGGGTAAGCACTCATAGAAAATTGGCAAACTATTGTGAACATCACGCGTTTGTCTCTTGTGTACCCCAAAAGGTCTATGAGGCGCTCGAAGATCCGGATTGGCTTAATGCCATGCATGAAGAACTCAACAACTTCGAGTACAACAAGGTGTGGAGATTGGTGCCAAGGCCAACGGGGAATTATAATGTCATTGGAACCAAGTGGATATTCAAGAACAAGCAAGATGCTCATGGGATTATCATTCGCAACAAGGCATGATTAGTAGCACAAGGCTACTCCCAAGTCGAGGGTATCGACTACGGTGAAACCTTTGCTCCTGTTGCTCGCCTTGAATCCATTCGTTTGTTGATTGCTTATGCTTCTCATCATAACTTTAAGTTGCAAAAAAATGGATGTGAAGAGTGCTTTTCTTAATGGTCCTATTAATGAGTTGGTATATGTCAAACAACCCCCCCCCCCGTTCGAGGATCCCTACTTTCCCGATCATGTGTATCAACTCGATAAGGCACTCTATGGCCTTAAACAAGCCCACGTGCGTGGTATGTCCACCTTACCGAGTTGTTGTAAGAACGTGGATTTGAAGTTGGGAAAATCAACCCCACTCTTTTTACTAAGAAGGTCAAAGGGGAGTTGTTTGTGTGCCAACTATATGTTGATGATATTATCTTTGGTTCTCCTAACAAAGCTTTCAATGAGGAATTTGCCGCTCTCATGACCTCAAAGTTGAAGATGTCTTCGATGGGAGAGTTGAAGTTCTTTCTCTGGTTCGAAGCCAAGCAAAGAAGAGAAGGAACCTTCATCAACCAAGCCAAATACACTCAAGACATGCTCAAGAGATTCAAGCTAAGTGATGTCAAGCCAGCTTCCACCCCAATGCCCGTCAAATGCCAACTTGACATAGATCCCAATGGTAAAGCGGTGGATCAAAAGGTATATCGCTCCATGATTGGCTCCTTGCTTTACCTTTGTGCATCTAGACCGGATATCATGTTGAGTGTGGGAATTTGTGCACGGTTTCAAGCCGCACCTAAGGAAAGCCACTTTGTGGCGGTCAAGTGGATCTTTCGATATTTGGCTCATACCCCAAACTTTGGCTTATGGTACCCAAGAGGAGCAAACTTCAAGCTTGTAGGCTATTCGGACTCGGATTGGGCGGGAGACAAAGTGGATAGGAAGTCCATTTCCGGAGGGTGCCAATTCCTTGGTTGCTCTTTGGTGAATTGGTCTTCTAAGAAGCAAAGTTGTGTGTCTCTCTCGTCCACTGAAGCGGAGTATGTGACGGCCGGTAGTTGTTGTGCACAACTTCTATGGATGAGGCAAACTTTAAAGGATTACGGTGTCATATGTGACAAAGTGCCTCTTTGGTGTGACAATGAAAGTGCCATCAATATTTCTCTCAACCCGGTTCAACACTTCAAGACGAAGCACATTGAGATTCAGTATCACTTCATCTGGGATCACATTAGGCGAGGGGAGATCGAGCTCAACTATGTCAACACTCGTGATAACCTTGCAGATATTTTCACGAAGCCCTTGGATGAAGCAAGATTTCATGAGTTAAGGCATGAGCTAAATATCATTTATTCGAGCGATGTTGCTTGAACCCTTGCACACCCCACCATACTCAACTTGTTACCTTGTCTAGGTGTAGGCATGGACATAGGGGAAGTGTTGTTCTCTCAATGAACTCTCCCTCCCCCCATTATGCATAAATTGATCAACTCTTTCACATTAGCCATTGTTGATTGTACTTGTGCTTCAAAGACGAGTTTTGGTCATGGGCCCAAGGATAATTCTTCGTGGTGCCATACCAATTGACTCAAACGTAGGTGGCTCTGGCCACCGCCCTCTCGTTGGAGAGGTTGTGTCGCGTGTTTGGTCCTTGTTGTCTCTTGCCTTTTTCTTTCTTCGTGTCGAGCCTGTGCTTGCGTTGTCTCGTGTGTTAGCTCTTTGGTCTGTCCGTTCGTGTGAAGGTTGCATTGCAAAGGCTAGTTTATTCTCTTTTGTGCGAAACTTGCATTTTCTTGGGTTTATGGTACTACCGTGGCTTGCCACGGTACTACCGCAGGAGCTGCGCACGGTACTACCGCTTCTAGCACGACAGTAATTTTTTACTGCCGCTGGACGAGCGGTACTACCGCCCACGGTGCGGTACTTCCGTCCTGGCGGTACTACCGCACAGTCGTGAGCGTGTGGGGGTTAAGAGCGGGCAGGGGGAGTTCTAACTCCCCCATACCCATTCAACTCCTTTTCCCCACATCGTCTCTCTCTCCTGCCCAAGAACGGCGCCGGAGGACCTCGCCAGATCTCCGTCTCCGGCCGCTCTCCTCGCATTCCGACCGGTGGGATCGTTCCCCACCTCGCCCTATTGCCATGGAACAAGGTTTCTCCCCAAATCCCTCTCTTTTTGTCTTGTTGTTTTGTCTCTAGGTTTTTGGGGAGATGCATGTTGTTCTTGAGATTTTAGGCCAAATCTATGCAAGAGTAGGATGTAGGAGAGTAGTAATGCGTAGAGATGCTATTTGGTATGTTCCTACTTGGTAGTTTTGATCAACCGCAGTACCGCTCCGTTCGCGGATGTCCTCAGATATGTTTCGTCTCGGATATGACCCTGAGCGGTACTACTGCACGTCCCGTGCGGTACTACCGCTCTGGCCGGTTTCGCCTCGTCCGGTACTACCGCTCCTCAGGAGCGGTACTACCGCGCGAGGCACAGAAGTAAAATTTTACTTCCGCTCCAGGCGCGGTACTACCGTGCCATCCCGGCGCGGTACTACCGCGGCTGGAGCAGCAGTAAAATTTTAGTTCCACACCATGGTGCGGTACCACCGTTGATGTCGAACCTTCCCTATGGCTACTACCCAATGTTATTTCTACTGGTTTCATTTGTTTCGCTGAGGTCTTTGCATTCATCCTTCTCGCTTCTCTTGCGTGTTCTTGTGTTGTGTGTCATAGGTGGTGGCTCCGGTTCCAATGTCCGTCGGTCGAATCCTGTTCGCGACACGGGCTCGAAGCGCCTGCGTAACCAAGATGAAGCTCCAGAGGGCTCCAATGCCCCTCAACGCAGAACCAAGACCACCGCCACTAAGAACAAGGAGCGATCAATGGGTATGGATGAGATACCACTGGCTGAGTTTGTTGCTCGAAGGAAGATCAACCCCTATGTGAATCCCCGTGCAAACTTCAGAGGGAATGAATTGTTCTGGACCAAGTAGTAGAACCTTATCTATCTGGATGTAATCAAGGCCAAGCAGAACATCTACGTGGACGTGCACTGGATTGACATGAATCATATGAGGCAGGATAAGCACCGTGACTATTTTGGTGAGGCTTTGGACCTGATGGAGCAGTTTGGCATTGAGGACGTGATCTCTTTCCACCCGGACTTTGACCCGGAGAATGTGGCACAGTTCTTTGCTTCAGTCCACTTCCATACTGATGAGGAACGGACCCTGACTGCTAAGTGGAAGGACTTCATGGACTTGCTTCAGGTTCCTGACGAGGGGCTCAACACGCCCGTTGGTGTTCGCCCTCATGCAAACCCCGAGTTAGTCAGCAAGAACAAGCTTCAACCCTACTATGTTGAGAAGATGTTTCCCAGTGGCAAGAAGGCATGGGTGCTAAACTCATTCCTTGACATCATGCATAGGATCTTCCGCAACTCCCTCTTTCCGCGCATTGGTGACAAGGATAAGGTGCATGCCTATCGCGTGGATATGATGCTCATTTGCGAGGAGGCGCGTCATGCTCAGACACAACCACTTGATGTCTCACATATCATGTGGTATGAGCTCCGGTTTGCTGTGTTCATGCATAAGGTTCCCATCTATGGACCTTACTTGTTTCTCTTGATCACGAAGACTTGGGAAAAGCTCTATCCCGATGATGAGTTTGTTGCCCCCGACTGGATTCGTCATGAGCCCGTCAAGCTCCGCATCAAGCCTCAGTGGGCTAACACCACTACATGTGCTGAGGCAGAGGCTGCTCAAATGGACGTGGACAAGGATGAGATTGAGGAGGAGGATGCGGATGAGGACAGCTCTGTTGGATATGGCCCTCCCTCTTCTGAGCCTTCTTGGGCTAAGAAGCTGAAGAACAAGATGAAGGCTTTGTTCTGTATGCAGGCCAAGGGCCAGTACCGGACCCATGTTGCTTCCAAGGAGAGTCGCCGCTGCGACAAGAGGATCTTGAGGACGTTTGGCGAGGATATATCCAGCGGATCCGAGAAGCACATCACCCCTGAGGCAGAATGGATGGCGAAGCAAGGCTACAAGTGGACTGATTCTGAGGAGGACAAGGAGGAGACCATTCCCACTGCTGAGACCGACGAGGAGCGCGACGAGTGATCATTTCAGCCTGAGCTACCACTTGTGTCGTAGGTGTCCTCTCTGCCTTTTTGGTGTCTCGATGCCAAAGGGGGAGAGAGTGTAGGATTTGCGAGTCGTTTGTCGTGTTGTCTTGCTTTGTCGCTTTGCTTTCGTTCAGTTGGACCTCGTTTGCTTTGGTCTGATTTGTGCTTGTGAGACTAGGTTCTCTTTCATATGGTGTAAGACATATGCACTCTAGCGTACCTTATTGTCTTTCGTACTTAGTAGCCCGTGAGCCTATGCTATCTTGTTCCCTTTACTTTATGCTCATAGTTGTTATCTTGCCTCCTTGCTTAGTGTTAGCTATATTGTTGCAAGATATGCCTTGTCTATAAAATATAGGGGGAGTGTTGATCCTAGTATGTGTGCCGTGCAGTCCAAAGCATTCCTCTAGAAAGCACACATCTAGGGGGAGCCCGTCTATATTTTATAGATGTGGGGTTTGTCTATGTTCTATTTTATATCCCTATGTGCAAATCCCGTATTATCATCAATCCACCAAAAAGGGGGAGATTGTAAGGGCATATTTATCCCTTAGTTGTTTTGGTGATTGATGACAATGCATTTGCGGACTAATCGTGTGCATTGAGCTTTTCATACATATCATGACTAAGCACAAGACGATTTGGTGCCCCTCGAAGACTATTGAAGATGGCGTTTCTCTACGTTTCTTTTCGGTGGATTTGAGTCGTAGGAAAGTCGTACTATTAAGAGGGGGTCCGCGTTGGAAAGGTTTGGGTGGAATCAACACGTACACGTCTGTTCCTTTTTGCACATCCTTTCCTTTGGCACTTTGGGGCATCCTCCGTTTCTTCGTGTCTCTGCAAAATGAAGGACTCCTAGTGATGCTGAACTGGGGCATGCGGTAGTACTGCTCTTCGGAGCGGTAGTACCGCAGGCCCTTGCGGTAGTATCGGCCCCAGGCGCGGTAGTACCGCTCCTTCGGAGCAGAAGTACCATGGCCTCATGCCAGGCTCAGCTGCTCGAGCGGTTGTAGGGGCGGATGTAATTTTTTACATCCGCGCCCTACGCGATAGTACCGCTCCATGGGCGCGGTAGTACCGCGAGCTCTGGCCAGGCACAACAGCATGAGCGGAAGTAGGGGCGGATGTAATTTTTTACATCCGCGCCCTACGCGATAGTACCGCTCCAGGCATGCAGTAGTACCGTGTCGGATTTTTGCATAGATCAAAACTCAGCGAAGTAGCCACGGATGTATTTTTATATGTCCGTTCCTTCCCAGTCTAGACCAACCCTTCCTTGCGGTAGTACCGCAAGGGGGAGCAGTAGTACCGCGCCAGCGGCACTACCGCCCTCGGCTCCTATGCTACAGGCCTGGGCTAGCTCCTGTCGCGGCAGCGGTAGTACCGTAGGGCCTTGCGGTAGTACCGTGGGCTCGTGCGGTAGTACCGCTTGTCGGGTGCGGTAGTACCACTCGTCGCGGGATGAGTAAGTGGATAGCAGTTGGATTTGTTCTATCACTATATAAGGGGAGTCTTCTTCTCCAAGTTGACTATCTCTTCCACCCCTAAGCTCCATTGTTGCTCTAAGCTCCTTTTTCGCCCGATCTCTCTCCCTAGCCAACCAAACTTGTTGATTTTCTAGGGATTGATTGAGAAGGCCATGATCTACACTTCCACCAAGAGAAATTTGATTCCCCCACTAATCCCTTGCGGATCTTGTTACTCTTGGGTGTTTGAGCACCCTAGACGGTTGAGGTCACCTCGGAGCCATATTCCATTGTGGTGAAGCTCCGTGGTTTCGTTGGGAGCCTCCAATTCGGTTGTGGAGAGAGCCCCAATCTTGTTTGTAAAGGTCCGGTCGCCGCCTCCAAGGGCACGATTAGTGAAATCACGGCATCTCGCATTGTGTGAGGGCGTGAGGAGAATACGGTGGCCCTAGTGGCTTCTTGGGGAGCATTGCGCCTCCACACCGCTCCAACGGAAACATACTTCCCCTCAAAAGGAAGGAACTTTGGTAACACATCCTCGTCTTCACCGGCTCCACTCTTGGTTATCTCATACCTTTACTTGTGCAAGTTCATATTGTGTTGCATCTCTTGCTTGCTTGTGTGCTTGTTGTTGTTGCATCATATAGGTTGTTCACCTAGTTGCATATCTAGACAACCTACTTTGATGCAAAGTTTAAATTGGTAAAGAAAAGCTAAAAATTGTTAGTTGCCTATTCACCCCCCCCCCCTCTAGTCAACTATATCGATCATTTTTAGTAAGTTTATCCTATCTTGTGATGAATGTCAAAGAGTTGGCAATATTGGTAGATTTCAAGAAATGCCTATGAACTATTCACTCGCTATTGAACCTTTTGTTCTCTAGGGTTTTGATTATACGGGACATTGTCCTTCCTTGTATAGTAACACTCATATTTCAGTTGCTATTATGTCATTAAATGGGTAGAGGCTATTCCAACTAAAAGTGTTGATCATAAGACTTCAATTAAAATTCTTAAAGATGTTATATTTTCGAGGTTTAGTATCCCTAGATATCTTAGGACTGATGGTGGTTCACATCTAATTCATGATGCTTTCAGAAACGTTGTGGCTAAATATGATGTAAACCATAGAGTAGCATCACCTTACCATCCTTGGTCTAGTGGGCAAGTAGAATTAAAAAACAAAGAGATCAAACTAATTTTGCCAAAGACTGTTAATAAATCAAGAAAGAGTTGCTCTAAGAAACAAGATGCGGCACTCTAGCTTATAGAACTGCTTATAAAAATCCTATGAGAATGCCCCCTATATAATGGTTTGTGGAAAAGCATGTTATCTACCTTTTGAGTTAGAACATAAAGCTTATTGGGCAATTAAGCAAATTAATTATGATTTTAAACTTGCTGGAGAAAAGAGGCTACTTGACATGAGTCTTTAGATGAGTGGAGAATTTAAGCTTATGAAGATGCCAAGTTGTTTAAAGAAAAATTTAAAAGATGGTATGATAAAAGAATTTAGAAATGAGAGTTTTATATTGGTGATAAACTCTTTTGTACAAGTCTCATTTCAGACATTTTACATGCAAACTTCTTTCCAAGTGGGAAGGACCCTGCATCACGAAGAAGTTTACTGATCCAGAGCTATCAAAATCTGTAAGACCGAAGGTAATAAACTAAGGGTAGTTAATGGGCAAAGAATTAAGCATTATATTTTTGGCTACCCCATTGAGGTAGGTACGGACGTTATGCAAGCAATTACACCAGAAGAGTTGATTGCTTGTATCTGCGTTGGTAATTCTCCGAAGAGGAGAGGATGATGCAGCACAGTCAAGGTAAGTATTTCCCTCAGTTATGAAACCAAGGTTATCAATCCAATAGGAGAACCAAGCAACACTATGTAAATAGCACCTGCACACAAACAACAAAAACTTGCAACCCAACGTGTAAGAGTGGTTGTCAATCCCTCCTCGGTATTGAGATAGATGATCCAAAAAACACAAAATAAAATAAATAAAGAAAAAGTGCAGCAAGGTATTTTTGGGTTTTAATATGATAGGAAATAGACCCCGGGGGCGTAGATTTCACTAGAGGCTTCTCTCGAGAAAATAGCATACAGTGGGTAAACAAATTACTGTTGGGCAATTGACAGAAGAGCAAATAATTATGACGATATACAAGGCAACGATCATGTATATAGGCATCACGTCCAAGATTAGTAGGCCGACTCTTGCTTGCATCTACTACTATTACTCCACACATCGGCTGCTATCCAGCACGCATCTACTGTATTAAGTTCATGGAAAAATGGAGTACTGCAATAAGAACGATGGCATGATGTAGACAAGATCTATTCATGTAGGAATAGACCCCATCTTGTTATCCTTAATAGCAACGATACATGCGTGCCTCGCTACCCCTTCTGTCACTGGGTGAGGACACCGCAAGATTGAACCCATCTGATACGTCCATTTTGCGTCATGCTTTTATGTTGATATTTAGTGCATTACGGGCTGTTATTTCACATTATGGTACAATACTTATGCCTTTTCTCTCTTATTTTACAAGATTTACATGAAGAGGGAGAATGCCGGTAGCTGGAATTCTGGACCGGAAAGGAGCAAATATGAGATACCTATTCTGCACAACTCCAAATGTCCTGAAACTTTACGAAGAATTGTTTTGGAATATATAAAAAATATTGGGCGAAGAAACAACAGAAGGGGACCCACTAGGTGGCCACAAGCCTGGGGGGGCGCCCCCAGGGCTTGTGGGCCCCCTGGACATCGTCTGGTGCCCATCTTCTGCTATATGAAGCGTTTTGACCTAGAAAAAATCATAAGGAAGTTTCGGGATGAAGCGTCGCCGTCTCGAGGTGGAACCTGAGCAGAAGCAATCTAGGGATCCGACGGAGCTATTCTGCCAGGGAAACTTCCCTCCCAGAGGGGAAAATCGAAGCCATCGTTGATACGTCTCCGTCGTATCTATAATTTTTTATTGTTCCATGCCAATATTCTACAACTTTCATATACTTTTGGCCATTATTTATATTATTTTTGGGACTAACATATTGATCCAGTGCCCAGTGCCAGTTCCTGTTTGTTGCATGTTTTATGTTTCGCAGAAAACCCATATCAAACGGAGTCCAAACGGGATAAAAACGGACGGAGAATATTTTTGGAATATTTGGAGAATATGGGAAGAAGAATCAACGCGAGACGGTGCCCGAGGTGGCCACGAGGTAGGGGGCGCGCCTGCCCCCCTGGGCGCACCCCTGACCCTCGTGGGCCACCCGTAAGGCGGTTACTGCTCTTCTTCTTCCGCAAGAAAGCTAATTTTTGGATAAAAATCTGGGCGAAGGTTTCAATCCAATCAGAGTTACGGATCTCCATATATATACAAAACGGTGAAAGGGCAGAATACCAGAACGCAGAAACAGAGAGAGACAGAGAGATAGATCCAATCTCGGAGGGGCTCTCGCCCCTCCCATGCCATGGAGGCCAAGGAGCAGAGGGGAAACCCTTCTCCCATCTAGGGAGGAGGTCAAGGAAGAAGAAGAAGGGGGCCCCTCTCCCCCTCTCTTCCGGTGGCGCCGGAACGCTGTCGTGGCCACCATCATCATCACCGGATCTTCACCAACACCTCCGCCATCTTCACCAACATATCCATCACCTTCCCCCCTCTATCTACAGCGGCCCACTCTCCTGCAACCCGCTGTACCCTCTACTTGAACATGGTGCTTCATGCTTCATATTATTATCCAATGATGTGTTGCCATCCTATGATGTTTGAGTAGATTTTCGTTGTCCTATCGGTGGTTGATGAATTGCTATGATTGGTTCAATTTGCTTGTGGTTATGTTGCGGTCCTTTGGTGCCCATCATATGAGCGAGCGCGTGGATCACACCATAGGGTTAGTTGTATGTTGATAGGGCTATGTATTGGAGGGCAAGAGTGACAGAAGCTTCAACCTAGCACATAGAAATTGATGCATACGGGATTGAAGGGGAACCAATATATCTTAATGCTATGGTTGGGTTTTACCTTAATGAACGTTAGTAGTATCGGATGCTTGCTAACAGTTCCAATCATAAGTGCATAGAATTCCAAGTCAGGGATGACATGCTAGCAGTGGCCTCTCCCACATAAAACTTGCTATCGGTCTAGTAAAGTAGTCAATTGCTTAGGGACAATTTTGCAACTCCTACCACCACTTTTCCAGACTCGCTATATTTACTTTATTGTGTTTTTTTATCTCTACAGCCCCTACTTTTTATTTACGCGCTCTTTATTATCTTGCAAACCTATCCAACAACACCTACAAAGTACTTATAGTTTCATACTTGTTCTAGGTAAAGCGAACGCTAGGCGTGCGTAGAGTTGTATCGGTGGTCGATAAAACTTGAGGGAATATTTGTTCTACCTTTAGCTCCTTGTTGGGTTCGACACTCTTACTTATCGAAAGAGGCTACAATTCATCCCCTATACTTGTGGGTTATCAGGACCTTTTTCTGGCGCCGTTGCCGGGGAGCCATAGCGTGGGGTGAATATTCTCGTCTGTGCTTGTTTGCTTTATCACTAAGTAATTTTTATTTGCTATTCTTAGTTCTTTATCTTTATTTATGGATATGGAACACGAAATACCAAAAAAATTAGGTGTACTTGCTACTCATGGAGATGGGGAACCTCCTAAAACCCTCGATGATCATTATGTGAAAAATATTATGTACCACTTTGATAATCCTGAGAAAACCTCATTCAATTATGTAATGGGAGACATGTTGGACCAACATGAATACTTTAGGGATTATCGCTTGACTCAAAAAGGGAAACTATTATGGGATAAAATTTATATGTTGAAATGGTATGCTCAGCAAGTATGCTTGAGATATGATTATACTTGTTGCTATAGGATGAAGGCTCCACACCTTCCCTTTTCATGAAAATTTAATGATAATGAAACCTTGGCTTCTTATGCTAGAGGTATATATGATTACTATGATGTGGAACAAATAGAAGAATTTGTTGCTTTTATGGGTGCTTACGAAATTGAATCTATGTTCAAAGAGTTTGAAAATCTTTATGATGTTGTTTATAGACCTGAAAATTTAGCTATCCTTAAATATTGCTATGACAATTATTAATTAAATTCCGATATTGATGCATTTATTGAGAAAGTCTCCGCTGTCCAAGAAGAGACTAATATTTTGCAGGAGTCTATGGAAGAAGAAATTGATGAAACTGTGAGCTCATTGGATGAAAAAGATGATGAGGAGAGCGAATAACAAAAGGAGGAAGAGCGGATTAGCTACCTGTGCCCATCTTCTAATGAGAGTAACTCTTCAACTCATGCATTGTTTAATTTCCCTTCGTGCTTACCGAATGATGATTGTTATGATCTCGTTGATTCTTTTGAAATATCCCTTTTTGATGATGCTTGCTATGCTTGTGGCCATGATGCCAATATGAATGATGCTTATGGAGATGAACTTGCTATAGTTCCTTATGTTAAACATGAAATTGTTGCTATTGCACCCACACATGATAGTCCTATTATCTTTTTGAATTCTCCAAACTACACTATATCGGAGAAGTTTGCTTTTATTAAGGATTATATTGATGGGTTGCTTTTTACCGTTGCACATGATGATTTTGATGAATATAATATGCATGTGCTTGCTGCTCCTACTTGCAATTATTATGAGAGAGGAACTACATCTCCGCCTCTCCATGTTTCCAACACACACAAAATGCAAGAAACTGTTTATACTATGCATTGGCATTTACTATGTGTGCATGAATTGTTCTTTTATGACATGCCGATGCATAGGAAGAGAGTTAGACTTCGTCATTGCTTGATATATGTTGCTTTGTGCTCACTATTAAATGCCAAATCATTGCTAATTAAAATTGGCTTTGATATACCTTGGGATCCGGGTGGATTCACTACTTGAGCACTATATGCCTAGCTTAATGGCTTTAAATAAAGCACTGCCAGGGAGACAACCCGGAAGTTTTAGAGAGTCATTTATTTCTGTTGTGTGCTTTTATATAGTTTAAAAACAAAAAAATAAAGAGGGGAACCCAAAACTTTTCAAAAGGAAAAGTGAAAGTGAGATAGACGAGCATTGTGAAAGTGGGGGACGTCCTTGAACTTTGTTCATGCCCATGGAAACTTTGTGAATCTTAATTACAGAAACTTTTCAACAAAAACAATTATCCCCTTGTACAATTCCATTGTATTATAAAAATAATGTGCCAAGGTTTGCCTTTAGGATGTTTACAATGCTTGTTGGTTTGTGCGGTGCAGGACAGAAACTTTGGCTGTAGTGCGCGATTTTACATTTTTTTTTACTGGAACGTCAAATGGTTCTGAAACTTTTTGCACTGTCTTTCTATACAAATTATTTATTTTTCCTAATTTTTGCAGAATTTTTCAAGTATCATAAGTATGGTGAATGTTCAGATTATTACAGACTGTTCTGTTTTAGACAGATTCTGTTTTTGATGCATAGTTTGCTTGTTTTGATGAACTATCAATTTATATCAGTGGATTAAGCCATGGAAAAGTTATATTACAGTAGCTACAATGCAAAAACAAAATATGAATTGGTTTGCAACAGTACTTAGAGTAGTGATTTGCTTTATTATACTAACGGATCTTACCGAGTTTTCTGTTGAAGTTTTGTGTGGATGAAGTGTTTGATCGAGGAGGTCTCGATGTGAGAAGAAGGAAGAGAGGCAAGAGCACAAGCTTGGAGATGCCCGAGGCACCCCAAGTAAATATTCAACGAGACTCAAGCGTCTAAGCTTGGGGATGCCCCGGAAGGCATCACATCTTTCTTCAACAAGTATCGGTATGTTTTCGGATTCGTTTCGTTCATGCGATATGTGCAAATCTTGGAGCGTCTTTTGCATTTAGTTCTTTTCTTTTATGCACCATGCTGGTATGAGATAGTCCTTGGTTGATTTATAGAATGCTCATTGCACTTCACTTATACCTTTTGTGTATGGCTTTATAGAATGCTTCATGTGCTTCACTTATATCATTTGAAGTTTGGATTGCCTGTTTCTCTTTACATAGAAAACCGTCATTTGTAGAATGCTCTTTTGCTTCACTTATATTTGTTAGAGCGTGGGCATATCTTTTGTAGAAAGAATTAAACTCTCTTGGTTCACTTATATCTATTTAGAGAGATGACAGGAACTGGTCATTCACATGGTTAGTCATAAAATCCTACATAAAACTTGTAGATCACTGAATATGATATGTTTGATTCCTTGCAATAGTTTTGCGATATAAAGATGGTGATATTAGAGTCATGCTAGTGGGTGGTTGTGGATTGTAGAAATACTTGTGTTGAGGTTTGTGATTCCCGTAGCATGCACGTATGGTGAACCGTTATGTAGCGAAGTCGGAGCATGAGGTAATTATTGATTGTCTTCCTTATGAGTGGCGGTCGGGGACGAGCGATGGTCTTTTCCTACCAATCTATCCCCCTAGGGGCATGCGTAGTAGTACTTTGCTTCAAGGGCTAATAAAATTTTGCAATAAGTATATGAGTTCTTTATGACTAATGTGAATCCATGGATTATACGCACTCTCACCCTTCTATCATTGCTAGCCTCTTCGGTACCGTGCATTGCCCTTTCTCACCTCGAGAGTTGGTGCAAACTTCGCCGGTGCATCCAAACCCCGTGATATGATACGCTCTGTCACACATAAGCCTCATTATATCTTCCTCAAAATAGCCACCATACCTACCTATCATGGCATTTCCATAGCCATTCCGAGATATATTGCCATGCAACTTCCATCATCATCATATACATGACTTGAGCATTTATTGTCATATTGCTTTGCTTGATCGTAAGATAGCTAGCATGATGTTTTCATGGCTTGTCCGTCTTTGATGTCACTGCTACGCTAGATCATTGCACATCCCGGTACACCGTCGGAGGCATTCATATAGAGTCATATCTTTGTTCTAGTATCGAGTTGTAATATTGAGTTGTAAGTAAATAAAAGTGTGATGATCATCATTATTAGAGCATTGCCAAAAAAAGAGGCCAAAGAAGCCTAAATAAAAAAGGGGGCCAAAGAAGCAAGCAAAAAAAGGAAAAAAAACAAGAAAAAAACAAGAAAAAGGGGCAATGTTACTATCCTTTTACCACACTTGTGCTTCAAAGTAGCACCATGTTCTTCATATAGAGAGTCTCTTGAGTTATCACTTTTATATACTAGTGGGAATTTTAATTATAGAACTTGGCTTGTATATTCCGATGATGGGCTTCCTCAAATGCCCGAGGTCTTCATGAGCAAGCAAGTTGGATGCACACCCACTTAGTTTCCAGTTTGAGCTTTCATACACTTATAGCTCTAGTGCATCCGTTGCATGGCAATCCCTACTCCTCACATTGACATCAATTGATGGGCATCTCCATAGCCCGTTGATTAGCCGCGTCGATGTGAGACTTTCTCCTTTTTTGTCGTCTCACACAAACCTCCATCATCATATTCTATTCCACCCATAGTGCTATGTCCATGGCTTGCGCTCATGTATTGCGTGAGGGTTGAAAAGGCTGAAGCGCGTTAAAAAGTATGAACCAATTGCTCGGCTTGTCACCGGGGTTGTGCGTGATTTGAATATTTTGTGTGGTGAAGATGGAGCATAGCCAGACTATATGATTTTGTAGGGATAACTTTCTTTGGCATTGTTATTTTGAGAAGACATGATTGCTTTATTAGTAGGCTTGAAGTATTATTGTTTTTATGTCAAATGATAGACTATTGCTTTGAATCACTCGTGTCTTAATACTCATGCCATGATTAGATACATGATCAAGATTATGCTAGGTAGCATTCCACATCAAAAATTATCTTTTTATCATTTACCTACTCGAGGACGAGCAGGAATTAAGCTTGGGGATGCTGATACGTCTCCGTCGTATCTATAATTTTTGATTGTTCCATGCCAATATTCTACAACTTTCATATACTTTTGGCAACTATTTATATTATTTTTGGGACTAACATATTGATCCAGTGCCCAGTGCCAGTTCCTGTTTGTTGCATGTTTTATGTTTGCAGAAAACGCATATAAAACGGAGTCCAAACGGGATAAAAACGGACGGAGAATATTTTCGGAATATTTGGAGAATATGGGAAGAAGAATCAACACGAGATGGTGCCCGAGGTGGCCACGAGGTAGGGGGGTTTGCCTGCCCCCCTGGGCGCGCTCCCTGACCCTCGTGGGCCACCCGTAAGGCGGTTACTGCTCTTCTTCGGCCGCAAGAAAGCTAATTTTCGGAGAAAAATCTGGGCGAAGGTTTCAATCCAATTGGAGTTACGGATCTCCATATATATACAAAACGGTGAAAGGGCAGAATACCATAACGCAGAAACAGAGTGAGACAGAGAGATAGATCCAATCTCGGAGGGGCTCTCGCCACTCCCATGCCATGGAGGCCAAGGACCAGAGGGGAAACCCTTCTCCCATCTAGGGAGGAGGTCAAGGAAGGAAGAACAAGAAGAAGAAGGGGGCCCCTCTCCCCCTCTCTTCCGGTGGCGCCGGAACGCTGCCGTGGCCACCATCATCATCACCGCGATCTTCACCAACACCTCCGCCATCTTCACCAACATCTCCATCACCTTCCCCCCCTATCTACAGTGGTCCACTCTCCCGCAACCCGCTGTACCCTCTAGTTGAACATGGTGCTTTATGCTTCATATTATTATCCAATGATGTGTTGCCATCCTATGATGTCTGAGTAGATTTTCGTTGTCCTATCGGTGGTTGATGAATTGCTATGATTGGTTTAATTTTCTTGTGGTTATGTTGTTGTCCTTTGGTGCCCATCATATGAGCACGTGCATGGATCACACCATAGGGTTAGTTGTACGTTGATAGGACTATGTATTGGAGGGCAAGAGTGACAGAAGCTTCAACCTAGCATAGAAATTGATGCATACGGGATTGAAGGGGGACCAATATATCTTAATGCTATGGTTGGGTTTTACCTTAATGAACATTAGTAGTTGCGGATGCTTGCTAATAGTTCCAGTCATAAGTGTATAGAATTCCAAGTCAGGGATGACATGCTAGCAGTGGCCTCTCCCACATAAAACTTGCTATCGGTCTAGTAAAGTAGTCAATTGCTTAGGGACAATTCCGCAACTCCTACCACCACTTTTCCACACTCGCTATACTTACTTTATTGTGTTTTTATCTCTATAGCCCCTACTTTTTATTTACACGCTCTTTATTATCTTGCAAACCTATCCAACAACACCTACAAAGTACTTCTAGTTTCATACTTGTTCTAGGTAAAGCAAATGCTAGGCGTGCGTAGAGTTGTATCGGTGGTCGATAGAACTTGAGGGAATATCTGTTCTACCTTTAGCTCCTTGTTGGGTTCGACACTCTTACTTATCGAAAGAGGCTACAATTGATCCCCTATACTTGTGGGTTATCAATCGTCATCACCAACGATCCTCTCATCGAGGGAGGGTCAATCTTCATCAACATATTCACCAGCACCATCTCCTCTCAAACCCTAGTTCATCTCTTGTATTCAATCTTTGTCCCAAAACCTCAGATTGGTAGCTATGGGTTGCTAGTAGTGTTGATTACTCCTTGTAGTTGATGCAAGTTAGTTTATTTGGTGGAAGATCATATGTTCAGATCCTTAATGATATTTACCCCTCTGATCTTGAACATGAACATGCTTTGTGAGTACTTACATTTGTTCCTGAGGACATGAGAGAAGTTTTGTTATAAGTAATCATGTAAATTTGGTATTTGTTTGATATTTTGATGAGATGTATGTTGTCTTTCCTCTAGTGGTGTTATGTGAACATCGACTACATGACTTCACCATGATCTGGGCCTAGGGGGAGGCATTGGGAAGTAATAAGTAGATGATGGGTTGCTAGAGTGACAGAATCTTAAACCCTTGTTTATGTGTTGCTTCGTAAGGGGCTGATTTGGATCCACATGTTTCATGCTATGGTTAGATTTATATTAATTCTTCTTTCGTAGTTGTGGATGCTTGAAAGAGGGGTTAATCATAAGTGGGAGGCTTGTCCAAGTAAGGACAGCACCCAAGCACCGGTCCACCCATATATCAAATTATCAAAATAACGAACGCAAATCATATGAGCATGATGAAAACTAACTTGACGATAATTCCCATGTGTCCTCGGGAGCGCTTTGCTTTATATAAGAGTTTGTACAGGCTTATCCTTTGCTACAAAAAGGATTGGGCCACCTTGCTGCACTTTTTCTATACTTGTTACTTGTTACCCGTTATGAATTATCCTATCACAAAACTATCTGTTACCAATAATTTCAGCGCCTGCAGAAAATACCTTGCTGAAAACCGCTTGTAATTTCCTTCTGCTCCTCGTTGGGTTCGACACTCTTACTTATCGAAAGGATTACGATTGATCTCCTATACTTGTGGGTCATCACCATCACAAAGCACCTCTTCCCATTGTAAGAAAAATTAATCTAGTTGGCGAAACCAAACCAAAATTTCGGAGAAGAAATACGAGGCTATAAAGATCATGCATAAAAGAGTTCAACAAAGACTCAAATAATATTCATGGATAGATCTGATCATAAACTCACAATTCATCGAATCCCGACAAACACATCGCAAAAAGTCATTACATCAAATAGATCTCCAAGAACATCGATGAGAACATTGTATTGAGGATCAAAAAGAGAGAAGAAGCCATCAAGCTACTACCTACGTTCCCGTAGGTCTGTGGTAAACTACTCACGCATCATCGGAGGGGCAAGGGTGATGATGAAGAACCCCTCCGTGATTGTTTACCCCTCCGGCAGCCGGAAAAGGCCTCTAGATTGGATCTCGTGGTTCTGGAACTTGCGGCAGCTGGAATTGTGTTTCGTCAGCTCACCTAGGGTTTTGGGGGTTTTAGAGTATTCATAGAGGCAGAGGTCGGTGAAGGGGGTGCCTATGGGCTCCACTACCCACCAGGGTGCGCCCTGGTGCCTAGTGGGCCCCACAGGCCCCCTCTGGTGCACTTCTTGGGCCTCCTGGGTGTCTTTTGGGCAGAAAAAATCTCCAAAAGTTTCGTGGCAGTTGGACTTCGTTTGGTATTGATATTCTGAGTAAAAAATAAGCAGAAAATAGCAACTGGCACCGGTCACTATGTCAATTGGTTAGTCCCAAAAAATGATATAAAGTTGGTAGTAAATGAATATAAAACATCCAAGATTGATAATATAACATCAAGAATACATAAAAAACTTTTCGAAAGTCTCCAAAATCCTAAAAAGGAAGAGGTATGTGATACGGTAAGTAAACTGAATCTAAAAATTTATGATGGTGAGGTAATCATAATGTGATGCCGCCATGAATTTCTTGAGCGTCGGGTGCCCAAGATGACATTGTATGGCAGGTTCAGCGCTGCGACGTCCAAGAATATGCACTCCATTCAATAATTATCTTTGGTGTTGAAGGTGACCATCAAGGACACGTGCCCGATCGGCACAGTAATCTCTGGAGGTAGCACCGAAGGATTTGTCAGCTCCAAGATCCCGAGGAACTTGCATCTTCTCAAATACTGCCGGGGGGTATTGAGGCCTCAACCCCCACCCACCAGCATTTTGGTGACCTTGATGTTGCAGATCATTGTAGAAACCACCAACGGAAGGTATCCCATGCCTATCGTGCTCCTACGGTGGTCTTTTTGGTTGAATGTGATCTGTGTTTCTGACCATCTGAGAGGCCGAGATGCCTCGATGCTCGGGGCATGACATTAACCTCTCACGCCAACAACTTAAATTGTTTGGCATAAAGTAGGCATGAAGGCGCCATTATGTCTGCACACTACGATCCTGAGACTTAGGAAAGCTGCCTCGAGTGCCGCAGGCCCTACCATAGATGTGTTCATGGTAGGAATGACGCTTTGTTCACCGCGTCAGCCTCCACGATCATCAGCGTGGCGCAAGAGGTGTTGGTTACCAAAGCTCTCCTTGTTGTCAAGGATTTTGCGAAGGTCTTTGACATTCTTCGGGACAAAAATGTTAATGGTGAAGTGAGGCTAACAACGAGGAGACCGTGATGGTGGGGAGCATTGATGGTGCCTACTCGGATGATACATGCCCTTGTGATGTGCGGGCTTCTTGTCGTCAGTTGGTGGTTTGCGATGTCTACTAGCCCGCTTATCTCTTGGAGCCAAGTATCCAAGGAAGACCCTTCCCTCACTTGAAGCAGAGGGTACTGGAGGAGGACCCTTTGCAGTGCAGACGCCTAGGTCAGGTTCTCCAGGTGTTTCTGATGAGGCATCGATGATCGAACGCTCGACAAAGGTAAACCTCTGGGCAGAGCGCCGCCTCCCGAAGGGGCCTCGCCAGCTATGCAGAGCTCTTTAGTTTGTGTGAATGAACACATAGCTAGGATAGCCAGTCTGAAAAGATTTCGAGCCTTAGCCCCCTACCTGTTGCACCAGATGTTGATGATACATTCGCCGATATCATGGACCATGGGGATCCCCATTATTTTCTCGGTGAGGGGCTAAAACACTTCTGAAATCTTCACACATGCACAAGTTTTTTTACCCAGGTTCGGGCCACCTAGATGGTGTAATACCCTACGCCCCGCTCTTGTTATTTTTTTAGTTGGTCGTACATCATGGATTACAATATGAACTACTTCCTTTACTTTTCCCTCTCCTTTTTCTCTAAGTGTTGGAACTAGTCTATTCACTCTCCTCGTCCCTCTCCTAGTTGGTTTTTCACCAGGTTGTGAACCCCTTCTATAGCCTCGATCCTTCCCTTATATAGTACACGATGGGCATTACAAAAAGGCCCAACACAGTTCTTTCCACAAATGATCATGCATGACCCGTCTTGCACAACCCATGTAGGCTCGTTAGTGGATTGGGTGGCGCATGCAGTTGGTGTTGATGGGTCGGTTCCTTCAGTGTGCACAACCCATTGGTCTCGTCTTGCAATGGTGGAGGGTCAAAGAGATGTGCTGCACCTAGGGTGGCAATAGTAAAAAAAGGCGCCTTAGTATTGTCACATCTCTAATGCGTAGTAGGCTATATCATTTTAGTTCGGGACAAACCGGTTTACTATTCAGGAAGAGCCATCATAACCTATCAGACATAGTTTATCATTGTCTCGTAGGCGTAGCTATTAATGTGCATGCTGGTCTTTAGGTCCTATAAAGAGATTAGAAACAACGGACCCAATCTTTGACTCTTTATTACCCGTTGAATTCCTCTCACGAATGTTCACTGGAAGGGTCATGGAGCTCAGGAGAGGTTAGTTACCCTGAAGGAAGGGGCCTGATCACCCCCAAGACTTCCTCGGGCTGCCTGCGCTCTGGAGCTCGGGGAGCCTGAGCTCTCGTATCTCTACCTCCTTGATCTTGAGTTATCCAACCAGGCCCATCTTTAGCAGGTGCAAGATACCATGTATTCCTCCATGCTAAAAGTGCGTCGTAGGGGTTCAGTTTTTGTGTTTGGCCCACGCATTGAAGATAACATGGTAGATAGTCTGGACAGCCATATTTCTCCCTCACATATGAACATGCTCGGACATTTGAAGGAGAAATGAGTTTTCACCTCGGACATTAATTATTTGTTTGATTCATTTATATGCATTGTAGCCCGTATCAACGCATAGACGTTCTACTAGTTGCCTATAGTTCGGATTCATTTTTCTTAATTTCATTTTTTTGAAGGATCCTTTTTCTTAATTTCATGAGAGGATTCCTACTATCTGATCTCGCATGTGACGCTCACTTCGTCACATAGTGGGGAGAATGCACAACACGCTCCATCATGGGCCACCCAAATTATAGATTTCCCGCTTTGTCTTACAAGGGCTCATCTTTCAACGATTTATCTTTCTTCCTAGTTTTGTTTGGTTTTGAGTTCATTCATCTGTCAATATTAAATTCATGAAAATTTCAAATTGTCTTCGCGCACATTTATTGTATTTCGTGAACATTACTTTAAATTTGTAAACATTTCTAAATTCATAAGCATTATTTGGAATAACATGAACAATTTTCGAATTAAATGAACACTTTTCAAATAGCAGATGCACATTAACAAAAAATGCATGAACACTTCTAGAAAATGTGTGGCATTTTAAAAATTGCAGGAACACTTTTTAAAGAAAGCTCATGATGTATGAAAAATGTTCTCCGTGTATTAAAAAATTCATTGTATATTTCAAAAATTGTTCATCTTGTAATAAAAATGGTCATTGTATGTTAGAAAGTAATTAACAATTTAATAAAAAGTAAAATATAATAAATCGTGTTATTAAATGAACAAAGTAAAAGAAAAAAAAGAAACATACACAAACCGCAATAAAAGGTAGTAAAAAACCGAAAAAAGAGAAATGATAAAAGTAAGAAGAAGAAAACGAGAATAAAAAATAAAAACAGCAAAACCTGAAAAACAACTAAAAATGAAATGTTTTTTAAACAAGAAAATCCAAGAGGAAACAAAAAAACCCACAACAAAATCGCTGAAATGAATTAACTAGATCGTTCCCTAGTTGGGTTGGCCCATCACATGCGTCTTGTGCGATTGGTTGCCTATCTACAACACAATGAGCGCCATGTATGATTTGCCCTGCTATCTCACGCTGTCTGTATCAGATAGTCGGGATGGCGGGCGAATCCTATTTAGGGCTCATTTGGTTGTTGACGAGGGAAAACCCAGGGTAGCAGACACCGGGAGATATTTTTCCTATGCTCATGGGATCCCCTCTCACAATAGGGAGATATCCATGGTGCCATTTGGGCATCACGGGGAAGGGCAGGGAAGTTTGACAAAGATCGTGGGCATCAAGTTCCTCGCCTGTAGTCGATTTTAACAAATAATGCGTCGCTGCTGGCAGGAGGGAGCAGACGAGGTCGTAGGCTTTGCTGCTCGAGAGAGGAAGGCGTTGGAGGAGGCGAGGGGATCCGCGAGATGAAGGAAGTTTGCTTTCGCACGATAGAGATGGGGTTTCGTCCCCGATGTCCGGAGTCGTGGATTCTCCCCCTGTGGATATGTCGTGGATTGGGCCAGGATATCCCCGTCCGATGGACTTCCAAACTGACTACCGAATAATCCGGGGTCCGATTGGCCGGTGCTTTCTCCGCCCAGGGATAAGGCCGGGATCCCGGGGGGAATCGGGGGAACCAAACTAGCCCTTAGCGTTGCAGGCGCCGGGTACTACTGTTTTCCGCAAACCGGCGCCAGTACACCACCTCGCACGCTGTTGTAAAAGTTATTCGTTTTCTTCCTTTTATCCTTTTTCAAATAATTTGTTTGGTTTTCTCTTTTGGCCTTTACTCTTCTTGCTTTTTGTTCTTTGTTTTTCTTTTGCTTTTTAAATTTTGTGACTTTTTTATAACCAATTGACTTTTCTTTTAAATTGATGAACTCTTTCCAAATTTAGTGAACTATTTTCAAAATCAATGAACTTTTTTCAGATGAAGTCATTTTCAATTTTGATGAACTTTTTTCAGATTTGACAAACTTTTTTCAAATCCAATGAACTTTTTTTCAAAGTCGATGAACTTTTTTCAAATTCATGAACTTTTTTCAGAATTGATGAACTTTATTTTCAAATTGGTGATTTTTTTTTCAAAAATTGGATGAACTTTTTTAAAATTGATAAACTTTTTTTGAATTCGATGAACTTTTTTTCAAACTCAATGAACTTATTTAAAAATCGATGAACCTTTTCCAATTTCTTGAAATTTTCTTAAAATTTGAAGAACTTATTTCAAAATCCATGAAGTTGTTTTCGAATTTATGTGTTCTTTTTTCAGATAATTTATATTGGGTATATGTAATGTTTCACTAAATCAAAACGATATGTAGCACGGTTTTCTTGTTGTAGACAACAAGGTTGCTTCGGTCTAGTGGTTAGTGTGGTTGGTTGGCAACAGTGCGATCCCATGTTTGAATCCCAGCAATCCCCTGTATCGATAACTTTTGGTGTCATTTTTTCTGCTTCGCGTTCGCTTTGAACGGGTCATTGGGCCGACCCACTCGCGTCCTATTCGAGCGCAAGGAGTGCGAACGGGCGCCTGCAGCGCCATATAGGAGCTCCCGGGATGGCGTACAGGGGTTGTAACCGTAGTCTCCCCTAGTTCCACTTCTGTTTCCAGAGATTATTGTTCCTTTTTTTATTTTTCCAAATTTGTTTGATTATGTATTTTTTCTTTTATTTCTTATTCAAATTTTCAATAAAACAGATAGTAAAAATGTTCAAAATTCCAATGAAGCCGAATTTTTTTAAAGGATTCATGAATTTTTAAAAATATTGTTGATTTTTTGTAGAAAAAATCCTAATTAATAGATGTTCGCTATCTTTAAAACTATTCATGAATATGAGCAGTGTTCACGGATTTTTAAGAAAATATTCATGAAGTTTAAAAAGGTAAAATAAGAAAAGGAATTAGAACAAAGAAAATACCTAAATAAAATCAGAGCAAACCAGAAAACATGAAGAAAATCCAACCGATAAACCAAGAAACATCCACATATATAAGATTAAAAAAGTCAGCTGCAAAACGCGTGCCCGTTGATCGATAATTTGATGCAGTGAGCGTTGTATAGGAAAAACCTTTTGAGGTTTATTCAGCATGCAATCCAAGTCTAAATAAACGCAATTGCTGGTCTGCTTGAGCTCCCCCGTGATCAATTCTAACCACCTATTCGCCTGTTGTTCTGATGTTTAAACACGCTGAGATGAGATGATTTTGTCCTTGATGTCTAAATCACCTCGCCAACATCGCCGCCGTCCTTCTCGTCGACAACCTGCCGGACGGCACTAATCCAAGCACTCCACACATGAGTATTTCATTCACAAGTCTCTTTTATCAAATCGCATCTCTTGCGATTCCCAGTAAAACTTACAGAAATATTAGCCGCATAGCCCACCTGTCTACGGCACAATTGCAGGTGAATATTTTCTAGTAGTTGCCGGAATTTTTTGGGCTGGTCGGCTGGACACATGGGAAAAAAGGATAGCCCGCGAGTATATTCCCTAACATCTTCATGGCGTTTAGCATTAGTCGTTGAATGAACGGTGAGCACAGGTTCAGAAGGCAGAGTCATTTTCCAAAAGATTTGTGGCCAGCTCTACAGTCATGACCGGCGGGCGTTGGCAGGAAGCGCCTTAGCCAATTTCCCCTCCAAAGAATATTTGGTATTGCCAATATTTGGCATAATTGGTTTGCTACCAACATTTGGCATTGCCAATATTTGGTAAGCCAACATTTGGCAAAAACAAAAGTTGCCAACTTTTGGCAACTTTTTGTGAGATTGGCAACAAGAATTGGCAAGCAACCAATCTCTAGCCAATATTTGGCAGTTGCCAAAATTTGGCATGCCAACTTTTGGCATCAAACCAATTATGCTCATAATATTTCTTGGACTACAGTCTTGCCCGAGCTTAGTTTGTTTGTCGTCGGCGCTTGCAAAATTTCTTGTTCAAGAATTCCAAGGACAGTCGGGGTTGTAGCGGACTGGTGTTTTTAGACTTTATTATATTTAATCTAGATAACCAAGACTTGTCGTGGGACTACTTTTAAAATAAATTGATCTTAACAAAAAACAACCATGCACAAAAGAAAGTCCTCAAAGACTTGGGTGTTCAGAAAAATTGTAAAGAAGATGATGTTAGAAATATTATTAATTTTAATAGACTCGATAACACTTGTAGATTAAATTGTCTAGAGCAACTTAGTTGAAGGGTGAACGAGATTATGCCCAAAATCCGTGTTGCATCTCTTAAATCGTGCTTCAGCTTCTGGCTGGTGCTATGGCCCTGCTACTATATGCGCGTTTACACTGGCGGAGGACCCCAGTGGGCAAGGGCTGGCGGCCGCCATACCTTGTTTTGGTGCAAAAATATTTTTATACCTACATAGACTTCTCGGTTGGCTACGCTGTCTCTTGTCGCCGGAAACATCGCTAAAGTGAGATGCCGTTCGCTTGATGGGCCAGTCAGACATAGTTGGAGCACATACATGGCATCCAACGCAGAAGCAGTTGGCCCATTTGCACTTCTCACCTGGCTATGAACCGATCAAGATTACCCGCAAAAAAAAATGAACCGGTCGAGAGCCAAATAGAGACGCACACACACGCGACACGCAACAACCCTAGTACCTAGTGCACAACGGCGGCTGGCCAGGACGAGGGGTAGTTGCGGATGACGGCGGATGTGGCTTGGACGTGGGGCAAGTGGCACGGCTGGGCGCTCCCGCGTAGGGTGCAGTGGTGCATCAAGCGATCGAGACCTAGGCACACGGAGCGGCTGCAGCCTCACATCCTTCACGCCATGGACAGAAGATGGAGAGTAAAGGGAAGGGGATAGGTATTGAATATTATGGTTTTGCATTTGCATCAAAAAAGATTACTTCAGAGTTTGCCACACCTTTATTTTTTTCGTCCTCCGCCTCCGCACCTATACGTGTGTAACAGTAGCTTCGTCACCTTTTGTGATGTTATGCTGAGAACTCCGATGACCAATGAACGGTCCACCAGAGTTTCGGCTTGGATTTCGGTCATGAGTTTGTTGTTCGTACGTAGTGGTAACACTACATCGAATATTATACAGCTTTCTGCTGAATGTTTGTGTATCTGGTAAATATTAAGAACTAACCACAAAAGCTCGAAAGAGACAAATATCAAGATCCATAGTTCCCAAACTTAAGCCACAACGAAACTCTATGCATAACCAGTTATTTGGCATAATCACTTCACGTGACAACCAAAGTTTCAGCAAACAATGATTGAAACAAAGTGTTTGAGAGCCTTGAGAATGAGACATTCATGGTATGTTAAAGAGTACTCTAGAATCATGTTTGTCTCTATATACATTTCACTCCCTAATTTATTTTTTCATGGCTAAATCAAAGAAAAACTCTTCCGTGCATTCCCAGCAAGCAAGTATCAACTAGAAGAAATAGAATTAAGTGTTGCAAAGTTGTTTTATCTAGTAGAACAAAAACTTTCAGTTGATTATCTTTATTTCACTAACACTTGCATAATAACCATGCCACTTCTACAGCTGTGCTAAGTTTTTACGTCAAAAAGTGGAGGGCTATCTAGACTTACCGATTGTAAGTGAACCAAAATCTTCTCATTATTTCGGTCTCAAGAATTGAGTTCCTTATGATTCGGATTTCTCTTTATGTTGCTCAACTTTAAGCCTGGGGGAGTTGATGAGTGTTATTTTTACACTTCTCTAACCTGAGTTTAAACTGGTATATTTCATTAAAACTGAGATATTCGGTCCGATATTGCCATTAATGACTAATGAGTGCATAGGATTTCAAAAATCTTTTCTTTATTTTGCTTCCACGGGAAATGGGCTACATATGGATGAAATCAAGTCAGAACAAGGAAAGGAGTAAATTAGGAGATAGAAGAAATCAAGTGGAGGCGCACCCGAAGAAATGGAGTAAAAGATGGCGGTCCATGCGATCCCGCCCGCTCGCATGAGCGATCGTATGGCGTGGAAACCGATGCTTCTTGTCCACTTGAACAAACTTTATAAGGGGGTTGAGGCCAAAATGTCAACATGGGAGCCGCAGAACCGCAAAACAGAGAATCATCTCCATCCCCTTCTTCATCAACCCTAGTCGCCGCAATTTCCCATCTCCATAGCCACCATCTCCATCTCCGCCATAGTTCTTCCTCCGCTAGTCATACTTGTAATCGGGTATCACGCACAACATCCATTGTAAGACATATTATCAATCAATCTACCTTCATGATGTGTTCTTCATGTGATCTGGTCCTCATGTGTGAGTAGTTCCGTAAGGTATGGGTTGAGGCATGAGCCTTGCAACCCGATGTATTTGTTGGAGGGATCAATGGGAGTGCTTTGAATTAACATCTCGTATGTGTGAAATAAAATTGTTCCGTAGTTGTCTCTTTTCTCGTTCGCGTTCTTCATCCCTGCAGGTACCCAGGATCATGGATGATGAGCCATAGAGAGGCTAAGGGCAGGGAGACTGTGAAGTGTTATTCTGAACATCAGTGACAGAGGTTTAGTATGGTAACACGGATCCTATCTCTGGGGATTCAGGAGGTGTAGTCATTAAACGCCCAATGCTTTTGTCTTATTATTGCAATCTTAATTATCGAGGCAACCTTGAGAGATGTATAGGGTGTTCGGTTGGACAACTGACTCTTGATGCAGGGCGCGTCCTGGTCATGATGTAATTTGGACATATCCCCCACTTCAGTTCGTAACAAGCACATCTCGATGGGTGACTTCCAGTGCACAAATTAAGATCATATATTGCCCCTTCACACATATATGGTTGTAAGCATTAAGACCTCATACCCGTACCTATTTTTATTATAAGTGTTTCTAGTGCCAAGTTTGATTTACGATCTGATCAAAAGCTGGAATAATCCTTTAGCGAAAGATTGTGTGAGAGCCTAGCTTATGGGGCATCATCCTCCCATGGGTTCGATAACTCAGGGTCGCCTCTGGGGAGGAAAAGGCGAGAATCCTTTTATGCTCCATTTCCAGATCACTAAAGGAAGTAATCATGGGCCTCCAAGCACGGAGTTTTGTAGGACAGTAGCAATTTTCTCTTAAGTGGATGACCTAAGATTTATCAATCCATGGGAGGTGTAGATTGAAGATGGTTCTGTCTCAAATAGCCCTGCTCAAATACAAGAAATCTGTAACATCCCAAATTTTCAATTTGAAATGTTATACATAGATCATCATTGCATAGCATATTTTATTGCATTTTGGCAAATCCTCGATAAATCCTAAGCAACTCAAGGACCCTCGGAGAGAGTTGGGGATTTTCCCGATTTATCATATTTGATTTTCATCAAATAATAAAACGAGGATTTTGGTTTTAATTATTTTCTCTCCGGAAAAATATTTCACATTAAAATAAATGAGAGGAGAAAATATGACTTCTCCAAAACAATTGAAATATTGGAGGAAAAATATTAAAATCATATATTGGATTTTATTCGGATTTTATTTGCAATTTTAATTGCATTAAAAAAATTGCACGTTTTCAAAACTGCATTTTTGTGTCAAAAAAATGTTCACCTTGTTCTAATTATTTTAATTAGACGGGGAAAATTTGCTTTATCATTTTTGGATTTTTATTTATTTTTCTGTGATTTTTTTTAGATTCGGCGGAATTTTTTTTTAAAACATCGCGCCGTCTCCCTCGCGCGCACGCCTGCGCCGCCGCCGAGTCCGAGGCGAGCACGCCATCGCCGCCGCCTTGCCCCCTCCTCCAAGCAGCCCCCCCTCTTATATACCCGCCGACGCCGCCGCCTCCCTCACCCCGAGCCCCGCCCCAAGCCGCCGCCGCCGGAGCCCGCAGCGCCGCCACCCGCAGCTCGCCGCCCGCTCGCCGCTCGCCGCCGCCCGAGCCCCGCCACCCCGCCGCCCTCGCCGACCCCGCCGGAGCCCCAAGCCGCCCCGCCGGAGCCCGTCCCGACGAGGTACCGAGCCGCCGCCGCCCTTGCCGGTTTTATGAAAGAAAAAAAAACCGTTCGTTTTTTTTTTCAAAACCCTAGATCGGTTACTTGTCTTCGATTTTATTATTTAGTGAACGTTCACCGATCCGTTCGTTTTAATGAACGTGTTCGTCGGTTTTTCGCTGTTAACGAAGGTCCGTTCTTTAACCGTTCGTCAGTTTTCTTTTTCGTCGGATTTTTCCGCGATTATTCCAGATCTCGATTTCAGATCAGATCATCGTTTTCGTTTAACTTTTCGCTCGTTTATCGGAATCAGGCGATTCAAGCGCCTAGAGTTTGGTCTCGAAATTCTCTTTCCGTTTAACCTACGCAAACAAGTTTTTGCTACTGTAAAATTTGACCTAGATCCAGATTAGTAAACGAAGCTTGTTTCTTTCGCCGTTTGACTTTTGTTGCTTCGTTCGAGTTGATTCTTTTTGCAAACCGGAGTTCTTAAGTTGAACTTTCTGGTTGGATCTTTTATTCGAGTTTTACATGTGCATTAGATGAGTACTTATTGTTTGCTTGTTTGTTTGCGATAGAGTACCCGGAGTGCGCCGCTTGTTACTTCGAATCTCTAGGTTTCGCGGATCATCAGCAAGGCAAGTAACACTTTGATCATACTTTTCCATACCCAGTTTTTTTGCACTAGATCAATCCTCAAACATTGCATGGTTAGGATCTAATTAAACTGTGGGTATTGGGATGTAGTTGAGGTAGTACCTATTACCTGTGTTATTTATCAAACCTTTGGGAGTTACTTCTACGTTTGCTCTTATATTGCCATGCTATGCTCGTAGACGTGGATTGGGTTTGAGAGATTTTCATGACAGATGAGAGATTGTTAATTAATGGTTTACTTAAGGTGGCCAGTAAAACTCACATCTGGGTGGATTGAGGCACCTGGGGAACCAAGTGCTGCCTGTATTTTTGGATATCCCGGGGTACCCGTGTGATCATCCTATGGACCGCCACCCAGGGTCAAGGGGATCATAAGATTATTCATGCTAGAAACTTCCATGTGCAGCCACAAGCTATTATGGGCTCTAGCATAGTTGAGTAGGTTACATGATCTCTTGAAGAGGTGGGCTAGCAGATGTAGGGGAAAGTAGGTGTAACTGTCCATCCGGAGTAAAGGGTGAATGTTTCTGAAAGACTGTGTCTCGGTCATCCGTTTCTCAAACATCATGCAGTGCAAGAATCAAGCGGAGGCGATCGAGTCTTGTGGGGAAAAGTGCACAAACCTCTACAGAGTGTACAAACTAATCATGGTTAGCCGTGTCCCCGGTTATGGACAACTTGTGTATCTAGTACCTGGATTATCATGTGAATCTCATCACCATGTTACTTTAATTAATTTTGTTGGGTTAATGATGACACTTAATTGGGATTGAGTTGGAGGTTCCTTCTCAATGTTTAACAACCACCATGATAGTTAAACATAACTTATTCCTTTGCAGTAGGGAAAAATTGGCTTTTCGCAAAACTGTACCATAGAGCTTTCCACTAGCCATATATGCATGTAGTATAGCATTATTATGTTCATTATTCTCTATGTGTTATATTGCCAGCATATTCCATGTGCTGACCCATTTTCGGGCTGCAACGTTTCATGTTGCAGACTTTTCAGACGACGAGTAAGGTGCCTTAGGTCGTGGTCTTATACTCAGTGATGCCGTTGGAGTTGATGGACTCACTTATCTTCCAAGTCTTCCGCTGTTATCGTATTTAGATGGCCTTAAGCCATATATATCATACTTATTCTCTTTTGAGATATTCGATGTAATAAGTGTGTGATTGCTACTCTATTATAAATCCTCCATTTGTACTGTGCGTGTCAGCATTACTGATCCAGGGATGACACTGGTGCACAGCAGCACAGACTATTTGAGGTCTGGTCACTACAAAGGTGGTATCAGAGCACACGCTGACTGTAGGACACGACCACTAAGCTTAAGCCCTAGAACACTTCTCTCTTCTCATTTCTGACCCCTCTCCACTTTCTACTCTTTTAGGAATGGCGGATGCAAGGAGCAAGTTCATGCAACCAGATGAAGACACGCCTTTTGGACGACACTTGAAGGAAGTCACTAAGTACTTGAACATAGGAATACCAAGCATCACCGGAACCTACAACGCCACATTACCCGAAGAGGAGAGCTGGAAGATTCAAGTTCATGTTCCAGGAAGGACGTTTGTGCCACTTACTGAGCCAATAAAATTGGTTTTTGAAGCACCAACCTGGAGTTTAGGGAAGAGCATGGCCGCCCACATCGCTATGGGACGCATTCGAGAAGTCTACCACAGGGAGCTTAAGGATACTATTTATCAGATTTGTGGACGCCGAGACGAGCAATGGGAGATGATCAGAACCAAGAAGGATGGATCAATTGCAGCTTTCATCCAGGAGCAAAACCAACACATTCGTCGCCAGGAGAACCAGATGTGCTCAGACAAGGAAGATCTGAAGAAGGCATAGACGAAAAGCAAGGAGCTGGAGGAAGAACTCAAGGCTACACGCGAGGATTATTTGGAGGAAATCGTCGCACTAGTAGGGAAGAATGACGACCTGGAGAAGAAGATTGGAGTATTCATGGGAAATCCAGTGTCAAACGCAGAAGATGACAAATGCGCTTGCCCGGATAACTACATCATCATCGACGACACCGACTCGGACCCCAGTGAAGATGACTTTGTTGATGAAGCTGGAGCAGATATCATGGAGTCTTCAACTGATCAAAATTTCTAGTAGACCACCATATCAGTAGTAGTTTTCCCCCATTTAATAGTATAGTTCAAGCACTTTGTAACGCTAGTTAGATCGATTGTATGCCTTGTTTGAATTGATTGAGTGATATTGATTGCATTTGTCTCATGAGCATATGGGTAGTGTTTTCCCTCTAGACCTCATTCTATTCTTAACTCTCATCTTTTCTAACCCATCAGATGCCTCCGAGACGCGACACCGGATTTGTTTTCCCACCGGAGATCACTCAGTTGATTCAGCAACAGAATGCCCTGATGCAAGTGTTAGTACAGAACCAAGGCAACAACAACCCACCACCTCCACCTGTTGATCACTTAGCCCGTTTCTTGAGGCTAAACCCGCCAGTGTTTTCCAGCAGCACCGAGCCGATTGTTGCAGATGATTGGCTCCGCAAAGTTGGAAGGGAGTTGGCCACTGCAGGATGCACAGATGCGGAAAGAGTGCGTTTTGCCGCACATCAGCTTGATGGACCCGCAGCATCATGGTGGGAGAATTACACAGCCACACACCCTATTGACACTGTCACATGGGACCAGTTTCAGCAAGCTTTCCGTACAGCTCATGTTTCAGCAGGAGCTATGGCTATGAAGAAGCGTGAGTTTCGCAACCTACGCCAAGGAGGACGCACCGTAGGCCAGTATGTGGAGGATTTCAGTAAGTTAGAACGTTATGCACCAGATGACGTTGCTACAGATGCAGCCAAGCAGGAGAAGTTTTTGGAAGGGTTGAATGATGAACTGAGCATGCAGCTAATGGTAGCAACCTTCAACAACTACCAGGAGTTGGTAGATAGAGCACTCATGTAGCGACCAGACCTCAAATGGTCTGTGCTGCTGTGCACCAGTGTCATCCCTGGATCAGTAATGCTGACACGCACAGTACAAATGGAGGATTTATAACAGAGTAGCAATCACACACTTATTACATCGAATATCTCCAAAGAGATTAAGTATGATAAATATGGCTTAAGGCCATCTAATAACGATAACAGCGGAAGACTTGGAAGATAAGTGAGTCCATCAACTCCAGCGGCATCACTGAGTATAAGACCACGACCTAAGGCACCTTACTCGTCGTCTGAAAAGTCTGCAACATGAAACGTTGCAGCCCGAAAACGGGTCAGCACATAGAATATGCTGGCAAAGCAACACATAGAGAGTAATGAACAGTAATAATGCTATACTACATGCATATATGGCTGGTGGAAAGCTCTATGGTTAAAGTTTATGCGAAAAGCCAATTTTTCCCTACTACAAAGGAATAAATTTTACTTAACTATCATGGGGTTGTTAAACATTGAGAAGGTACCTCCAACTCAATCCCAATTAAGTGTCATCATTAATCCAACAAAATTAATTAAAAGTAACATGGTGATGAGATTCAAATGATAATCCAGGTACTAGATACTCAAGTTGTCCATAACCGGGGACACGGCTAACCATGATTAGTTTGTACACTCTGCAGAGGTTTGAGCACTTTTCCCCACAAGACTCGATCGCCTCCGTTTTATTTCTCGCACTGCATGGTGTTTGAGAAACGAATGACCGAGACACAGTCTTTCAGAAACAATCACTCTTTACTCTGGATGGACCGGTACACCTACTTTCCCCTACATCTGCTAGCCCACCTCTTCAAGAGATCATGTAACCTACTCCACTATGCTAGAGCCCATAATAGCTTGTGGCTGCACACGGAAGTTTCTAGCATGAACAATCTTATGATCCCTTTGAGCCTGGGTGGTGGACCTTATAAAAACAGACAACACCGGGTTCTCCAGGTGCCTCAATCCACCCAGATGTGAGTTTTAGTTGCCACCTTAAGTTGAACCATTAATAAACATCTCACATCTGTCATGAATATCTCTCAAACCCAAATCACGTCTACGAGCATAGCATGGCAATAATAATAGCAACGTAGAAGTAACTCCCAAGGGTTTGAATGGAAAACAGGTAATAGGTACTACCTCAACTACTTCCCAGTTCCCACAATTTAATCAGATCCTAATCATGCAATTGTTTGAGGAATAGATCTAATGCAATAAAAACTGGGTATGGAAAGTATGATCAAAGTGTTACTTGCCTTGCTGATGATCCGCAAAACCTAACGATTCGAAGTAACAAGCGGCACACTCCGGGTACTCTATCGCAAACAAACAAGCATACAATCAGTACTCATCTAATGCACAGGTAAAACTCGAATGAAAGATCCAACCAAAAATTTCAACTTAAGAACTCCGGTTTGCAAAAAGAATCAACTCGAAAGAAGCAACGAAAGTCAAACGGCGAAAGAAAGAAGCTTTGTTTACTAATCTGGATCTAGGTCAAATTTTACTGTAGCAAAACTTGTTTGAGTAGGTTAAACGGAAAGAGAATTTCGAGACAAAACTCTAGGCGCTTGAATCGCCTGATTCCGATAAACGAGCGAGAAGTTAAAAAGAAACGAAGATTCGATCAGAAATCGAATCTGAGATAATCGCAGAAAAATCCGACGAAAAAGAAAAACGGACGAACGGTTAAAGAACGGACATTCGTTAACAGAGAAAAACCGACGAACGCGTTCTTTAAAACGAACGGTTCGGTGAACGCTCGCAAAATAATAAAACCGAAAAAAACCGATCTAGGGGTTTTTTTTAAACGAACGTTTTAAAAAAAAAAAACCGGCGACGAACGAGGCGAGGCAGTACCTCGTCGGGGCAGAGATCCGGCGGGGCTCCGGCGGGAGGGGCGGGGTGCGGGGCTTGGGGCTCGGGCGAGGGGCGGCGGCAACCGGCGGCTCCCGTGCGGGCGGCGGCGGGCAGGTGCGGCGGCGGCGGGCGTGGTGAGGGGAGAGAAGAGAGGGGGGTATTTATATGGGGGGGGGGAGAGAGCTCGGCTTGGAGGAGGGGCGGCGGCGGCTCCCGTGCGGAGCTCGGACTCCGAGCGGCGGCAGCGGTCGTGCGCGAAGGGGACGACGCGGGCGGGCCGGCGGCCTCGCACGGCTGGGCTCGGCTCCGGTCGGGCGTCGCGCAGTTTTTTTTTTAAAACATTCCGCGGAAAATAATTCAGAGAAAAATAAATAAAAGTCAGAAAAATATAAAATAAATTTCCCCCGTCTAGTTAGAAAATCTAGAATAGGGTGGACATTTTTTAACACAAAATAAATATTTTGAAAACATGCAATATTTTTAATGCAATAAAAATTGCAAATAAAATCCAAATAAATTCCAATAAATGACTTTAACATTTTACCTCCAGTATTTCAATTGTTTTGGAGAAGTCATATTTTCTCCTCTCGTTTATTTTTAAAATGAAATATTTTTCCGGAGAGAAAATAATTAAAACCAAAATCCTCGTCTTATTATTTGATGAAAATCAAATATGAGAATTCGAGAAAATCCCCAACTCTCTCCGAGGGTCCTTGAGTTGCGTAGGATTTATCGAGGATTTGTCAAAATGCAATAAAACATGATATGCAATGATGATCTATGTATAACATACCAAATTGAAAATTTGGGATGTTACAACTCATGATTGAAGGGAAGCACAGCAGATTGAAAACCGTAAGAGGAAGTATAATTCTGGAGCTCAGCAGAAGCCACGTTTTGCCCCGAAACCAGGAGGACAGTTTCAACATACCCATGGAGGAGGTAGTACGCACAACCATAATGGCTCCAAGAATGGTAATGGGAATGGAGGAAGCAACTGGCAGAACCGTAATAACCCTTCAACCCCAGCCAAGAGGGATCTAAGTCACATTACTTGTTTCAAGTGCCAGAAGACTGGACATTATGCAACGGATTGTCCTGAAGCCCAGAATGGTAATGGCAATGGAAGCTCTGGGAAGAAGCCGAACCCTTTCAATAAAGGACATGTGAACCACGTGAGCGTGGAAGAGGTTGAAGCACAACCTGATGCAGTAATAGGTAAGTTTTTGGTTAAGTCATTTATTGCAATCGTTCTTTTTGATACTGGTGCATCGCATTCATACATATCAAGGGGATTTGTGGATAAGTTTAAGTTGCCCACCAAAGTTCTCAGAACACCTATGTTAGTAACCTCGCCAGGAGCAGAGTATATGGCAAGCCAAGGATGTTTTCAGATGCCATTGGCCATAGGTAGGCATGTTTTCCCCTCAGACCTAATAATTTTGGAGTCGCAAGGTTTGGATGTGATTTTTGGAATGGATTGGCTATCGAGGTATGGAGGAAACATCGATTGCGCCAGTAAGTCGATTTTGCTTACCACCCCAGAAGGAAGAAGGATCAAGTATGTATCACGGCATGTGCCGAAGAGGATTCAAGTAAATTCCTTATCAGGAGTTTTACAGGAGGAGGTACCAGTGGTGAAGGATTACCCGGATGTATTTCCAGAAGAGTTGCCAGGCATGCCACCAGATAGAGACATTGAGTTCTTGATTGAACTTTTGCCAGGCACAGGGCCAATATCTAAGAGACCGTACAGGATGCCCGCAAAAGATTTGGAGGAAATTAAGAAGCAGAAGGAGTTATTGGATAAAGGCTATATTCGCCCAAGTTCGTCACCTTGGGGATCACCAGTACTTCTAGTGGAGAAGAAAGATGGATCGTTGAGGATGGTTGTTGATTACCGTGGATTGAATGAAGTGACCATCAAAAACAAGTACCCACTGCCGATGATCAATGATTTGTTTGACCGCTTACAAGGAGCTAAAGTATTTTCCAAGATCGATCTACGATCAGGATACCATCAGTTAAAGATTCGAGAGCAGGATATACCTAAGACGGCTTTTACCACCAGATATGGGCTGTATGAGTATACCGTTATGTCATTTGGTCTGACTAACGCACCTGCCTACTTCATGAACCTGATGAACAAAGTGTTTATGGAGTTTTTGGATAAGTTCGTCATGGTGTTCATAGACGATATTTTAGTCTTTTCCAAGAATGAGGAAGAGCATAAGGAGCATTTGCGTTTGGTACTTGAGAAGCTCAAAGAACATCAGTTATACGCCAAGTTCAGCAAATGTGAATTTTGGCTGAAGGAAGTTGGATTCCTCGGACATGTTATTTCTGGAGAAGGAATAGCAGTAGACCCCGCCAAAGTTGACACGGTAACAAGTTGGGAATCACCCATGTCAGTTGGAGAGATCCGGAGTTTCCTTGGACTTGCAGGATACTACCGGAGGTTTATTGAGAATTTCTCAAAGATTGCAAAACCCATGACTGGGCTATTAAAGAAGGATACCAAGTTCAATTGGACTGAGGAATGTGAAGCTAGTTTCCAAGAATTGAAGAAACGATTGGTTACATCACCAGTGTTGATTCTGCCAGATCAACGCAAGGATTATGAAGTTTATTGCAACGCTTCTCGTCGAGGACTTGGAGCAGTGCTTATGCAGGAAGGTAGAGTTGTGTCATATGCTTCACGACAACTTAAACCCCATGAGAAGAATTATGCCACGCATGATTTGGAATTAGCAGCCGTAGTGCATGCGTTGAAGACATGGAGACATTTTCTCATCGGAAACCATTGTGAGGTGTACACGGATCACAAGAGTTTGAAGTATATTTTCACGCAGAAGGAGTTAAATCTCAGACAAAGGAGATGGTTGGAGCTCATTAAGGATTATGATATGAGATTGCATTATCACCCAGGGAAGGCTAACGTAGTAGCAGATGCGTTGAGCCGCAAGAGCCATGTCAACACCCTCATGACAGGAGAGTTACCTCAGGAGTTAGCCGAGGACCTTCGCGAGCTATGTTTGGAGATAGTCCCAAGAGGCTATTTAGCGACATTGGAGATTCAGTCTACCTTGATGGAAAAGATCAGAGAAGCTCAGAAGACAGACAAGGAGATTGACGAGATAAAGGAAAAGATGAGCAAAGGAAAAGCCAAGGGATTTCGTGAGGATGAGAACGATACCTTATGGTTTGAGGACCGCGTTTACGTGCCAAATGATCCGGAGATCAGGAAGTTGATTTTGCAAGAGGCCCATGATTCACCGTATTCGATTCACCCAGGAAATACCAAGATGTATTTGGATTTGAAGGACACTTTCTGGTGGACCGGAATGAAGAAGGATATTGCGGAGTATGTAGCAGTTTGTGATGTATGTTAGAGAGTGAAGGCAGAACATCAGAAGCCAGCAGGATTACTACAACCATTGCCAATACCCGAAAGGAAGTGGGATAAAATAGGCATGGATTTTATCACGGGATTGCCCAGGACTCGTTCAGGCTATGACTCAATATGGGTTGTAGTCGACCGTTTGACGAAAGTAGCTCATTTCATTCCAGTGAAGACCACTTACACCAGTGCTAAGTTGGCGAAGATATACATGACCAGGATCGTAAGTTTGCATGGAGTTCAGAGGACCATTGTATTAGATAGAGAAACCCGGTTTACCTCGAAGTTTTGGAAGCAGTTACATGAAACATTGGGAACTAGGCTAGAATTCAGTACAACCTTTCACCCACAGACAGATGGACAGACCGAGAGAGTCAATCAGATTTTGGAGGATATGTTGAGAGCTTGTGCGCTAGATTATGGATCTAGTTGGGATGACAATTTGCCATATGCAGAGTTTTCTTACAACAACAGTTATCAAACCAGTTTGAAGATGGCCCCTTTGGAAGCTTTGTACGGAAGGAGGTGTAGAACACCGTTGTTATGGGACGAAGTAGGAGACCGTCAGCTGTTTGGACCAGATTTGATTAAGGAGTCTGAACAGAAAGTGAGGTTGATTCGCGATAGGCTCAAGGTAGCCCAGTCCAGGCAGAAGAGTTATGCTGATTCTAAACGAAAGGAGACAGTTCACGAAGTCGGAGACAGAGTTTATCTTCGAGTATCACCACTTCGAGGAGTGAAGCGCTTTGGAGTTAAGGGAAAGCTAGCGCCCCGTTTTATCGGACCATACAGAGTTTTGGAACGTATGGGAGAAGTTGCCTACAAGCTGGAATTGCCCGAAGGATTGTCAGGAGTTCATGACGTATTTCACGTTTCACAGTTGAATAAGTGCCACACAGAGATGGCTGGGATACCACTGAGAGATACAGTGCCGCTGGAAGCGATTCAGCTGGAAAGTGATTTGACCTATGAGGAGAAACCAGTTAAGATTCTTGAGTATGCCAGCCGAGTCACCCGCAGTAAGGTTATCAAGTTTTGCAAAGTCCAGTGGAGTCACCATACGGAAGATGAAGCCACCTGGGAGCGAGAGGAAGATCTACGGAAGGACCACTCTCACCTATTTTCTAGCCAACCCGAATCTCGAGGGCGAGATTCATCTTAAGGGGGGTAGGTTTGTAACATCCCAAATTTTCAATTTGGAATGTTATACATAGATCATCATTGCATAGCATATTTTATTGCATTTTGGCAAATCCTCGATAAATCCTAAGCAACTCAAGGACCCTCGGAGAGAATTGGCGATTTTCCCGATTTATCATATTTGATTTTCATCAAATAATAAAACGAGGATTTTGGTTTTAATTATTTTCTCTCCGGAAAAATATTTCACATTAAAATAAATGAGAGGAGAAAATATGACTTCTCAAAAACAATTGAAATATTGGAGGAAAAATATTAAAATCATATATTGGATTTTATTCGGATTTTATTTGCAATTTTAATTGCATTAAAAAAATTGCACGTTTTCAAAACTGCATTTTTGTGTCAAAAAAATGTTCACCTTGTTCTAATTATTTTAATTAGACGGGGAAAATTTGTTTTATCATTTTTGGATTTTTATTTATTTTTCTGTGAATTTTTTTAAATTCGGCGGATTTTTTTTATAAAAAAAAACACCGCCGCCGAGTCCGAGGCGAGCACGCCATCGCCGCCGCCTTGCCCCCCCCCCTCCAAGCAGCCCCCCTCTTATATACCCGCCACCGCCGCCCCCTCCCTCACCCCGAGCCCCGCCCCAAGCCGCCGCCGCCGGAGCCCGCAGCGCCGCCGCCCGCAGCTCGCCGCCCGCTCGCCGCCGACGCCGCCCCGAGCCGCCGCCCGAGCCCCGCCACCCCGCCGCCCTCGCCGACCCCGCCGGAGCCCGTCCCGACGAGGTACCGAGCCGCCGCCGCCCTTGCTGGTTTTCCGGAAAAAAAACTGTTCGTTTTTTTTCTAAACCCTAGATCGGTTTACTTTTCTTTGGTTTTATTATTTAGTGAACGTTCACCGATCCGTTCGTTTTAATGAACGTGTTCGTCGGTTTTCCGCTGTTAACGAACGTCCGTTCTTTAACCGTTCGTCAGTTTTCTTTTTCGTCGGATTTTTCCGCGATTATTCCAGATCTCGATTTCAGATCAGATCATCGTTTTCGTTTAACTTTTCGCTCGTTTATCGGAATCAGGCGATTCAAGCGCCTAGAGTTTCGTCTCGAAATTCTCTTTCCGTTTAACCTACTCAAACAAGTTTTTGCTACTGTAAAATTTGACCTAGATCCAGATTAGTAAACGAAGCTTGTTTCTTTCGCCGTTTGACTTGCGTTGCTTCGTTCGAGTTGATTCTTTTTGCAAACCGGAGTTCTTAAGTTGAACTTTCTGGTTGGATCTTTTATTCGAGTTTTACCTGTGCATTAGATGAGTACTTATTGTTTGCTTGTTTGTTTGCGATAGAGTACCCGGAGTGCGCCGCTTGTTACTTCGAATCTCTAGGTTTCGCGGATCATCAGCAAGGCAAGTAACACTTTGATCATACTTTTCCATACCCAGTTTTTTTTGCACTAGATCAATCCTCAAACATTGCATGGTTAGGATCTAATTAAACTGTGGGTATTGGGATGTAGTTGAGGTAGTACCTATTACCTGTGTTATTTATCAAACCTTTGGGAGTTACTTCTACGTTTGCTATTATATTGCCATGCTATGCTCGTAGACGTGGATTGGGTTTGAGAGATTTTCATGACAGATGTGAGATTGTTAATTAATGGTTTACCTAAGGTGGCAACTAAAACTCACATCTGGGTGGATTGAGGCACCTGGGGAACCCAGTGCTGCCTGTATTTTTGGATATCCCGGGGTACCCGTGTGATCATCCTATGGACCGCCACCCTGGCTCAAGGGGATCATAAGATTATTCATGCTAGAAACTTCCGTGTGCAGCCACAAGCTATTATGGGCTCTAGCATAGTTGAGTAGGTTACATGATCTCTTGAAGAGGTGGGCTAGCAGATGTAGGGGAAAGTAGGTGTAACTGTCCATCCGGAGTAAAGGGTGAATGTTTCTGAAAGACTGTGTCTCGGTCATCCGTTTCTCAAACATCATGCAGTGCGAGAATCAAGCGGAGGCGATCGAGTCTTGTGGGGAAAAGTGCACAAACCTCTACAGAGTGTACAAACTAATCATGGTTAGCCGTGTCCCCGGTTATGGACAACTTGAGTATCTAGTACCTGGATTATCATGTGAATCTCATCACCATGTTACTTTAATTAATTTTGTTGGGTTAATGATGACACTTAATTGGGATTGAGTTGGAGGTACCTTCTCAATGTTTAACAACCACCATGATAGTTAAACATAACTTATTCCTTTGCAGTAGGGAAAAATTGGCTTTTCGCAAAACTGTACCATAGAGCTTTCCACCAGCCATATATGCATGTAGTATAGCATTATTATGTTCATTATTCTCTATGTGTTATATTGCCAGCATATTCCATGTGCTGACCCGTTTTCGGGCTGCAACGTTTCATGTTGCAGACTTTTCAGACGACGAGTAAGGTGCCTTAGGTCGTGGTCTTATACTCAGTGATGCCGTTGGAGTTGATGGACTCACTTATCTTCCAAGTCTTCCGCTGTTATCGTATGTAGATGGCCTTAAGCCATATATATCATACTTATTCTCTTTTGAGATATTCGATGTAATAAGTGTGTGATTGCTACTCTGTTATAAATCCTCCATTTGTACTGTGCGTGTCAGCATTACTGATCCAGGGATGACACTGGTGCACAGCAGCACAGACTATTTGAGGTCTGGTCGCTATAAAATCTCTTGTGTCCCCCCCCACACCGAATAAAGTTGTTAAGTGTATAGGTGCACCAGTTTAGCGAAGAGAGGGTGATATATGTGTAATATGGATGGTAGAAATATATTTTTATAAACTAAACAAATAGAAAAAGTTAGGTAGCAAGTAATAAAAGTAGGCAAACGATGTCTCAATGCTTGGAAACAAGGCCTAGGGTTCATACTTTCGCTAGTCCATCTCAAGTCAAACCCTTTCTTATGAAGCACCTCCTCTATGCAATACCATATCACACTGAAGGAAATATGCCCTAGAGGTAATAATAAAGTTGTTATTTATATTTCCTTATATCATGATAAATGTTTATTATTCATGCTAGAATTGTATTAACCGGAAACTTGATACATGTGTGGATACATAGACAAAACACAGTGTCCCTACTAAGCCTCCACTAGACTAGCTCGTTAATCAAAGATGGTTAAGTTTCCTAACCACAGACATGTGTTGTCATTTGATGAACGGGATCACATCATTAGGAGAATGATGTGATGGACAAGACCGATCCGTTAGCTTAGCATAATTGAAAGGATCGAGAAGAGGTGTCTAGAGGGGGGTGAATACACTCTAATCAAGAAAAGTTGCAGTTTTTAATCTCTTGAGTTGAAGTGGAGTATTAGCACAAGTTTAAACATTCACAATACATATCAAGCAAGCATGCAAGCATACAAAGAGTATATGAGCAGCGGAAAGTAAAGCATGCAAGTTGCAAGAATGTAAAGAGAAGGGATTGGAGTATGTAAACGCAATTTGGAGACACGGAGATTTTTTATCCATGGTTCCGATAGGTGGTGCTATCGTACATCCACGTTGATGGAGACTTCAACCCATGAAGGGTAACGGTTGCGTGAGTCCACGGAGGGCTCCACCCACGAAGGGTCCACGAAGAAGCAACCTTGTCTATCCCACCATGGTCGTCGCCCACGAAGGACTTGCCTCACTCGGGTAGATCTTCACGAAGTAGCTAGGCGATCTCGTTGCCCTTACAAACTCCTTGGTTCAACTCCACAATCTTGACGGAGGCTCCCAAGTGACACCTAGCCAATCTAGGAGACATCACTCTCCAAGAAGTAACAAACGGTGTGTTGATGATGAACTCCTTGCTCTTGTGCTTCAAATGATAGTCTCCCCAACACTCAACTCTCTCTCACAGGATTTGGATTTGGTAGAAAGAAGATTTGAGTGGAAAGCAACTTGGGGAAGGCTAGAGATCAAGATTCATGTGGTTGGAATGGAATATCTTGACCTCAACACAAGTGTAGGTGGTTTTCTCTCAGAAAATATGTATTGGAAGTGTAGGCATGTTCTGATAGCTCTCTCCACGAATGAAGAGTGGGTGGAGGGGTATATATAGCCTCCACACAAAATCTAACCGTTACACACAAATCACCAAACTCGGTGGGACCGATTCAGAGAACTCGGTCGGACCGATTTGGTTCATAATGTGACCGTTAGGCATTTCGGTGGGACCGACTGGATCAACTCGGTGGGACCGATGTGCTAGGGTTAGGGTAAATCCAAAACTCGGTTTGACCAATTACTCAAACTCGATGGGACCGATTTGGGTAATAAGTGAAACAGAATGTTGGCCAAGCAAACTCGATGGGGCCGGTTGCAAATCTCGGTGGGACTGAAATTGTTGCAGCAGACAACAAAGAGTTTGCAAGCCCATCTCGGTGAGACCGAGATCCCATCGGTGAGACCGAACTGATTAGGGTTCCTGGCAGCGGCTATGTCAACTGAACTCGGTGGCTCCAGATATGAAATTTTGGTGGGGCCGAGTTTGACTTTTTGGATTAGGACATATGTGGAAGTGAGAAAGTGGTTGAGGGCTTTGGAGCATATCACTGAGCACTTTGAGCAAGCAAGCCATTAAGCAACACCTCATCCCTTCTTAATAGTATTGGCTTTTCCTATGGACTCAATGTGATCTTGGATCACTAAATAGAAAATGTAGAGTCCTGAGCTTTGAGCTTGAGCCAATCCTTTGTCCTTAGCATCTTGAAGGGGTTCCACATCCTCTTGTCCATGCCACTCCATTGTTGAACTTATCTGTAACATACTAGGTAGAAACATTAGTCCAACAAGAGATATGTTGACATTAATTACCAAAATCACCCAGGGAGCACTTGTGCTTTCAATCTCCCCCTTTTTGGTAATTGATGACGACATACATCAAAGCTTTAGGTAAAGATATAGAGAACAATAAGCAAAGCTTTGGAAAGACATGTAACATGCGTAGGCTCCCCCTTTATGTATGCAATCATGTACATATGAAACATAGGAGCATGTGAATGCATAAGCATGACAGAGTAAGCCATGTGTTACATGTATCTTGGCTATATGCATCAGAGCAAATGATGTGAATATAGGAAATGTACCTTCATGCCCATGAGTCCTTCTTGCAAACAGTATGTACATCAGCAAGAAATCCTCATACACATGACTGTGATGCATATACTTACCTTGTGGTCTTGAGTTGGCTTAGGAAGGAATGAACCTGAGTAAACAAGGTTAGACAACATAGATACACCTACTAGCCAGAGCAAACAAAAGAAACCACAAGAGAACCAAGACTGGGATGACATGTATAGAGTGAGTACTGAGTACCCCATTGGGTATAGACATGTCCCCAAAGGTAAAGATATGCAATAAAATCAGAGATTTCCTTCCCTTAGATGTCTTGCTCCCCCTGAATCTTGCATGGGATATTGGGAGAAGATAGGGAACAGAAAATCAGAGCAAAAGAAAAAAAACAACATAAATAATGCAAGTAATCAAATATGATCAAATATGAACATGTCTTTCCCCTCTTAAAGACATGTAATTTCTCTCATCTTGAACACCAAGCATCTGAGGTCTGAGGTTTCTTACACACACTCCCCCTGAGTATCCTCTCCCCCTATAGAAATGATTAAGCATAGAGCTTTGATGTGATCCCTCTCTCCCCCTTTGACATCAATTTCCAAGAAGGGCTCTTCTGGATTTATGTTTTATTGTAAAAGGGTTTGTTCCTTGAGTCACAAAGCAAAGCGACTGTGATGCTGGTAGAGAACAAGAGTCATTGAGTGGAGCTGGAGCACAAAGACTGCAGAAATAAGTGGCAAGTTGTCTTTTCTGTAGTGAAATCAGTAGCACCGAGTTGTGTGCTTCGGTGGCACCGAGAGAATTCGGTTCGGCCGAAGAAAACAGACCGGTGTGACTGAGTTCATCACAGTGAAACACTTGTCACCTCAGCTCACTAGGCACTTTAAGATCTCACAAGGATTTGCAAGGAATTTGATGCAGAAAATGCAGAACAGAAAAGAGAAGAAAAGATCTAGACAAAGTTTTTTTGTTTTGAAAGAGGAAACACAAATGTATGAGACAAATGCAAGAGGAAACACAAGAGAACTTCATCTAGAATTGGGTGGTGACAAAGTCACCTATGTTAGAGTATATTGACTTAGGAGTCAAGTGAGATCACTTGATCTTTGGTCATACTCATCGTTTAAGCTCAAAATGGGGTTACCATTTTTTGTTTAAGCTTCTTGATATATTCGCATCTTGTTGAGTTGCTTTACCCATGACTTGGAGTAAAGCTTCTCTAAGATGGAATAGCATACCTTGGGTGGTGGTGTTGATCTTGATCATGTAGTCGAACTTGTGTGGGTTGCTCAAGGTTGACATAACTCATCAAGAGTTGGGAGCACCACTTGGATTTTGAGTTCATCTTCCTACATGGGTTAGCTTTGCAAGGAAGAGCACTTGTGTATCCAAAATGACAATCATAAAATTTAACATAGAATGAGTCAAAGGATATATTTGAGGGGTTTTGTGCTTCCTTGACTTCAACCACCATTGTATAGAGACTTGGTGATGTAGAGATTGCTCAAGATGTGAGTGAGTTGCAATCTCATGGATTTAGATTCATCCAAGTACCTACAAGGGTTAGATAGCATGCAAGGGTGCGAAAGTATCCAAGACATATAGATAGCATCATGAAAGAAATATCAAGGATTAGTCAAAGGCTCATGCCTTGCATGTATCCAAATGGAGTTCCTACTCCAAGTTTGAAGCATCAATGATGTTCAATTCTCCTCTCAAACGGCAAAAGACTTTCTCATCAAGCAGTTTGGTAAATATATCCGCTAATTGCTTATCGATGCGAACATGCTTAAGATTAATGTCCCCTTTGGCAACATGGTCTCAAATGAAATGATGACGAACTTCAATATGTTTAGTTCGAGAATGTTGCACGGGATTGTGAGCAATCTTAATAGCACTTTCATTGTCACACAGCAATGGAACATGTTTCACATATGTCCCATAATCTTTAAGAGTTTGGGTCATCCAAAGTAATTGAGCACAACATGATCTAGCAGCAATGTATTCCGCTTCGGCGGTGGATAAGGATACCGAGTTTTGTTTCTTGGAGGACCAAGACACAAGAGATCTACCAAGAAATTGACAAGTACCCGAAGTGGACTTTTTATCAACCTTGTCTCCGGCATAGTCCGAATCGGAGTAGCCAACAAGATCAAAGGAAGACCTCTTAGGATACCAAATGCCAAAATTTGGTGTATGTATTAAGTATCTCACTATCCTTTTCATAGCCTTAAGATGACATTCTTTAGGTGCCGCTTGATATCGTGCACCCATGCACACACTTAGCATAATATTGGGACGAGAGGCACATAGCTATAACAATGAACCAATCATAGAGTGGTAAACTTTTTGATCCACCGGATCACCGTCTTTGGTCAAATCAAGATGTCCACTAGTAGGCATGGGTGTAGACATACCTTTGCATTCTTGCATATTGAACTTCTTGAATAAGTCCTTGGTGTACTTTGTTTGAGAGACAAAGGTACCTTCGTTAGTTTGCTTGATTTGCAAACCGAGAAAGAATTTGAGTTCACTCATCATAGACATCTCAAACTTCTCTGACATTAGCTTTCCAAACTTCTCACTAAAATGAGGGTTAGTCGAACCAAATATAATATCATCAACATAAATTTGGCACACAAATAGTTCTCCATTAACCCTCTTAGTAAAAAGAGTAGAATCAATTTTACCAATTTCAAAGCCTTTTTCAATAAGGAACTTGGTCAAGCATTTATACCACGCTCTAGGGGCTTGTTTAAGACCATAAAGGGCTTTGTGATGTTTGTAGACATGATTAGGTTTCCTAGGATTGACAAAGCCGAGAGGTTGCTTAACATAAACTTCCTCCTCAATTTCACCATTTAGAAAAGCACTTTTAATGTCCATTTGGTACAAGGTGATATCATGGTGATTAGCATAAGCAAGTAAGATGCGAATGGACTCAAGTCTAGCAACGGGAGCATATGTCTCACCATAGTCCATACCTTCGACTTGAGTGTAGCCTTGGGCGACTAGGCGTGCTTTGTTGCGGACGACTTGACCATCTTCATCTTCCTTGTTGCGAAACACCCATTTGGTACCAATGATGTTGTGGTTGTTGTCGGGCTTCTCGACCAATGTCCATACTTGATTTCTCTCAAAGTTGTGTAGCTCTTCATGCATAGCATTTATCCAATCCGGATCTTCCAATGCTTCTTCAACCTTCATAGGTTCAATGCTAGAGATGAATGAGTAATGTTCACAAAAATTAGCCAAACGAGCTTTAGAGAGAGTTATTCTCCCGGTTTGGATATCATTGTAGATTTGCTCGACGGGATGATCTTTGGCGATTCTTGCTCGAACTCGTGGGAGCTTTGGCTTGGCTCGGGGTGGAACATCTTCTTCATCTTGTTCTTCTTCTTGGCCTTCTTCATTGTTGACGTTGTCATTCTCTTGTCGTGGTGGAGAAGGAGGTTGTTGATGTTCATCTTGGTGTGCTTCCTCGTTTTCTTCGTCTTGGTGTGTCCCACTCGTGGATGCTTCCGTATCTATTCTTGGTCCGCCTTGTCGTGAGGTAGAAGCTTCCACTTGGTCGGACAAGGTACTCTCCTTCACCTCCGTTGGACGAATCTTGCCAATAGACAAGTCTTGGATTGCTTCTGAAGGGTCTTTGTCTCCTACATCAATTGGCAATTGCTCTACTTGCGAGCCATTAGATTCATCAAACTTCACATCTACCGTCTCTTCAACCTTTCGGGTGAAATTGTTGTAGACATGGTAAGTGTGAGAGTTTGAGCCATAACCAAGTAGGAAACCTTCATGAGATTTAGGAGCAAATTTAGAACGATGATGCTTATCAAGAATGTAGCATTTTGAGCCAAATACTCGAAAGTACCCAACTTGGGGTTTGTTACCGGTGAGGAGCTCGTATGCCGTCTTGTCGAGTAGCTTGTGAAGATACAAGCGATTTGTTGCATGACAGGCTGTCTCAACCGCTTCCGCCCAAAAGTGTTTTGGAGTCTTGTACTCATCAAGCATCGTTCTTGCCATCTCAATAAGAGTCCGGTTCTTCCTCTCAATGACTCCATTTTGTTGAGGTGTGTACGTAGCCTAGAACTCATGTGAAATCCCCTCTTCGTCAAGAAAGGTATCCACATTTGCGTTCTTGAACTCCGTTCCGTTGTCGCTCCGAACCTTCTTGATCTTCACGTCAAATTGATTTTGGGCCTTCCTAGCAAAGTTTTTGAAGATCTTTTGGACCTACGATTTGTCATCAAGAAAGAACACCCACGCAAATCTTGAAAAATCATCAACTATGACTAGTCCAAACGAGTTACCACCGAGAATCTTGTAGGCATTTGGACCAAAGAGATCCATGTGAAGTAGCTTGAGTGGTCTTCTCGTGGTCATGATGTTCTTCGCGCGATGACTTCCTCCAACTTGTTTCCCTGCCTGACAAGCACTACAAAGTATATCCTTGTCAAATATGACATCTTTTACTCCAAGGATATGATCACCTTTAATAAGCTTATCAATATTTCGCATACCCACATGACCTAGCCTTCTATGCCACAACCAACCCTTAGAAGATTTAGCAATTAAGCAAGTTCTAGGTTGAGCCTTTTTAGTCAAATCAACAATGTAAAGATCACCTCTACGTATACCGGTAAAGACCATTTTACGATTGTCTCTACGAAACACTTGGCAATCTACTTTAGTGAATAGGACATCCGAAATCAGCAAGTCTAGAAACTGAAAGTAAATTGTACCCAAGAGATTCAACGAGCATGACATTTTGTATGGAGCTATCATGTGAGATGGCCACCTTACCGAGGCCAACCACCTTACCCTTTGAATTATCACCAAAAGTGACATATATTCGAGGGCCGTCGTTTTCAGCAAGCTCACGGAACATATCTTTATCTCCGGTCATATGATCAGTACATCCACTATCAAGGACCCATTCCTTTCCTCCAGCCATGTAGCCGCGAAGATTTGCCATAAGACCAAAGTGTCTCATTGCATCATCAAGATCATAGTCACTATCATCATCATCATCCTCATCATAGTATCCATGTTCAACATCCTCTTGTGATTGATCAATTCCTGGAGAGGGTAATTCATTAGATAAATGATCACTTCTATGGTTATCTTTATGGATTCTAATAGCTTCGGAAATGATATTGCTAATGATCCCAACATCTCCTCAAATAGACAATCACCAAAGCTAGGATCACTAGAATTCATCTTACTCAAGGCAATGGACTTATAGAGAATTTCGTCTAAATTTTTCAAGGAATAATCTGGAAATCGTTCCTCAAGAAATCTCCATATAGTATAGGCACAATCAAGAGTAGGCAAACTAGCAATCAAATTTTTGGGCAATCCTCTTCTGATAAGATTGATAGTTCTAAGATTGCGAATCATGTCAAGATCCTCTTCGGGTGTGGGATGCAAAGAATCAATATGAGGTGCACAAGGGCTAGTAATGTACTTGTTCAAATGATATTCATTGAAAATCACAAGCATTTCATTTTCCACTCATGAAAATATTCTCCATCAAGAATAGGCACTCTACGTCTAAGACTCCCCAAAGTAGACACATCCATCTTCCTCCAAAGGTGTTTAAACCAAGGCAATGGAGACCAATGCTCTGATACCAATTGAAAGGATCGCGAAGAGGTGTCTAGAGGGGGGTGAATAGACTCTAATCAAGAAAAGTTGCAGTTTTTAATCTCTTGAGTTGAAGTGGAGTATTAGCACAAGTTTAAACATTCACAATACATATCAAGCAAGCATGCAAGCATACAAAGAGTATATGAGCAGCGGAAAGTAAAGCTTGCAAGTTGCAAGAATGTAAACAGAAGGGATTGGAGTGTGCAAACGCAATTTGGAGACACGGAATTTTTTTATCCGTGGTTCCGATAGGTGGTGCTATCGTACATCCACGTTGATGGAGACTTCAACCCACGAAGGGTAACGGTTGCGCGAGTCCACGGAGGGCTCCACCCACGAAGGGTCCACGAAGAAGCAACCTTGTCTATCCCACCATGGCCGTCGCCCACGAAGGACTTGCCTCACTCGGGTAGATCTTCACGAAGTAGCTAGGCGATCTCGTTGCCCTTACAAACTCCTTGGTTCAACTCCACAATCTTGACGGAGGCTCCCAAGTGACACCTAGCCAATCTAGGAGACACCACTCTCCAAGAAGTAACAAATGGTGTGTTGATGATGAACTCCTTGCTCTTGTGCTTCAAATGATAGTCTCCCCAACACTCAACTCTCTCTCACAGGATTTGGATTTGGTAGAAAGAAGATTTGAGTGGAAAGCAACTTGGGGAAGGCTAGAGATCAAGATTCATGTGGTTGGAATGGAATATCTTGACCTCAACACAAGTGTAGGTGGTTCTCTCTCAGAAAATATGTATTGGAAGTGTAGGCATGTTCTGATAGCTCTCTCCATGAATGAACAGTGGGTGGAGGGGTATATATAGCCTCCACAAAAAATCTAACCGTTACACACAAATCACCAAACTCGGTGGAACCGATTCAGAGAACTCGGTCGGACCAATTTGGTTCATAATGTGACCGTTAGGCATTTCGGTGGGACCAACTGGATCAACTCGGTGGGACCGATGTGCTAGGGTTAGGGTAAATCCAAAACTCGGTTTGACCGATTACTCAAACTCGGTGGGACCGATTTGGGTAATAAGTCAAACAGAATGTTGGCCAAGCAAACTCGGTGGGGCCGGTTGCAAATCTCGATGGGACCGAAATTATTGCAACAAACAACAGAGAGTTTGCAAGCCCATCTCGGTGAGACCGAGATCCCATCGGTGAGACCGAACTAATTAGGGTTCCTTGCAGTGGCTATGTCAACTGAACTCGGTGGCTCCGGATATGAAATTTCGGTGGGGCCGAGTTTGACTTTTTGGATTAGGACATATGTGGAAGTGAGAAAGTGGTTGAGGGCTTTGGAGCATATCACTAAGCACTTTGAGCAAGCAAGCCATTAAGCAACACCTCATCCCTTCTTAATAGTATTGGCTTTTCCTATGGACTCAATGTGATCTTGGATCACTAAATAGAAAATGTAGAGTCCTGAGCTTTCAGCTTGAGCCAATCCTTTGTCCTTAGCATCTTGAAGGGGTTCCACATCCTCTTGTCCATGCCACTCCATTGTTGAACTTATCTGAAACATACTAGGTAGAAACATTAGTCCAACAAGAGATATGTTGACATTAATTACCAAAATCACCCAGGGAGCACTTGTGCTTTCAATAATGATCGTTAAGTTTTATTGCTATTGCTTTCTTCATGTCATATACATATTCCTTTGACTATGAGATTATGCCACTCCCGGATACCGGAGGAATACCTTGTGTGCTATCAAACATCACAACCTAACTGGGTGATTACAAAGATGCTCTACAGGTATCTCCGAAGGTGTTTGTTGGGTTGGCAAAGATCGAGATTAGGATTTGTCACTCCGAGTATCGGAGAGGTATCTCTGGGCCCTCTCGGTAATGCACATCATAATAAGCCTTGCAAGCAATGTGACTAATGAGTTAGTTGCGGGATGATGTATTACAGAACGAGTAAAGAGACTTGCCGGTAACGAGATTGAACTAGGTATGAAGATACCGACGATTGAATCTCGGGCAAGTAACATACCGATGACAAAGGGAATAACGTATGTTGTCATAACGGTTCGACCGATAAAGATCTTCGTAGAATATGTGGGAGACAATATGAGCATCTAGGTTCTGCTATTGGTTATTGACCAGAGAGGAGTCTCGGTCCGCACGCTTAACGTTCGATGACGATTTGTATTATATGAGTTATGTGATTTGGTGACCTCATGTTGTTCGGAGTCCCGAATGAGATCACGGACATGATGAGGAGTCTCTAAATGGTCGAGAGGTAAAGATTCATATATAGGATGATGATATTCGGACACCGGAAGTGTTCCGGGGGTACCGGGTACTTATCGGGTCACCGGAAGGGGTTCCGGGCACCCCGGGCAAAAGATATGGGCCTTATGGGCCAAGAGGGGAAACACACCAGCCAGAAAGGGGCTGATGCGCCCCCCCCATATGGGCTGGCCAAATTGGAGAAGGAAAGGGGAAGGAGGAAAGGAAAAAAGGAATAGGATTCCCCCTTCCCTCTTCCCTTCCTACTCCGAATAGGAATAGGAAAGGGGGGAGGCCGAATTGGGAGGTGCCCAAGTAGGATTCCTCCTTCTTGGGGCGCCCCCTTGGCTGCCTCCCCTCCCCTCCAACCTATATATATGAGGGGGGCGCCGCTAGAAGACAAACCAACAATTGTTAGCCGTGTGCGGCGCCCCCCTCCACGGTTTACGCCTGCGGTCATATCTTCGTAGTGCTTAGGCGAAGCCCGGTGCGGATCACTTCACCATCACCATCACCATGCCGTCGTGCTGACGGAACTCTCCCTCGACACTTTCCTGGATCAAGAGTTAGAGGGACGTCATCGAGCTGAACGTGTGCAGAACTCGGAGGTGCCGTACGTTCGGTGCTTGATCGATCGGAACGAGAAGAAGTACGACTACGTCAACCGCGTTGTCAAACGCTTCCACTTTCGGTCTACGAGGGTACGTGGACACACTCTCCCCCTATCATAGCTATGCATCTCCTAGATAGATCTTGCGTGGACGTAGGAATTTTTTTGAAATTGCATGCTACGTTTCCCAACAGTGGCATCCGAGCCAGGTCTATGCGTAGATGATAAGCACGAGTAGAACACAAAGAGTTGTGGGCGGTGATAGTCATACTGCTTACCACCAACGTCTTATTTTGATTCAGCGGTATTGTTGGATGAAGCGCCCGGACCAACCTTACATGACCACGTTCATGAGACTGGTTCCACCGACAGTCATGCAACTAGTTTTGCATAAAGGTGGCTGGCGGGTGTCTGTTTCTCCAACTTTAGTTGAATCAAATTTGACTACGGTTGGTCCTTGTTGAAGGTTAAAATAGCAAACTTGACTAAAGACCGTTGTGGTTTTGATGCGTAGGTAAGAACGATTCTTGCTAGAAGCCCGTAGCATCTACGTAAAACTTGCAACAACAAAGTAGAGGACGTCTAACTTGTTTTTGCGGGGCATGTTGTGATGTGATATGGTCAAGACATGATGTGATATACGTTGTTGTATGAGATGATCATGTTTTGTAAAAGTTATCGGCAACTGGCAGGAGCCTTATGGTTGTCGCTTTATTGTATGAAATGCAAACATATGTAATTGCTTTACTTTATCACTATACGTTAGCGATAGTTGTAGAAGCAATATTTGGCGAGACGACCACGATGCTACGATGGAGATCAAGGTATCAATCCGGTGACGATGGAGATCATGACGTTGCTTTGGAGATGGAGATCAAAAGCACAAGATGATGATGGCCATATCATGTCACATATTTTGATTGCATGTGATGTTTATCTTTTATATGCATCTTATTTTGCTTAGAACGGCGGTAGCATTATAAGAAGATCCCTTAACTAAATTTCAAGGTATAAGTGTTCTCCCTGAGTATGCACTGTTGCGAAAGTTCTTCGTGCTGAGACACCACGTGATGATCGGGTGTGATAGGCTCTACGTTCACATACAATGGGTGCAAGACAGTTTTGCACATGCGGAATACTCAGGTTAAACTTGACGAGCCTAGCATGTACAAACATGGCCTTGGAACACTGGAGACCGACAGGTCGAACGTGAATCATATAGTAGATATGATCAACATAGAGATGTTCACCATTGAAGACTACTCCATCTCACGTGATGATCGGACATGGTTTAGTTGATTTGGATCGCGTGATCACTTAGATGACTCGAGGGATGTCTATCTAAGTGGGAGTTCTTAAGTAATTTGATTAATTGAACTTTAATTTATCATGAACTTAGTCCTCATAGTATTTGCAAATTATGTTGTAGATCAATAGCTCGTGATGTAGCTCCCCGTTTATTTTTTGATATGTTCCTAGAGAAAAATAAATTGAAGATGTTAGTAGCCATGATGCGGACTGGGTCTGTGATCTGAGGATTATCCTCATTACTGCACAAAATAATTATGTCCTTGATGCACCGCTAGGTGACAGACCGATTGCAGGAGCAGATGCAGACGTTATGAACGTTTGGCAAGCTCGATATGATGACTACTTGATAGTTTAGTGCACCATGCTTTACGGCTTAGAATCGGGGCTTCAAAGACGTTTTGAACGCCACGGAGCATATGAGATGTTCCAAGAGCTGAAATTGGTATTTCAAGACTCATGCCCGTGTCAAGAGGTATGAGACCTTTGACAAGTACTTTGCCTACAAGATGGAGGAGAATAGCTCAATTAGTGAGCATGTGCTCAGAATGTCTGGGTACTACAATCGCTTGGATCAAGTGGGAGTTAATCTTCCAGATAAGATAGTGATTGACAAAATTCTCTAGCCACTATCACCAAGCTACTAGAACTTTGTGATGAACTATAATATGCAAGGGATGATGAAAATGATTCCCGAGCTCTTTGCGATGTTGAAATCGGCGAAGGTAGAAATCAAGAAAGAGCATCAAGTGTTGATGATTAACAAGACCACTAGTTTCAAGAAAAGGGGCAAGGGAAAGAAAGGGAACTTCAAGAAGAATTGCAAGCAAGTTGGCGCTCCCATGAGGAAGTCCAAAGCTGTACCTAAGCCTAAAAGTGAGTGCTTCTACTGCAAAGGGAATGGTCACTCGAAGCGGAACTACCCTGAATACTTGGCGGATAAGAAGGATGGAAAAGTGAACAAAGGTATATTTGATATATAGATTATTGATGTGTACTTTACTAGTGTTCATAGCAACCCCTGGGTATTTGATACCGGTTCAGTTGCTAAGATTAGTAACTCAAAACGGGAGTTGCAGAATGAACATAGACTAATTAAGGATGAAGTGACGATGTGTATTGGAAGTGGTTCCAAGATTGATATGATCATCATCGCACACTTCATATACTTTCGGGATTAGTGTTGAACCTAAATAAATATTATTTGGTGTTTGCGTTGAGCATGAATATGATTTCATCATGTTTATTGCAATACGGTTATTCATTTAAGTCAGAGAATAATTGTTCTTCTGTTTACACGAATAAAACCTTCTATGGTCATACACCCAATGTAAATGATTTATTAAATCTCAATCGTAGTGATACACATATTCATAATATTGATGCCAAAAGATGCAAAGTTGTGCAACATAGTTGTGGCACTGCCGTTTAGGTCATATTGGTGTAAAGCGCATGAAGAAACTCCATGCGGATGGACTTTTGGAATCACTTGATTATGAATCATTTGATACTTGCGAACCATGCCTCATGGGCAAGATGACTAAAACACCATTCTCCGGAACAATGGAGTGAGCTACTGACTTATTGGAAATAATACATACCGATGTATGCGGTCCAATGAGTGTTGAGTCTCGCGGCGGGTATCATTATTTTCTGACCTTCACAGATGATTTGAGCTGATATGGGCATATCTACTTAATGAAACACACAAGTCTAAAACATTTGAAAAGTTCAAAGAATTTCAGAGTGAAGTGGAGAATCATCATAACAAGAAAATAAATTTTCTACGATCTGATCGCGGAGGCGAATATTTGAGTTACGAGTTTGGCCTTCATTTAAAACAATGTGGAATAGTTTCACAACTCACGCCACCTGGAACACCACAGCGTAATGGTGTGTCCGAACGCCGTAACCGTACTTTATTAGATATGGTGGCGAGCCCATAATGGCTTGTGGCTGCACACGAAAGTCTCTAGGATGAAAAATCTTATGATCCCTTTGAGCCTGGGTGGCGAACCATAGGATGATCACACGGTAACCCCGGGATCTCCTAGGACAACACTAGTATAACCCCAGGTGCCCGCAACCAATCCACCCAGATGTGTATTTAAGTAGCCACCTTAAGTTAACCATTAATTAACAATCTCACATCTGTCATGGATCACTCAAACCAAACCACGTCGACGAGCATAACATAGCAATATAAGCATAACGTAGAAGTAACTCCCAAGGTTTGATAATAACAAGGCAATAGGTTCTACCTCATCATCTACTTCCCAATACCCACAAGTTAATCACATCCTAATCAGGCAGTGTTTGAGGGTTGTAACTAATGCATAAAAACTGGGTAATAAAGGGGTATGATCAATGTGTTACTTGCCTTGCTGACGATCTGCAAACCCTAGAGACTCGTAGTAGCACGCATCACACTGAAAGTTCAAATCTGATGAGAAAGATCAAATCTGAAAGTTCAACTGAAGAGCTTCGATTTGCAAAAATATCAATCGAATCGGAGCTACGGAACTGAAACTACGGTCAAAAGAACTTCGAATTCAAATCTGCTTGAAACCAAATTTTAAATTGTCAAAACCATGTTCAAGTTGTTTAACCAGAGAGAGGGACTCGAGATGAATATTTTGGTGTTGGTTTCACTGGATTTGGATGAACGGTTAAAAAGTTGCGAGGGTTTGAAGATCAGGGGCTAATCTGCGATAAAAATAATCGCAGATAGGTCCCTGGCAGAAAATAAAACAGAAAAAGAAAAATCTATCGCACGAACGTCCGCTAACAGAGACTAGCGAACGAAATTCGTTCGTTACAGAAACTAAACGAACGAACGTTCGCAGATTAGATCTAAACCGAGAAAAAAAAGCGAACCGATCTACTCGATAAAAACCGGATCTAGGGTTTACTGGAATAAACTGGCGAAAAACCGGAAAAACCGATCGGTGGCGGCGAACTCCGGCGGCGGCGGCAGGCTCCGTCGGTGGTGGCGCGGATCGCGAGGCGGCGCGGGGCTCGGTGGGCTGGGGCGGCTTGGGGCTGAGGCGGCCTCGGGCCTCGCCTTATAAAGAGGCCGGCGGGACGTGTCTGGCTCGGGCACGGCCCAAAGGCGGTTCGCGTTTTTTTAACTGACGGAGTAAATAAATAAAAAGAAATATCAAACGGAGTCCAAAATATCCAAAATAAATTTTCACGGTCCTCTAATAAAATTTAGGACAAAGTGAACAATTTTCCCGGACCTAATGCAATTTTTTCCTAATTTAATAAAATAACTCCGAATAAAAATCCAAATAAAATCAAATAAAAATATTTAATTGGTTTTAACATTTTTCCTCCAATATTTCTTTTATTTTGGAGAAGTCATTTTAAGGTGGCCTCGGAGGAGTTTGGAGTGTCCAGGGGAAGGAGAAGCGAAGATAAGGATACCCGCTGGTGGAATGATGATGTCCAGAAGGCGATTAAAGAGAAGAAAGATTGCTTCAGACGCCTATACCTGGATAGGAGTGCAGACAACATAGAGAAGTACAAGATGGCGAAGAAGGCCGCAAAGCGAGCTGTTGGTGAAGCAAGGGGTCGGGCATATGAGGACCTCTACCAACGGTTAGGCACGAAGGAAGGTGAAAGGGACATCTATAAGATGGCCAAGATCCGAGAGAGGAAGACGAGGGATATTGGCCAAGTCAAATGCATCAAGGACGGAGCAGGCCAACTCTTGGTGAAGGACGAGGAGATTAAGCATAGATGGCGGGAGTACTTCAACAAGCTGTTCAATGGGGAGAATGAGAGTTCTACCATTGAACTAGACGAGTCCTTTGATGAGACTAGCATGCGTTTTGTGCGGCGAATCCAGGAGTCTGAGGTGAAGGTGGCTTTAAAAAGGATGAAAGGAGGCAAGGCGATGGGCCCTGATTGTATCCCCATTGAGGTGTGGAAAGGTCTCGGGGACATAGCGATAGTATGGCTAACCAAGCTTTTCAACCTCAATTTTTGGGCAAACAAGATGCCAGAAGAATGGAGACGGAGTATATTAGTACCAATCTTCAAGAACAAGGGGGATGTTCAGAGTTATACTAATTACCGTGGAATTAAGCTGATGAGCCATACAATGAAGCTATGGGAGAGAGTCATTGAGCACCGCTTAAGAAGAATGACAAGCGTGACCAAAAATCAGTTTGGTTTCATGCCTGGGAGGTCGACCATGGAAGCCATTTTCTTGGTACAAAAACTTATGGAGAGATATAGGGAGCAAAAGAAGGACTTGCATATGGTGTTCATTGACTTGGAGAAGGCCTATGATAAGATACCGCGGAATGTCATGTGGTGGGCCTTGGAGAAACACAAAGTCCTAGCAAAGTACATTACCCTCATCAAGGACATGTACGATAATGTTGTGACAAGTGTTCGAACAAGTGATGCCGACACCGATGACTTCCCGATTAAGATAGGACTGCATCAGGGGTCAGCTTTGAGCCCTTATCTTTTTGCATTGGTGATGGATGAGGTCACAAGGGATATACAAGGAGATATCCCATGGTGTATGCTCTTTGCGGATGATGTGGTGCTAGTTGACGATAGTCGGACGGGGGTAAATAGGAAGTTAGAGTTATGGAGACAAACCTTGGAATCGAAAGGGTTTAGGATTAGTAGAACTAAAACCGAGTACATGATGTGTGGTTTCAGTACTACTAGGTGTGAGGAGGAGGAGGTTAGCCTTGATGGCCAGGTGATACCTCGGAAGGACACCTTTCGGTATTTGGGGTCAATGTTGCAAGAGGATGGGGGTATTGATGAAGATGTGAACCATCGAATCAAAGCCGGATGGATGAAGTGGCGCCAAGCTTCTGGCATTCTCTGTGACAAGAGAGTGCCACAAAAGCTAAAAGGCAAGTTCTACAGGACGGCGGTTCGACCCGCAATGTTGTATGGCGCGGATTGTTGGCCGACTAAAAGGCGACATGTTCAACAGTTAGGTGTGGCGGAGATGCGTATGTTGAGATGGATGTGTGGCCACACGAGGAAGGATCGAGTCCGGAATGATGATATACGAGATAGAGTTGGGGTAGCACCAATTGAGGAGAAGCTTGTCCAACATCGTCGGAGATGGTTTGGGCATATTCAGCGCAGGCCTCCAGAAGCTCCAGTGCATAGCGGATGGCTAAAGCGTGCGGAGAATGTCAAGAGAGGGCGGGGTAGACCGAATTTGACATGGGAGGAGTCCGTTAAGAGAGACCTGAAGGATTGGAGTATCACCAAAGAGCTAGCTGTGGACAGGGGTGCGTGGAAGCTTGCTATCCATGTGCCAGAGCCATGAGTTGGTTGCGAAATCTTATGGGTTTCACCTCTAGCCTACCCCAACTTGTTTGGGACTAAAGGCTTTGTTGTTGTTGTTGTAAGTCATTTTATCTCCTCTCTTTTATATGTATATTGGAAATATTTCGGAGAGAAAAATTATTAAAACCAATATGATCCTATTTTCAATATTTGAGAAAATTCAAATACAAAAATAAACAAAATCCCCAACTCTCTTCGTGGGTCCTTGAGTTGCTTAGGATTTTCTCGTATCGCAAACGAAAAGCAAATAAAATATGATATGCATATGATGACCTATGTATAACATCCAAATTGAAAATTGGGATGTTACAAACCTACCCCCTTAAGATGAATCTCACCCTCGAGATTCGGGTTGGCTAGAAAATAGGTGTGGGTGGTCTTTCCGTAGGTCTTCCTCCCATTCCCAGGTGGCTTCATCCTTGGTATGGTGGCTCCACTGAACTTTGCAAAACTTGATAACCTTGCTGCGTGTGACTCGGCTGGCAAACTCAAGAATCTTGACCGGTTTCTCCTCGTAGGTCAGATCACTGTCCAACTGAATTGCTTCCAGGGGCACTGTATCTCTCAGAGGAATATCGGCCATCTCAGCATGGCACTTCTTCAACTGAGAAACGTGAAACACATCATGAACTCCTGACAATCCTTCGGGTAACTCCAACTTGTAGGCTACCTCTCCCATACGCTCCAAAACTCGGCATGGTCCTACAAATCTCGGGGCTAACTTTCCTTTAACTCCAAATCGTTTAACTCCTCGCAGAGGTGACACATGAAGATATGCTCTGTCTCCGATTTCGTAGACTACTTCCTTACGTTTTGAGTCTGCATAACTCTTCTACCTGGACTGAGCTACCTTCAGTCTATCCCGAATCAACTTGACCTTATCTTCTGACTCTTTGATCAAATCTGGTCCAAACAACTGACGATCTCCAACTTCATCCCACATCAACGGTGTCCTGCACCTCCTTCCATACAAAGCTTCAAAAGGTGCCATCTTCAAGTTGGTCTGGTAGCTATTGTTGTATGAGAACTCCGCGTAGGGCAAGTTATCATCCCAACTAGATCCATAATCTAGCGCACAAGCTCTCAACATGTCCTCCAGAATCTGATTGACTCTCTCGGTCTGTCCATCTATCTGCGGATGAAAGCCTGTACTACACTCTAGTCTGGTCCCTAAAGTCTGGTGCAGCTGATGCCAAAACTTTGAAGTAAATTGTGTTCCTCTATCTGATACGATGGTCCTCGGAACTCCATGCAGACATATGATCCTGGTCATATATATCTTGGCCAACTTTGCACTTGTATAGGTGGTTTTCACTGGGATAAAGTGAGCCACTTTGGTCAAATGATCCACTACTACCTAGATAGAATCATATCCTGATCGGGTCCTGGGTAATCCGGTGATGAAATCCATGCCAAGCTTGTCCCACTTCCATTCGGGTATCGGCATAGGCTGCAGTAATCCTGCTGGCTTCTGATGTTCTGCCTTCACTCTCTGACATACATCACATACGGCTCCATACTCGGAAATATCCTTCTTCATACCAGTCCACCAGAAATGCTCCTTTAAATCCAAATACATCTTGGTGTTTCCTGGGTGTATCGAGTATGGCGAGTCATGAGCTTCCTGAAGTATTAATTTCCTGATCTCTGCATTATTGGGTACATATACACGGTCCTCAAACCATAAAGTGTCGTGCTCATCCTCACGAAAACCTTTGGCTTTTCCTTTGCTCATCTTCTCCTTTATCTCAGCAATTTCCTTGTCATCCTTCTAAGTTTCTCGAATCTTTCCCAATAATGTTGACTGAACTTCCATCGCTGCGACAAAACCTCTAGGGACTATCTCCAAACGAAGCTCCCTGAGATCTTTGGCTAACTCCTTTGGTAATCCTCCGCTTACGAGGGTGTTGACATAACTCTTCCGGCTCAAAGTGTCTGCTACGACATTGGCCTTTCCTGGGTGATAATGCAACTTCATATCATAATCCTTTATAAGCTCCAACCATCTCCTTTTCCCGAGATTCAGCTCCTTCTGAGTGAAAATGTACTTCAAACTCTTGTGATCCGTGTACACATCACAATGGTTTCCAATAAGAAAATGTCTCCAGGTCTTGAGTGCATGAACTACAGCTGCTAACTCCAAATCATGCGTGGCATAATTCAACTCATGCGGTCAAAGCTGACGTGAGGCGTCTGAAACAACTCTTCCGTCTTGCATAAGTACACCTCCAAGTCCTAAGCGAGAAGCGTCGCAATACACTTGGAAATCCTTGCGTATATCCGGCAGAATCAGCACTGGGGCTGTAACCAAATGTTTCTTCAACTCCTGAAAACTTGCCTCACATTCATATGTCCATTTAAACTTGGTGTCCTTCGTCAACAACTCCGTCATGGGCTTCGCAATCTTGGAAAAATTCTCAATGAATCTCCGGTAATATCATGCGAGTCCAAGAAAACTGCGGATCTCTCCTACTGAGGTGGGTGCCAACCACTCAGTGACAGACTGAACCTTGGTAGGGTCTACTGCTATACCTTCTCCTGATATAACATGTCCAAGAAATCCAACTTCCTTCAACCAAAACTCACATTTGCTGAACTTGGCATACAACTGATGTTCCCTTAGCTTCTCGAGAACTAAGCGCAAATGCTCCTTGTGCTCCACTTCATTCTTAGAGTACACCAAAATATCATCAATGAATACCACAACAAACTTATCCAAAAACTCCATGAACACCTTATTCATCATACTCATGAAATAGGCTGGGGCGTTAGTCAACCCAAATGACATAACCGTATACTCATATAGCCCGTACCTTGTGGTGAAGGCTGTCTTAGGTATATCCTGCTCTTGGATCTTCAGCTGGTGGTATCCTGATCGCAGATCGATCTTGGAAAATACTTTAGCTCCTTGCAGCTGGTCAAACAAATCATTGATCATCGGCAGTGGGTACTTGTTCTTGATCGTCACTTCATTCAACACACGATAATCAACAACCATTCTCAAAGATCCATCCTTCTTCTCAACCAAGAGCACTGGGGCTCCCCAAGGTGATGAACTTCGTCGAATGTATGCTTTCTCCAATAACTCTTTAATCTGCTTCTTAATCTCCTCCAGATCATTTGCGGGCATCCGGTATGGTCTCTTCGATATCGGTCCGGTGCCTAGCAACAGCTCTATCAAAAACTCAATGTCTCGATTTGGCGGCATGCCTGGTAGTTCCTCGGGAAATACATCCGGGTAATCCTTCACTACACGCACTTCCTCCTGAACAACTCCTGAGAGGGAATTTATTTGGGTTCTCCTTGACGCATGCTTGGATACATACTTAATCCTTTTTCCCTCCGGGGTGGTGAGTAGAATTGACTTACTGGCGCAATCGATGTTTCCTCCATACATCGATAGCCAATCCATTCCTAGTATCACATCCAATCCTTGCGACTCCAGAATTATTAAGTCTGAGGGGAAAACATGCCTACCTATGGTCAATGGCATCTGAAAATATCCTTGGCTTGCCATATACTCCGCTCCTGGCGAGCTTACTAACATAGGTGTCCTAAGAACTTTAGTGGGCAACTTATACTTATCCACAAATCCCCTTGATATGTATGAATGCGATGCACCAGTATCAAAAAGAACGATTACAGTAAATGACTTAACCAAAAACTTACCTATAACTGCATCTGGCTGCTCTTCAACCTCCTCCACGTTCACGTGGTTCACTTGTCCCCTGTTGAAAGGGTTGGGATTCTTCCCAGAGCTTCCATTGCCATTCCCATTCTTTGCTTCAGAACACTCATTAGCATAGTGTCCAGTCTTCCCGCACTTGAAACAAGTAATGTGACTTTGGTCCTTCTTGGCGGGTGTGGCTGGGTTAGAGCGGTTCTGGTTGCTGCTTGCTCCATTCCCATTTCCATTCTTGGGGCCATTGTGGTTATGCGAACTTCCTCCATTGTGGGTGTAGCCTCCATGGTTATGCGTATATCCTCCCGAGTTCGGGGTAAAACGAGGCTTCTACCGAGCTCCTGAATTGTACTTCCCTTGTCCATACTTCCTTTTGCGGCTCTCTATCTACTGCTGCTTCCCTTCAATCACAAGAGCCTTGTCTACCAACTCCTGGTAGTTGTTAAATGTTGCCACCATTAAATGCATACTCATCTCATCATTCAACCCTTCCATAAACTTCTCCTGCTTCGCGGCATCTGTCGCCACATCATCTGGGGCATAGCGGGCTAACTTACTGAACTCATCTACGTACTGCCCCACAGTACGATTTCCCTGGCGTAAGTTGCGAAACTCACGCTTCTTCATGCTCATAGCTCCAGTTGAGACATGTGCAGTGCGGAATGCTTGCTGAAACTAATCCCAAGTGACATTGGCTATAGGGAAAGTGGCTGGGTAATTCTCCCACCATGTGGCTGCAGCTCCATCAAATTGGTGTGCGGCAAAACGCACCTTCTCCGCATCTGTGCAACCTGCGGTGGTCAACTCCCTTCCAATCCTGCGTAGCCAGTCATCAGCAACTATCGACTCAGTGCTACTGGAAACACCGGCGGTTGCAACCTCAGAAAATGGGCTAAGTTGTCAACTGGAGGTGGTGGCGGTGGGTTGTTGTTGTTGTTGCCTTGGTTCTGGACTAGGAACTGCATTAGGGCATTTTGCTGTTGGATCAACTGAGTGAGCTCTGGTGGGAAGAAAAATCCGGGGTCACGTCTCGGAGGCATCTGATGGGTTTAGAGGGGAGAGATTAGAATAGAATGAGGTCTAGTGAGAAAGCACTACCCATATGCACATGAGACAAACACATTCATATCACATCACTCAATTCAAACAAGGGCATACAAACGATCTAACTACCGTTACAGTGCTCGGACTATTACTATATACATGGGGGAATACTACTGATAATATGGTGGTCGACTAGAAATTTTGATCGGTGGAAGACTCCATGATATCCGCTCCAGCTTCGTCTTCATAATCATCATCACTACTGTCGGGGTCGGAGTCGGTGTCATCGATGATGATGTAGTCTTCAGAACGAATGTCCTCGGGATGGTCGTCATCTCCTCCTGGCGCGGGGTCTCCCATGAATACTCCTAGCTTCCTCGTCAGGTCGTCATTCTTCTCCACTAGTATTGTGATTTCCTCCTCATATCCGTCGCGTGTAGACTTGAGTTCCTCTTCAAGCTCCATGTTCCTGGTCATCACCTTCTTCAGGTCTATCATGCTTGCGCACATTTGGTTCTCCTGGCGACGGATGTGCTGGTTTAACTCCTGGATGAAAGCTGCAATGGACCTGTCCCTCCTGGTGCTGATCATCTCCCATTGCTCATCTCGACGCCCACATATCTGGTAGATGGTGTCCTTAAGATCCTTGTGATAAACTTTGCCGATGCGTCCCATGGCGATGTCAGCTGCCATGCTCTTTCCTAGACTCCAGGTTGGTGCATCAAAGGAAAACTCTATGGGCTCAGTAACTGGCATGAATGTCCTTCCTGGAACTTGAACTCGAATCATCCAACGCTCCTCCTCTGGTAAAGTGTCGGTGTAGGTCCCGGTGAAGCTTGGTATTCCGATGTTCAGGTACCTAGTGACTTCCTTCAAGTGTTGTCCAAAAGGTGTGTCTTCATCCGGTTGTGCAAACTTGTTCCTTGAGTCCGCCATCCTATAGAGTGGAAAAAGGGAGAGGAGTCAGAAATGGGTAGAGAAGAGTGACCTATGGCTTAACTTAGTGGTCGTGTCCTACAATCAGCGTGTGCTCTGATACCATCTTGTAGCAATCCGACCTCAGACGGTCAAATCTCTATGCTTAAGTGTCATCCCTGGATCGGTAATGCTGACACACACAGTACTTGAAGGATTTATAACAGAGTGCAATCACACACTTATTACATCGAATGTCTCAAAAGAGAACTTATTTCAATAATATGGCTTAAGGCCATCTAAATAAGGTAACTGCGGAAGCATCGAAGGTAAATGAGTCCATCAACTCCAACGGCATAGCTGAGTGCACGACAACGACCTAGCGCACCTTACTCTTCGTCCGAAAAGTCTGCAACATGATATGTTGCAGCCCGAAACGGGTCAGCACATGGAATATGCTGGCAGAATAACACAGTAGAGCAATGAACAGAATAAATACTATCACTACATTCGTATATGGCTGGTGGAGGCTCTATGGTTATAATGTTTTTGCGAAAAGCCAATTTTTCCCTACAACAAAGGAATATATTTTGTTTAACTATCATGGTAGTTGATAAAACATTGAGAATGGTAACCCCATCTCAATCCCAATTAAACAGTAATTAGCAATCCAACAAATTAATTTAGAGTGATGAGATCAACATGATAATCCAAGAACCAGATACTCAAGATGTCCATAACCGGGGACACGGCTAACCATGATTAGTTTGTACACTCTGCAGAGGTTTGCGCACTTTTCCCCACAAGACTTGATCTCCTCCGTTGGATTTCTCGCACTACATGGTGTTTCAGAAACGGATGATCGAGACACAGTCTTTCAGAAGCATTAACTCTTTACTCTGGGTAGACAGTTACACCTACTTTCCCCTACATCTGCTAGCCTACCACTGAAAGAGGTCACACAACATACTCAACTATGCCAAAGCCCGTAATGGCTTGTGGCTGCACACGGAAGTTTCTAGCATGAATAATCCTATGATCCATTTGAGCCTGGGTGGAGAACCATAGGATGATCACACGGTAACCCCGGGATCCTAGGACAACACTGGTATAACCCCAGGTGCCCGCAACCAATCCACCCAGATGTGTATCTAAGTAGCCACCTTAAGTTAACCATTAATTAACAATCTCACATTTGTCATGGATCACTCAAACCAAACCACGTCTACGAGCATAGCATAGCAATATAAGCATAACGTAGAAGTAACTCCCAAGGTTTGATAATAACAAGGCAATAGGTTCTACCTCATCATCTACTTCCTAATACCCAAGAGTTAATCACATCCTAATCATGCAGTGTTTGAGGGTTGTAACTAATGCATAAAATATGGGTAATAAAGGGGTATGATCAATGTGTTACTTGCCTTGCTGACGATCTGCAAACCCTAGAGACTCGTAGTAGCATGCTTCGCACTCCGGGAATTCTATCACAAACAAACAATAGCATACATAAGAACTGAAGCATAGATGCAAGGCTAAAACTCAGATGAGAAAGATCAAATCTGAAAGTTCAACTGAAGAGCTTCGATTTGCAAAAAAAATCAATCGAATCGGAGCTACGAAACTGAAACTACGATCAAAAGAACTTCAAATTCAAATCTGCTTGAAACCAAATTTTAAATTGTCAAAACCATGTTCAAGTTGTTTAACCGAAAAGAGGGGCTCGAGACGAAGATTTTGGCGTTGGTTTCACTGGATTTGGATGAACGGTTAAAAACTTGCGAGATTTGAAGATCAGGGGCTAATCTGCGATAAAAATAATCGTGGATAGGTCCCTGGCGGAAAATAAAACATAAAAAGAAAAATCTATCGGACGAACGTCCGCTAACAGAGACTAGCGAACGAATTCGTTCGTTACAGAAACTAAACGAACGAACGTTCGCAGATTAGATCTAAACCGAGAAAACCGAGGAAAAAAACCAAACCGATCTACTCGATAAAAACCGGATCTAGGGTTTACCGAAATAAACCGGCGAAATATCGGAAAAACCAGTCGGCGGCGGCGAACTCCGGCGGCGGCGGCGGCGCGGATCGTGAGGCAGCGCGGGGCTCGAGGTGGCGGCACTAGGGTTTTAGCGGCGGCTCGGTGGGCTGGGGCGGCTTGGGGCTGAGGCGGCCTCGGGCCTCGCCTTATAAAGAGGCCGGCGGGACGTGTCCGGCTCGGGCATGGCCCAAAGGCGGTTCACTTTTTTTTAAACGGACGGAGTAAATAAATAAAAAGAAATATCAAACGGAGACCAAAAATTCCGAAATAAATTTTCACGGTCCTCTAATAAAATTTAGGACAAAGTGAATAATTTTCCCGGACCTAATGCAATTTTCAAAAATGCAATTTTTTCCTTATTTAATAAAATAACTCGGATTTAAAATCTAAATAAAATCAAATAAAAATATTTATTTGATTTTAACATTTTTCCTCCAATATTTCTTTTATTTTGGAGAAGTCATTTTATCTCCTCTCTTTTATTTGTATATTGGAAATATTTCGGAGAGAAAAATTATTAAAAGCAATATGATCCTATTTTCAATATTTGAGAAAATTCAAATACAAAAATAAACAAAATCCCCTACTCTCTCCGTGGGTCCTTGAGTTGCTTAGGATTTTCTCGGATCGCAAACGAAAAGCAAATAAAATATGATATGCATATGATGACCTATGTATAACATCCAAATTGAAAATTGGGATGTTACATAACCGGAAACCTGATACATGTGTGGATACATAGACAAAACACAGTGCCCCTATTAAGCCTCTACTAGACTAGCTCATTAATCAAAGATGGTTAAGTTTCCGAACCATAGACATGTGTTGTCATTTGATGAACGGGATCACATCATTAGGAGAATGATGTGATGGACAAGACCCATCTGTTAGCTTAGCATAATGATCGTTAAGTTTTATTGCTATTGCTTTCTTCATGTCATATACATATTCCTTTGACTATGAGATTATGCAACTCTCGGATACCGAAGGAATACCTTGTGTGCTATCAAATTTCACAACGTAACTGGGTGATTACAAAGATGCTCTATAGGAATCTCCGAAGGTGTTTGTTGGGTTGGCAAAGATCGAGATTAGGATTTTGTAGGGTCGAAAGTACGTCTAGAGGGGGTGTGATTAGACTACTTGACCAGATAAAAATCTAGCCTTTTCCCAATTTTAAGTCTTGGCAGATTTTAGCAACTTGGCACAAGTCAAGCAATCAACCTACACATGCAAGTCTAAGAGTATAGCAGCGGAATGTAAAACATTGCATATGAAGGTAAAGGGAGGAGTTTGGAGAGGGCAAACGCAATGTAGATGCGGAGATTTTTTTCCCGTGGTTCCGATAGGTGGTGCTATCATACATCCACGTTGATGGAGACTTCAACCCACGAAGGGTAACGGTTGCGCGAGTCCACGGAGGGCTCCACTCACGAAGGGTCCACGAAGAAGCAACCTTGTCTATCCCACCATGGCCATCGCTCATGAAGGACTTGCCTCACTAGGGTAGATCTTCACGAAGTAGGCGATCTCCTTGCCTATACAAACTCCTTGGTTCAACTCCACAATCTTGACGGAGGCTCCCAAATGACACCTAACCAATCTAGGAGACACCACTCTCCAAAAGGTAATGGATGGTGTGTTGATGATGAACTCCTTGCTCTTGTGCTTCAAATGATAGTCTCCCCAACACTCAACTCTCTCTTATGGAATTGGATTTGGTGGAAAGATGATTTGAGTGGAAAGCAACTTGGGGAAGGCTAGAGATCAAGATACTTGTGGTTGGAATGGAATATCTTGGTCTCAACACATGAGTAGGTGGTTCTCTATCAGAAAATGTATGTTGGAAGTGTAGGCACATTCTGATGGCTCTCTCCACGAATGAAGAGTGGGTGGAGGGGTATATATAGCCTCCACACAAAATCTAACCGTTTTTTTTTGACAGAAAGACTGTAAGGGAACCCCCTACAGTATAATTGGTGCAACAAACCCAAATTGCAAGTACCATGTCTTGAACCTGGGTGGGTAGGAAGGCATCAGCCCCTTCCCACCACTAGGCTATGCCTTAGTCTGCACAAAATCTAACCGTTACACACAATTCACCAAACTCGGTGGGCCCGAATCAGAAAACTCGGTCAGATCGATTCAGTTTGAAATGTGAACATTACGCTTTTCGATGGGACCGACATGTCAACTCGGTGGGACCGATTCATTAGGGTTAGGGCATAATGTAATCTCGGTGAGACCGATCACATAAACTCGGTAGGACCGATTTCTGTAATAGGAAAACAGAGAGTTGGTCAGGCAAACTCGGTGGGACCGATTCGCTCATTTTGGTGAGACTGAAATGTTACGAAGGGGAAACAGAGAGTTTGCATTGCGAACTCGGTGGGACCGATCGCTCATCTCGGTTGGACCGAAATGTTACGAAGGGAAATAGAGAGTTTGCAATCCCATCTCGGTGAGACCGAAGTGACTAGGGTTTCTGGCAGTGGCTACGTCAAATGAACTCGGTGGCGCCGGATAGATCAAATCGGTAGGGCCGAGTTTGACTTTTGGTTTGGGACATATGTGGATATGAGAAAGTGGTTGAGGGCTTTTGGAGCATATCACTAAGCATTTTGAGCAAGCAAGCCATTAAGCAACACCTCATCCCCTTTTAATAGTATTGGCTTTTCCTATGGACGCAATGTGATCTTGGATCACTAAAATGAAAATGTAGAGTCTTGAGCTTGAGCCAATATGTGTCCTTAGCATTTTGAGGGGTCCACATTCCTAATCCATGCCATTCCAATCATTGAACTTCCTGAAATAGTCATCTTGAAGTAGCATTAGTTCAATGACCTGTATGTTGTTAGTAATTACCAAAACCACCCAGGGATAGTTGCACTTTTAATCTCCCCTTTTTGGTAATTGATGACAACATATAGACCAAAGCTTCGACAAATGATAATAAGATTGAAATACATCGTCGCTTTGATAAGTATGTGATAAGCAAGAGATCCCCCGAAACTTGTGCATTATTTAAGATTTTCTTTTGAATGCAAATGCACAATCGGTTAGGATCATGGATTACTCTTCCATGTCACATACATCTTGGTGGAGCGCTCAAAATGGTAGGAATTGAAAGCATGCACTCATCACCAAGCAAAGTGAATGATCATATATGAGATATAAAAGATAATTTCATCCAAGCAAACATTAAAGTATGATATGATCAAACACATGATCATACAAGTATCTCACACAGAGACATAAAGTATCAAATGAGCACAAGAGAAGCAAAACACTCTCTCTCGAAGCCTATGATCTATATATTTCTCCCCCTTTGGCAACAAGTTACCAAAAAGTTCGAAAATGCATAGTGCTATGCGTCTCTCTAGGCTTGGTCTTCGGGAGGTGGTGTAGAGAGGACTACAAGGACGAAGGCATCAGTAGATGTTGTTGGAGCTGGTGGAGTGGCAACTGGAGGTGGCATTGAAGTTGTTGCTGCTGGTGCTGAAGTAGTTGCTCTAGTATTAGGCACTGGCACTACAAAAGATCTCTGACCTCGGGGCACTCTCTAAAAAGCTTCTGTAGTAGCCTTCCCTTTCTTCTCCTCTGCTTCCTCCTGGAGCTGCTCAACAGCTGTCTGTATCTCTGTTACTTTCAGATCAAGATCATAGAACTTAGTCTCAATGATCCTCTCCAAGCTCTCCTGATTCTGAGTCAGGGTGGCCAAGCCCTTCTCAATCCTCAAAGTTGCTCGAATCAGATAAGCTAGCTGATTTTGTTTGCTCTTTAAGAACACTTGAGATGCCTTTTCAACACTTGGCATCTTTGCAGCTTTTTCTGCCTTTGCCTTAGCTCTCTTCTCTTGTGCTTGCACTGATGTAGGATCATCCTCATTCATCACAACTGTGTTATCTTCAAATTCTGGTCTCAAAGGTAAGTGCTCCTTATCCAACAAATAAGTGCCTATGCCCATCTTGGAGTTGATGAGCACCTGAATGTGTGGAGCATACCCACAAGATCTCTTCTGATTAGCAGATGTCCTCTTGATTGTTTCAACAATCAGACTCATGACCTTGAATTTCTGAGGCACATCAAATAGCTGTAGCAAGTTGATTGAATGGCCTCTCATCATCTTGTGATCTCCAGATTTGGGCAACAATGTATGCCTCAAGATGGTGTTGATTGTAGCTAGACCAGACAACAAGTAATGTACTGATCCAAATTTGTGTGTATCCAATGCTTTGTCTGGGATCTCCTTGTACATGTTTGCCATAGAGTTGTGGTCTTTCTTCTTCTTGGCATACACATCCAAATCATCCTCATGCTCTTCAGGGGTTTTTATCAGCTTGTCCCATTCATCAACTGTTGATTGGTACCCTGTACCTTCAGACATCCAAACAATTCTACCATCTGGATAGAAATGAGTTGTAGAATAGAATTGCATAATGAGCTCATCATTCCATTTGGTAAGCTTTTGCCCCACAAACTTGTAAACTCCACAAGCTTTGAAGCTTTCATGCACACCTGGAAAATAATCTTCATTCTCATCAATGAACTCCCAATCAACCCACTTCATATCACAGACTATAGGTTTCTTGTCCAACAGTATGGTTTCATAGAAATCTTGTTGTTCTTTGGTATGGAACCTGTGTCCACAGCAGTCTTCCTTCTCACAGCATATGGATCAGACTATCTCCAAAGTCTCAGACCTGCATCCTTCCTGATGCTCATATCCTCTGCCACTGGATGGGTGTCATTGTGGTCTGGAATCTTTGGTTTCAATTTTCTGAGCAATTGGGCTTCAGCATCTTCTTCTTCAACTTCAGGCACTGGGGCCTTGTTCTTCTCTTCAGCTGGGATGTTCCTAGTGCTCCTCTTGGGATTAGATGTCTTCTGAGCTTGAGCAGCAGCTTTGGGGGCAGTCTTGGGCTTTGAAGGAGCGGCCCCTAACTTGATAGCATCCCCCATAAGCTTTTGGGACTTGGGTGCTGGTGCAGCATCCTCTCCCTCTTCATCTTCTTCTTCAGAAGAAAGCCTTTCAAATTCTTCCATGGGGTCCACCTTATTGCACCATCTTCCCCTCTTTCTTTCCTTCTTCTTCTTATCCTCACCAGCAGCCTCTCCTCCAGTTGATTTGGAGGGTTCCTGAGTGGAGGCCCTGGCCTTAGACATTGGAACTCTCTTAGTTGGTGCCTTGTTGTTCAAACCAGGCTTTGTTGCAGCAGCAGTACCATATTCCTTCTTCAGGACTTTCTTCTTGGAGCTCACTTTCTCCTCTGTAGCCACATAGTCCTCATCCTCAGAATCTGAGGTTCTCTTCTTCCTTGATCTGGTGGCCGCCTTGGGCAAATTACTGGGAGTGCTCCTGCTGCCCTCATCATAGTTGCTTGAGGGACTAGCGCCCTCACTCATTTGCACTTGCTCTTCTGATTTGTTCTGGCTATCACTCTCGTCAGACATTCTGGCAAGCAAACTGACAGCAAACCCTGTGAATAGATATAGATGAGATAGAGTGGATGAGCATCACAAAGTGCAGAGTTTTTGCAAAACAGATGAGTCAAAAACATAGTTTTAGTTCTCCACAGAAAGCATTTCGGAGCTACCAATTTGTTAAACTCGGTGACACCGAAGCAACTTTTGGAGTCTAAACTAGTGAACTCGGTCAGACCGATTCACAGTTCGATGGCTCCGAGATTGCTAGGGTTTCACAGAGAGTTGAACTTGGTTACACCGATTTGCTATTTTCGGTCAGACCGAAAAGCGCATGTGCAATGGCCTAAGCCAAATCGGTGAGACCGATTTCTACAACTCGGTCGGTCCGAGATGAGTTCGGCGGAGACCTAGCCCTAAATTTTCGAATCACACCTAACCTAAAGGAAGTTTTCTCTAGATAGATTGATTTCATACGTGGTAATGATCATAGCAAAGCAATGTGCTAGGAATCGGAGTAAGGAATTAGCACAAAAGGTCGAACTCATACCCTAGTTCGGCGGGAGTTCGCTACGGCAACAACGGCGGGGCAGAATCCCGTTGACGGTGATGGAAACCAGCGGTGGGAGGTCGCTGGCGACGAGAAGACGATCCAGAGATCCGAGGCGGCAGAGCAGGACACGCGCGGGATGGAGGGTTTTGAAGATATTTCCAGAATCTCACCCGTGGGTATATATATCCTGACCCTGTCGGTGTGACCGAGTGGAACAACTCGGTGGCACCGAGATGCAGAATCACAAGCGGTTACTGCAACTCGGTGTGACCGAAAAGTTCAAATTGGTTGCACCGAGATTGAAAACCTAGATCAACTCAATGAACTCGGTGTGACCGAAGTGGATGGATCGGTCATATCGAAATGCACACAGAGGTTTTGGAAGTTTAAGTTTATGACGAATCGGGGACTCCGAGTGCTCCTCACACAGAGTGGTTCGAATCTAACTTGATCAAACTTTGTGATGTAGCATGAATAGAGTTTGAGACGAGAAAAGCATAGATAGCTAGAGGAGGTTCTTAGGCATTCTTGTCCTCCATTTGGTAAAAGTGGAAAAAAACTGAACAATCAAAGCAACAAATGGATGTCCTCGAATGAGTAAAATATGCAATCAACATGCTCACACAATAAAATGGCAAATGAAATATGTGACAAAGCATGCACAAACACTCTAGCATCTATCAAGCAATTGGCGATGACTAGGTCATCTATATATGAGTATATTGACTTAGGAGTCAAATGAGAACATTTGATCATAGGTCATACTCATCGTTTAAGCACAAGTGGGGTTGCCACTTTTACATAAAGCATTGTTGTGTTCACACCATTAGAGTTGCTTTAGCTCAATTGATTAGAGTAAAGCTCCCCTAGATGTGATATCCCCCTTAGGAGGGATGAACTAACCTTAGGTTTTGTCGATGATGACTTCATGTAGATGTTGAAGATGTGGATGCTCAATGTTGATGTAGATCATTTGGAGCAATCCATTGGAGTGAGTTGCACTTTCAATACCTACATGGGTTAGTCCCATAAGGAACAAACAAGGATATCCATAGACATAGAGTGATGTACACATAGAGGGTTTGTGACTCCTTGAACTAGTGCAAGATGTGGAAGTTGTTTGCACTTGTCCTTGCCAAGATGATATGAGTGAAGTGTAATCTCCTTCCCACTCAACTCCATTGGCATTGAACTTTCGTTCAAAACCAACACCTTGATTCTTCCGGTGCCTCCCTTCCTTGCGTACAATTTCCTCAAATTGCTTACTCCTAGCAAGGCTCTTGTAAACACCTTTCTCTATAATTCCCTTCAATGAGCTATTTTCTTGCTCAAGTGTAACTTGGCTAAGAGAATCATTAGTGGAATCAAGAGAACTACTAGAAGCAACAACATTGGATTTAACATGACTATTGTTACTACTAGAAGAATAATCTTTCTTGCTCTTGTTGCTAGATTTAACTTGTCGCATGTAAGTAGACAAGAGTAAACGCTTGGCAATGTAAGAAGAACTTTTCTTGCGAAGATCATCATTGATTGCTTTTAAGAACCCATGCTCTTGCTCAAGGTTGAGCTTTTCAAAGCGTAACTTTTCATGAGTCTTTAAAAGTTCTCGATGATCTTCCAAGGAAGTTTCATGAGCTAACTTAAGAGTGGTTAGTTCTTTAGTTAGACGCTCAATCTCCTTCTTATCATCATCATTCGTTTCATCTTGATTAGCATGATTAATAGCAAGTTCATCATAGTTTTCATCACTAGAGTTATCAACAGGTAAATTATCATCACCCAGCAAGTCATCTTCATCACTATTGAAATCAACATACTCGGGGTGTGATACCTTTGGGCCTTTAGCCATGAAGCATCTTCCAATTCCTTCATTTGGCGAGTCAAATATGTCGTAGGAGTTGGTTGACACAAGTGCTAGACCGGCAACACCTTCATCTTGAGTATATTCGGAGTTAGAGTGATAACTTCTTTCGGAGTGATTGTCGGAGTCGGAGCCGAATACCCATTCACCAATATGAGCTTGATGTCTTTGTTTTTTGTAGCCCTTTGATGATTTGTCCTTCCTTTCCGAATCCTTGCTTCTCCGAGAGGTTCTTCGTTCATAACAATCATCTCTCCTCCTCTCTCTTGGTGGTGATTCTTCTCTTCTACTTCTCCTTTTGGGTGAATCTTCTCTTCGTTTGTAGGGGGTCGTACACTCATTGGAGTAGTGTCCGGGTCTTCCACAATTGTAGCAATTACGCTCACGACTAGAAGATCTTTTGTCATTGTAGGACCTTGACTTGGAACTTCTTTCCTTGCTTCTACTCTTGTAGAACTTGTTGAAATTCTTCACCATTAGGCTCAATTCCTCATTGAAAGTTTGTTTCTCACTTGATGATGTAGGAGCATCACATGAGGCTTTGTAAGCACCACTTGACTTGTTGTGAAGCTCTTCCTTATCCTTGAGTGACATCTCATGAGCAACAATTCTTCCAATGACTTCCGTAGGCTTGAGATCTTTGTAGTTGGGCATCATTTGGATCAATGTGCACACGGTATCATATTTTCCATCCAAGGCTCTTAGGATCTTCTTGATGATGAATCTATCGGTCATCTCTTCACTTCCTAAGCTGGCGATCTCATTCGTGATGAGAGCAAGCCTGGAGTACATTTCAGCGACACCTTCAACATCCTTCATTTTGAACTTGTCAAGTTGACTTTGAAGCACATCCAATTTGGATTCCTTGATGGAGTCGATACCCTCATGCATATCAATCAAAGTATCCCAAATTTCCTTGGCATTCTTAAGACGATTGATTTTGTTGAATTCTTCAGGGCACAATCCGTTGAAGACGACATCGCAAGCTTGAGCATTGTATTGCAGCATCTTCAAGTCTTCCGCGGTAGCTTCACGGTTTGGTTCTCTCCCATCAAAGAATTCATCTTGCAAGCCAATACACACAATAGCCCAAATGGTGGGCTTATGTCCAAGAATATGCATTTTCATCTTATGCTTCCAACTAGCAAAATTAGTACCATCAAAGTAAGGACCTCTATGATGGTAATTTCCCTCGCTAGACGCCATACTCTCCTAGGTTGTGAAACCAAGGCTATGATCACCAAAAGCTATGGAAATCAAGGCAAAAGGAGACCAAAGCTCTGATACCACTTGTAGGATCGAAAGTATGTCTAGAGGGGGTGATTAGACTACTTGACCAAATAAAAATCTAGCCTTTTCCCAATTTTAAGTCTTGGCATGTTTTAGCAACTTAGCACAGGTCAATCAATCAACCTACACATCCAAGTCTAAGAGTATACCAGCGGAATGTAAAACATTACATATGAAGGTAAAGGGAGGAGTTTAGAGAGGGCAAACGCAATGCAAACGCAAAGGTAATGGATGGTGTGTTGATGATGAACTCCTTGCTCTTGTGCTTCAAATGATAGTCTCCCCAACACTCAACTCTCTCTTATGGATTTGGATTTGGTGGAAAGATTATTTGAGTGGAAAGCAACTTGGGGAAGGCTAGAGATCAAGATACTTGTGGTTGAAATGGAATATCTTGGTCTCAACACATGAGTAGGTGGTTCTCTCTCAGAAAATGTATGCTAGAAGTGTAGGCACGTTCTGATGGCTCTCTCCACGAATGAAGAGTGGGTGGAGGGGTATATATAGCCTCCACACAAAATCTAACCGTTACACACAATTCACCAAACTCGGTGGGACCGAATCAGAAAACTCGGTCAGACCGATTCAGTTCAAAATGTGAGCGTTAGGCTTTTTGGTGGGACCAACATGTCAACTCGGTGGGACCGATTTCATTAGGGTTAGGGCATAACGTAATCTCGGTGAGACCGATCACATAAACTCGGTAGGACCGATTTCTGTAATAGGCAAACAGAGAGTTGGTCGGGCAAACTCGGTGGGACCGATTCGCTCATTTCAGTGAGACCGAAATGTTATGAAGGGGAAACAGAGAGTTTGCATTGCGAACTCGGTGGGACCGATCGCTCATCTCGGTTGGACCAAAATGTTATGAAGGGAAATAGATAGTTTGCAATCCCATCTCAGTGAGACCGAGATCCCTATCGGTGAGACCGAAGTGACTAGGGTTTCTGGCAATGGCTATGTCAAATGAACTCGGTGGCGCCGGATAGATCAAATCGGTAGGGCCAAGTTTAACTTTTGGTTTGGGACATATGTGGATATGAGAAAGTGGTTGAGGGCTTTTGGAGCATATCACTAAGCATTTTGAGCAAGCAAGCCATTAAGCAACACCTCATACCCTTTTAATAGTATTGGCTTTTCCTATGGACTCAATGTGATCTTGGATCACTAAAATGAAAATGTAGAGTCTTGAGCTTGAGCCAATATGTGTCCTTAGCATTTTGAGGGGTCCACATTCCTAATCCATGCCATGCCAATCATTGAACTTCCTGAGATAGTCATCTTGAAGTAGCATTAGTTCAATGAGCTATATGTTGTTAGTAATTACCAAAACCACCCAGGGATAGTTGTGAAGGAAATATGCCCTAGAGGCAATAATAAAGTATTATTTATTTCCTTATATCATGATAAATGTTTATTATTCATGCTAGAATTGTATTAACCGGAAACATAATACATGTGTGAATACATAGACAAACAGAGTGTCACTAGTATGCCTCTACTTGACTAGCTCGTTAATCAAAGATGGTTATGTTTCCTAGCCATAGACATGAGTTTTCATTTGATTAACGGGATCACCTCATTAGTAGAATGACGTGATTGACTTGACCCATTCCGTTAGCTTAGCACTCGATCGTTTAGTATGTTGCTATTGCTTTCTTCATGACTTATACATGTTCCTATGACTATGAGATTATGCAACTCCCGTTTACCGGAGGAACACTTTGTGTGCTACCAAACGTCACAACGTAACTGGGTGATTATAAAGGTGCTCTACAGGTGTCTCCAAAGGTACTTATTGGGTTGGCGTATTTCGAGATTAGGATTTGTCACTCCGATTGTCAGAGAGGTATCTCTGGGCCCACTCGGTAATGCACATCACTATAAGCCTTGCAAGCATTGTGACTAATGAGTTAGTTGCAGGATGATGTATTACGGAACGAGTAAAGAGACTTGCCGGTAACGAGATTGAACTAGGTATCGAGATACCGATGATCGAATCTCGGGCAAGTAACATACCGATGACAAAGGGAACAACGTATGTTATGCGGTCTGACCGATAAAGATCTTCGTAGAATATGTAGGAACCAATATGAGCATCTAGGTTCCGCTATTGGTTATTGACCAGAGAGGTGTCTCGGTCATGTCTACATAGTTCTCGAACCCGTAGGGTCCGCACGCTTAACGTTATGATGAAAGTTATATTATGAGTTTATATGTTTTGATGTACCGAAGGTTGTTCGGAGTCCCAGATGTGATCACGGACATGACGAGGAGTCTCGAAATGGTCGAGACGTAAAGATTGATATATTGGAAGCCTATGTTTGGACATCGGAAGTGTTCCGGGTGAAATCGGGATTTTTTCGGAGTACCGGGAGGTTACCGGAACCCCCCGGTAACTTAATGGGCCTTAGTGGGCCTAGGTGGAAGAGAGGAGAGGAGGCTAGGGCAGGGCCGCGCCCCCCTCCCCCCCAGTCCGAATAGGACAAGGAGAGGGGGGCGGCGCCCCCCCTTCCTTCCTCCCCTCCACCTCTTCCACCTTCCACTCCTAGTCCAACATGGAAAGGGGGGAGTCCTACTCTCGGTAGGAGTAGGACTCCTCCTGGCGCGCCTCTACCTCCTAGGCCGGCGGCCTCCCCCTTGCACCTTTATATACGGGGGCAGGGGGGCACCTCTAGACACACAATTGATCAACGATCTTCTAGCCGTGTGCGGTGCCCCCTCCACCATATTACACCTCGATAATATCGTAGCGGAGCTTAGGCGAAGCCCTGCGTCGGTAGAACATCATCATCGTCACCACGCCGTCGTGCTGACGAAACTCTCCCTCAACACTCGGCTGGATCGGAGTTCGAGGGACGTCATCGAGCTGAACGTGTGCTGAACTCGGAGGTGCCGTGCGTTCGGTACTTGATCGGTCGGATCGTGAAGACGTACGACTACATCAACCGCGTTGTGTTAACGCTTCCGCTTTTGGTCTACGAGGGTATGTGGACAACACTCTCCCCTCTCGTTGCTATGCATCACCATGATCTTGCGTGTGCGTAGATTTTTTTTGAAATTACTACGTTCCCCAACAGTGGCATCCGAGCCAGGTTTTATGCGTTGATGTTATGCACGAGTAGAACACAAGTGAGTTGTGGGCGATATAAGTCATACTGCTTACCAGCATGTCATACTTTTGTTCAGCGGTATTGTGAGATGAAGCGGCCCGGACCGACATTACGCGTACGCTTACGCGAGACTGGTTTCACCGTTGTGAGCACTCGTTGCTTAAAGGTGACTGGCGGGTGTCTGTCTCTCTCACTTTAGTTGAACCGAGTGTGGCTACGCCCGGTCCTTGTGAAGGTTAAAACAGCACCAACTTCACAAACTATTGTTGTGGTTTTGATGCGTAGGTAAGAACGGTTCTTGCTAAGCCCGTAGCAGGCACGTAAAACTTGCAACAACAAAGTAGAGGATGTCTAACTTGTTTTTGCAGGGCATGTTGTGATGTGATATGGTCAAGACATGATGCTATATTTTATTGTATGAGATGATCATGTTTTGTAACCGAGTTATCGGCAACTGGCAGGAGCCATATGGTTGTCGCTTTATTGTATGCAATGCAATCGCCATGTAATTGTTTTACTTTATCACTAAGCGGTAGCGATAGTCGTAAAAGCAATAGTTGGCGAGACGACAACGATGCTACGATGGAGATCAAGGTGTCGAGCCGGTGACGATGGTGATCATGACGGTGCTTCGGAGATGGAGATCACAAGCACAAGATGATGATGGCCATATCATATCACTATATTGATTGCATGTGATGTTTATCTTTTATGCATCTTATCTTGCTTTGATTGACGGTAGCATTATAAGATGATCTCTCACTAAAATTTCAAGATAAAAGTGTTCTCCCTGAGTATGCACCGTTGCCAAAGTTCGTCGTGCCCAGACACCACGTGATGATCGGGTGTGATAAGCTCTACGTCCATCTACAACGGGTGCAAGCCAGTTTGCACACGCAGAATACTCAGGTTAAACTTGACGAGCCTAGCATATGCAGATATGGCCTCGGAACACGGAGACCGAAAGGTCGAGCGTGAATCATATAGTAGATATGATCAACATAGTGATGTTCACCATTGAAAACTACTCCATTTCACGTGATGATCGGTTATGGTTTAGTTGATTTGGATCACGTAATCACTTAGATGATTAGAGGGATGTCTATCTAAGTGGGAGTTCTTAAGTAATATGATTAATAGAACTTAAATTTATCATGAACTTAGTACCTGATAGTATCTTGCTTGTCTATGTTAATTGTAGATAGATGGCCCGTGCTGTTGTTCCGTTGAATTTTAATGCGTTCCTTGAGAAAGCAAAGTTGAAAGATGATGGTAGCAATTACACGGACTGGGTCCGTAACTTGAGGATTATCCTCATTGCTGCACAGAAGAATTACGTCCTGGAAGCACCGCTGGGTGCCAGGCCTCCTGCAAGAGCAACACCAGAAGTTATGAACGTCTGGCAGAGCAAAGCTGATGACTACTCGATAGTTCAGTGTGCCATGCTTTACGGCTTAGAACCGGGTCTTCAACGACGTTTTGAACGTCATGGAGCATATGAGATGTTCCAGGAGTTGAAGTTAATATTTCAAGCAAATGCCCGGATTGAGAGATATGAAGTCTCCAATAAGTTCTACAGCTGCAAGATGGAAGAGAATAGTTCTGTCAGTGAGCATATACTCAAAATGTCTGGGTATAATAATCACTTGATTCAACTGGGAGTTAATCTTCCGGATGATAGCGTCATTGACAGAATTCTTCAATCACTGCCACCAAGCTACAAGAGCTTCGTGATGAACTATAACATGCAAGGGATGAATAAGACAATTCCCGAGCTCTTCGCAATGCTAAAGGCAGCGGAGGTAGAAATCAAAAAGGAGCATCAAGTGTTGATGGTCAGTAAGACCACTAGTTTCAAGAAAAAGGGCAAAGGGAAGAAGAAGGGGAACTTCAAGAAGAACAGCAAGCAAGTTGCTGTTCAGGAGAAGAAACCCAAGTCTGGACCTAAGCCTGAAACTGAGTGCTTCTACTGCAAGCAGACTGGTCACTGGAAGCGGAACTGCCCCAAGTATTTGGCGGATAAGAAGGATGGCAAGGTGAACAAAGGTATATGTGATATACATGTTATTGATGTGTACCTTACCAGAGCTCGCAGTAGCACCTGGGTATTTGATACTGGTTCTGTTGCTAATATTTGCAACTCGAAACAGGGACTACGGATTAAGCGAACACTGGCTAAGGACGAGGTGACGATGCGCGTGGGAAACGGTTCCAAAGTCGATGTGATCGCCGTCGGCACGCTACCTCTACATCTACCTTCGGGATTAGTATTAGACCTAAATAATTGTTATTTGGTGCCAGCGTTGAGCATGAACATTATATCTGGATCTTGTTTGATGCGAGACGGTTATTCATTTAAATCAGAGAATAATGGTTGTTCTATTTATATGAATAATATCTTTTATGGTCATGCACCCTTGAAGAGTGGTCTATTTTTAATGAATCTCGGTAGTAGTGACACACATATTCATAATGTCGAAGCCAAAAGATGCAGAGTTGATAATGATAGTGCAACTTATTTGTGGCACTGCCGTTTAGGTCATATCGGTGTAAAGCGCATGAAGAAACTCCATAATGATGGACTTTTGGAATCACTTGATTATGAATCACTTGGTACTTGCGAACCGTGTCTCATGGGCAAGATGACTAAAACACCGTTCTCCGGAACTATGGAGAGAGCAACTGATTTGTTGGAAATCATACATACAGATGTATGTGGTCCGATGAATATTGAGGCTCGTGGCGGATATCGTTATTTTCTCACCTTCACAGATGATTTGAGCAGATATGGGTATATCTACTTAATGAAACATAAGTCTGAAACATTTGAAAAGTTCAAAGAATTTCAGAGCGAAGTTGAAAATCATCGTAACAAGAAAATAAAGTTTCTACGATCAGATCGTGGAGGAGAATATTTGAGTTACGAGTTTGGCCTACATTTGAAACAATGCGGAATAGTTTCGCAACTCACGCCACCCGGAACACCACAGCGTAATGGTGTGTCCGAACGTCGTAATCGTACTTTACTAGATATGGTGCGATCTATGATGTCTCTTACTGATTTACCGCTATCGTTTTGGGGTTATGCTTTAGAGACGACTGCATTCACTCTAAACAGGGCACCATCGAAATCCGTTGAGACGACGCCTTATGAACTATGGTTTGGCAAGAAACCAAAGTTGTCGTTTCTTAAAGTTTGGGGTTGCGATGCTTATGTGAAGAAACTTCAACCTGATAAGCTCGAACCTAAATCGGAGAAATGTGTCTTCATAGGATACCCAAAGGAGACTGTTGGGTACACCTTCTATCACAGATCCGAAGGCAAGACATTCGTTGCTAAGAATGGATCCTTTCTAGAGAAGGAGTTTCTCTCGAAAGAAGTGAGTGGGAGGAAAGTAGAACTTGATGAGGTAACTGTACCTGCTCCCTTATTGGAAAGTAGATCATCACAGAAACCAGTTTCTGCGACACCTACACCAATTAGTGGGGAAGTTAATGATAATGATCATGAAACTTCAGATCAAGTTATTACTGAACCTCGTAGGTCAACCAGATTAAGATCCGCACCAGAGTGGTACGGTAATCCTGTTCTGGAGGTTATGTTACTAGACCATGACGAACCTACGAACTATGAAGAAGCGATGGTGAGCCCAGATTCCGCAAAATGGCTTGAGGCCATGAAATCCGAGATGGGATCCATGTATGAGAACAAAGTATGGACTTTGGTTGACTTGCCCGATGATCGGCAAGCCATTGAAAATAAATGGATCTTCAAGAAGAAGACTGACGCTGATGGTAATGTTACTGTCTATAAAGCTCGACTTGTTGCGAAAGGTTTTCGACAAGTTCAAGGGATTGACTACGATGAGACCTTCTCACCCGTAGCGATGCTTAAGTCTGTCCGAATCATGTTAGCAATTGCCGCATTTTATGATTATGAAATTTGGCAAATGGATGTCAAAACTGCATTCCTGAATGGATTTCTGGAAGAAGAGTTGTATATGATGCAACCGGAAGGTTTTGTCGATCCAAAGGGAGCTAACAAAGTGTGCAAGCTCCAGCGATCCATTTATGGACTGGTGCAAGCCTCTCGGAGTTGGAATAAACGCTTTGATAGTGTGATCAAAGCATTTGGTTTTATACAGACTTTTGGAGAAGCCTGTATTTACAAGAAAGTGAGTGGGAGCTCAGTAGCATTTCTGATATTATATGTGGATGACATATTGCTGATTGGAAATGATATAGAATTTCTGGATAGCATAAAGGGATACTTGAATAAGAGTTTTTCAATGAAAGACCTCGGTGAAGCTGCATATATATTAGGCATCAAGATCTATAGAGATAGATCAAGACGCTTAATTGGACTTTCACAAAGCACATACCTTGACAAAGTTTTGAAGAAGTTCAAAATGGATCAAGCAAAGAAAGGGTTCTTGCCTGTACTACAAGGTGTGAGATTGAGTAAGACTCAATGCCCGACCACTGCAGAAGATAGAGAGAAGATGAAAGATGTTCCCTATGCTTCAGCCATAGGCTCTATCATGTATGCAATGCTGTGTACCAGACCTGATGTGTGCCTTGCTATAAGTTTAGCAGGGAGGTACCAAAGTAATCCAGGAGTGGATCACTGGACAGCGGTCAAGAACATCCTGAAATACCTGAAAAGGACTAAGGATATGTTTCTCGTTTATGGAGGTGACAAAGAGCTCATCGTAAATGGTTACGTTGATGCAAGCTTTGACACTGATCCGGACGATTCTAAATCGCAAACCGGATACGTATTTACATTGAACGGTGGAGCTGTCAGTTGGTGCAGTTCTAAGCAAAGTGTCGTGGCGGGATCTACGTGTGAAGCGGAGTACATAGCTGCTTCGGAAGCAGCAAATGAAGGAGTCTGGATGAAGGAGTTCATATCCGATCTAGGTGTCATACCTAGTGCATCGGGACCAATGAAAATCTTTTGTGACAATACTGGTGCAATTGCCTTAGCAAAGGAATCCAGATTTCACAAGAGAACCAAGCACATCAAAAGACGCTTCAATTCCATCCGGGATTTAGTCCAGGTGGGAGACATAGAAATTTGCAAGATACATACGGATCTGAATGTTGCAGACCCGTTGACTAAGCCTCTTCCACGAGCAAAACATGATCAGCACCAAGACTCCATGGGTGTAAGAATCATTACTGTGTAATCTAGATTATTGACTCTAGTGCAAGTGGGAGACTGAAGGAAATATGCCCTAGAGGCAATAATAAAGTATTATTTATTTCCTTATATCATGATAAATGTTTATTATTCATGCTAGAATTGTATTAACCGGAAACATAATACATGTGTGAATACATAGACAAACAGAGTGTCACTAGTATGCCTCTACTTGACTAGCTCGTTAATCAAAGATGGTTATGTTTCCTAGCCATAGACATGAGTTGTCATTTGATTAACGGGATCACATCATTAGGAGAATGACGTGATTGACTTGACCCATTCCGTTAGCTTAGCACTCGATCGTTTAGTATGTTGCTATTGCTTTCTTCATGACTTATACATGTTCCTATGACTATGAGATTATGCAACTCCCGTTTACCGGAGGAACACTTTGTGTGCTACCAAACGTCACAACGTAACTGGGTGATTATAAAGGTGCTCTACAGGTGTCTCCAAAGGTACTTGTTGGGTTGGCGTATTTCGAGATTAGGATTTGTCACTCCGATTGTCGGAGAGGTATCTCTGGGCCCACTCGGTAATGCACATCACTATAAGCCTTGCAAGCATTGTGACTAATGAGTTAGTTGCGGGATGATGTATTACGGAACGAGTAAAGAGACTTGCCGGTAACGAGATTGAACTAGGTATCGAGATACCGACGATCGAATCTCGGGCAAGTAACATACCGATGACAAAGGGAACAACGTATGTTGTTATGCGGTCTGACCGATAAAGATCTTCGTAGAATATGTAGGAACCAATATGAGCATCCAGGTTCCGCTATTGGTTATTGACCGGAGAGGTGTCTCGGTCATGTCTACATAGTTCTCGAACCCGTAGGGTCCGCACGCTTAACGTTACAATGACAGTTATATTATGAGTTTATATGTTTTGATGTACCGAAGGTTGTTCGGAGTCCCGGATGTGATCACGGACATGACGAGGAGTCTCGAAATGGTCGAGACGTAAAGATTGATATATTGGAAGCCTATGTTTGGACATCGGAAGTGTTCCGGGTGAAATCGGGATTTTTCCGGAGTACCGGGAGGTTACCGGAACCCCCGGTAACTTAATGGGCCTTAGTGGGCCTAGGTGGAAGAGAGGAGAGGAGGCCAGGGCAGGGCCGCGCCCCCCTTCCCCCCCTCCCAGTCCGAATTGGACAAGGTGGGGGGCGGCGCCCCCCCCCCCCTTCCTTCCTCCCCTCCACCTCTTCCACCTTCCACTCCTAGTCCAACATGGAAAGGGGGGGAGTCCTACTCCCGGTAGGAGTAGGACTCCTCCTGGCGCGCCTCTACCTCCTAGGCCGGCGGCCTCCCCCTTGCACCTTTATATACGGGGGCAGGGGGGCACCTCTAGACACACAATTGATCAACGATCTTTTAGCCGTGTGCGGTGCCCCCCTCCACCATATTACACCTCGATAATATCGTAGCGGAGCTTAGGCGAAGCCCTGCGTCGGTAGAACATCATCATCGTCACCACGCCATCGTGCTGACGAAACTCTCCCTCAACACTCGGCTGGATCGGAGTTCGAGGGACGTCATCGAGCTGAACGTGTGCTGAACTCGGAGGTGCCGTGCGTTCGGTACTTGATCGGTCGGATCGTGAAGACGTACGACTACATCAACCGCGTTGTGTTAACGCTTCCGCTTTCGGTCTACAAGGGTACATGGAAAACACTCTCCCATCTCGTTGCTATGCATCACCATGATCTTGCGTGTGCGTAGATTTTTTTTGAAATTACTACGTTCCCCAACAAGTTGCACTTTCAGATTTGTCACTCCGAGTATCGGAGAGGTATCTCTGGGGCCTCTCGATAATGCACATCATAATAAGCCTTGCAAGCAATGTGACTAATGAGTTTGTGCGGGATGATGTATTACGGAACGAGTAAAGAGACTTGCCGGTAACGAGATTGAACTAGGTATGAAGATATCGACGATCGAATCTCGGGCAAGTAACATACCGATGACAAAGGGAATAACGTATGTTGTCTTAACGGTTTGACCGATAAAGATCTTCGTAGAATATGTGGGAGCCAATATGAGCATCTAGGTTCCGCTATTGGTTATTGACCAGAGAGGAGTCTCGGTCATGTCTACATAGTTCTCGAACCCGTAGGGTCCGCACGCTTAACGTTCGATGATGATTTGTATAATATGAGTTATGTGATTTGGTGACCGAATGTTGTTCGGAGTCCCGGATGAGATCATGGACATGACGAGGAGTATCGAAATGGTCGAGAGGTAAAGATTCATATATAGGACGATGATATTCGGACACCAGAAGTGTTTCGGGGGTACCGGGTACTTATCGGGTCACCGGAAGGGGTTCTGGGCACCCCCGGCAAAAGATATGGGGCTTATGGGCCAAGAGGGGAAACACACCAGCCACAAAGGGGCTGGTGCACCCCCCCCATATGGGCTGGCCAAATTGGAGAAGGAAAGGGGAAGGAGGAAAGGAAAAAGGGAATAGGATTCCCCCTCCCCCCTCTTCCCTTCCTACTCCGAATAGGAATAGGAAAGGGGGAGGCCGACTGGGAGGTGCCCAAGTAGGATTCCTCCTACTTGGGGCGCCCCCTTGGCTGCCTCTCCTCCCCTCCAACCTATATATATGAGGGGGCGCACCGCTAGAAGACACACCAACAATTGTTAGCCGTGTGCGGCGCCCGCTCCACGGTTTACGCCTCCGGTCATATCTTTGTAGTGCTTAGGCAAAGCCCTGCGTGGATCACTTCACCATCACCGTCACCACGCTGTCGTGCTGACAGAACTCTCCCTCGACACTTTGCTGGATCAAGAGTTCGAGGGACGTCATCGAGCTGAACGTGTGCAGAACTCGGAGGTGCCGTACGTTCGGTGCTTGATCGGTCGGAATGAGAAGAAGTTCGACTACATCAATCGCGTTGTCAAACGCTTCCGCTTTGGTCTACGAGGGTACGTGGACACACTCTCCCCCTCTTGTTGCTATGCATCTCCTAGATAGATATTGCGTGGACGTAGGAACTTTTTAAAATTGCATGCTACGTTTCCCAACACACACAATCATACACCTTCTCAAAGTCTAGCTTGAGAAATAAATGTCTTCATGAAGGATCGCGATCCCATCGAGGACACTCCCCCTTGGATAAACATCATCTGGTTAGACCGGATTACCTTGTGAACCACCAGTGCAAGTCTAGAGGCAAGCCCTTTTGCCATAAGTTTAAAACTCACATTTACTAATGTGATCGACCTAAGTGTAGCGATCCGACCTCAGACGGTCAAATCTCTGTGCTCAGTGTCATTCCTGGATCGGTAATGCTGACACACACAATATTTGAATGGGTTTATAACAGAGTAGCCATCACACACTTATTACATCAAATGTCTCAAAAGAGAACTTATTACAATAAATATGGCTTAAGGCCATCTAAATAAGATAACAGCGGAAGGCTTGGAAGATAAAGTGAGTCCATCAACTCCAACGGCATAGCTGAGTGGTGACAACGACCTAGCGCACCTTACTCCTCGTCTGAAAAGTCTCCAACATGATATGTTGCAGCCCGAAATGGGTCAGCACATGGAATATGCTGGCAAAATAACACAGTAGAGCAATGAACTGATAAATGCTATCACTACATGCATATATGGCTGGTGGAGGCTCTATGGTTATAATGTTTTGCGAAAAGCCAGTTTTTTCCTACAACAAAGGAATATGCTTTATTTAACTATCATGGTGGTTGAAACAACATTTAGAAGGTTCCTCCAACTCAATCCCAATTAAAATAGTCATTATCGTCCCAACAAATTAATTTAGAGTGATGAGATCAAATCAATAATTCAAGTACCAGATACTCAAGATGTCCATAACCGGGGACACGGCTAACCATGATTAGTTTATACACTCTGCAAAGGTTTGCGCACTTTTCCCCACAAGACTCGATCTCCTCCGTTGGATTTCTCGCACTACATGGTATTTGAGAAACGGATGACCGAGACACAGTCTTTCCAAAGCATTAACTCTTTACTCTGGGTAGACAGTTACACCTACTTTCCCCTACATCTGCTAGCCTACCACTGAAAGAGGTCATGCAACCTACTCAACTATGCTAGAGCCCATAATAGCTTGTGGCTGCACACGGAAGTTTCTAGCATGAATAATCTTATGATCCCTTTGAGCCTGGGTGGCGGACCGTAGGATGATCACACGGGTACTCCGGGATATCCTAGGACAACACTGGATTCTCAAGGTGCCCACAAGCAATCCACCCAGATGTGTATTAAAGTTGCCACCTTAAGTTTCACCATTAATTAACAAACTCACATCTGTCATGGATACACTCAAACCCAATCCACGTCTACGAGCATAGCATGGCAATATAAGCATAACGTAGAAGTAACTCCCAAGGGTTTGATAATAAAACAGGTAATAGGTTCTACCTCATCAACTACTTCCCAGAACCCACAAGTTAATCACATCCTAATCATGCAGTGTTTGAGGATTGTAACTAATGCATAAAAACTGGGTATGAAAAGAGTATGATCAATGTGTTACTTGCCTTGCTGACGATCTGCAAATCCTAAAGACTCGTAGTAGCACGCTTCGCACTCCGGGAATTCTATCGCAAACAAACAATAGCACACATAAGCAATCAAGCAAGGATGCACGGGTAAAACTCAAATAAGAAGATCTAACCAGAAAGTTCAACTGAAGAACTCCGGTTTGCAAAAAAAATCAAATTAAACGGAGCAACGAAACTCAAACGACGAAAGAAACAAGATCCGTTTACTAATCTGGACTAAAGTCAAATTTTACAGTACCAAAATCTTGTTCAAGTTGGTTAAGAAGAAAGAGGGATTTAAGACGAAGATCTAGGCGCTTGTTTCACCTGATTTGGATAAACGAGCGAAAAGATAAACTAAAACGAAAATCAGGGCAGAAATCGCGATCGAAAATAATCGCGGAAAAACCCTGGAAAAATAAAACAAGACGAACAGGCTAACGAACGTTCGCTGTCTGCGGCTAACTGACAGACAGCGTTCGTTAAAACGAACATACGGACGAACTTCCGCTAAACAACTAAACCGAGAAAACCAAACCGATCTAATAAAAAAACAGATCTGGGGTTTAAAAAACCGAACGGTTTCTATACCTAAACCGAAAAAAACCGGCGGTCGACGGCGGCGGCTTCCGGCGAATCCGGCAAGGCGGGGCGGCGGGGCTGGCGGCGAGGGGCGACGGCGGCGGAGGCGGGCGGCGGCGTGGCGGCATTCGGCTGCTGCTGCGGGCGGCGGGAGGCGGGGCTACCGGCGGCGGTGTGGGGCAGGGGGCCGGCGCGGCTATATAAGAGAGGGGGGGCGCGACTTGCGGGAGGGGGCTCGGCGGCGGCGGGCGACCGGACTCTTCGGGAGTCCGTGTCGGGGACGAAGGCGCGGCGCGGGGCTGGGCCGGCTGGGCCTCGGCCTAGTTCGGTCCGGCGGAATTTTTTTTAAACTAATTTCGCCGGAAAATTCCTAGAAAATAAAATAAAAATCTAAAAATACCAAAACAAATGTCCACCGTCTAAATAGAATATTTAGAACAAAGTGAACATTTTCTTGGCCCTAAAATGCAATTTTGAAAAATGCATATTTTTTAATTCAAATAAAATTGCAATAAAATTCAAATAAAATTATTTATTTGATTTTAGTATTTTTCTCCAATATTTCATTTATTTTGGAGAAGTCATATTATCTCCTCTCATATATTTTAATATGAAATATTTTCGGAGAGAAGAATAATTAAAACCAAAGTGATCCTTGTTTCGATATTTGATAAAATTAAAATATGAAAAACGTGAAATCCCCAACTCTCTCTGTGGGTCCTTGAGTTGCGTAGAATTTCGAGGATCGCAAAGCAAAATGCAGTAAAATATGATATGCATGAATGACCTATGTATAACATTCCAAATTGAAAATTTGGGATGTTACAAACCTACCCCCTTAAGATGAATCTCGTCCTCTAGATTCGGGTTGGCTAGAAAATAGGTGTGGGTGGTCTTTGCGTAGATCATCCTCTCGTTCCTAGGTGGCTTCATCCTCGGAATGGTGGCTCCACTGAACTTTGCAAAAATTGATAACCTTGCTGCGTGTGACTCGGTTGGCAAACTCGAGAATCTTGACAGGTTTCTCCTCATAGGTCAAATCACTATCCAACTGAATTGCTTCCAGGGCACTGTGTCTCTCAGAGGAATATCGGCCATCTCTGCATGGCACTTCTTCAACTGGGAAACGTGAAACACATCTTGAACTCCTGACAGTCCTTCGGCTAACTCCAACTTGTAGGCTACTTCTCCCATGCGTTCCAAAACACGGTATGGACCTACAAATCTCGGGGCTAACTTTCCCTTAACTCCAAAACGTTTAACTCCTCGCAGAGGTGACACTCGGAGATATGCTCTGTCTCCGATTTCATAGACTACCTCCTTGTGTTTCGAGTCTGCATAGCTCTTCTGTCTAGACTGAGCTACCTTTAGTCTGTCTCGAATCAGCTTAACCTTCTCTTCTGACTCTTTAATCAAATCCGGTCCAAACAACTGACGGTCTCCACTTCATCCCACATCAACGGTGTTCTGCACCTCCTTCCATACAAAGCTTCGAAAGGTGCCATCTTCAAACTGGCCTAGTAGCTATTGTTGTATGAGAACTCCGCGTAGGGCAAATTGTCATCCCAACTAGATCCATAATCTAGCGCACAAGCTCTCAACATGTCCTCCAGAATCTGATTGACTCTCTCGGTCTGTCCATCCGTCTGCGGATGAAAGGCTGTACTGAACTCTAGCCTGGTACCCAAAGTCTGGTGCAGCTGGTGCCAAAACTTTGAAGTAAACTGTGTTCCTCTATCTGATACGATGGTCCTCGGAACTCCGTGCAGACATACGATCCTGGTCATATATATCTTGGCCAACTTTGCACTGGTATAGGTGGTTTTTACTGGGATAAAGTGAGCTACTTTGGTCAAGCGATCCACTACTACCCAGATAGAATCATATCCCGATCGGGTCCTGGGTAATCCGGTGATAAAATCCATGCCAAGCTTGTCCCACTTCCATTCGGGTATCGGCATAGGCTGCAGTAATCCTGCTGGCTTCTGATGTTCTGCCTTCACTCTCTGACATACATCACATATGGCTACATACTCGGCAATGTCCTTCTTCATTCCAATCCACCAGAAACACTCCTTCAAATCCAAATACATCTTGGTGTTTCCGGGGTGTATCGAGTATGGCGAGTCATGAGCTTCCTGTAGTATCAACTTCCTGATCTCGGCATTATTGGGCACATATACACGGTCCTCAAACCACAAGGTGTCGTGCTCATCCTCACGAAAACCTTTGGCTTTTCCTTCACTCATCTTCTCCTTTATCTCGGCAATTTCTTTGTCATCCTTCTGTGCTTCTCGAATCTTTCCAATAATGTTGACTGAACCTCCAGTGCTGCAACAAAACCTCTAGGAACTATCTCCAAACGAAGTTCCCTGAGATCTTCTGCTAACTCCTTTGGCAATCCTTCGCTTACGAGGGTATTGACATAACTCTTCCGGCTCAAAGCGTCTGCTACGACATTGGCCTTGCCTGGATGATAGTGCAACTTCATATCATAATCCTTTATGAGCTCCAACCATCTCCTCTGCCTGAGGTTCAGCTCCTTCTGAGTAAAAATGTACTTCAAACTCTTGTGATCCGTGTACACATCACAACGGTTTCCAATAAGAAAATGTCTCCAGGTCTTGAGCGCATGCACTACAGCTACTAACTCCAAATCATGCGTGGTGTAATTCAACTCATGCGGTCGAAGTTGACGTGAGGCATACGAAACAACTCTTCCGTCTTGCATAAGTACTCCTCCAAGTCCTAAGCGAGAGGCGTCGCAATACACTTGGAAATCCTTGCGTATATCTGGCAGAATCAGCACTGGGGCCATAGTCAAACGTTTCTTCAACTCCTGGAAACTTGCTTCACATTCTTCAGTCCAATGGAACTTGGTGTCCTTCTTCAACAATGCCGTCATGGGCTTCGCAATCTTGGAAAAATTCTCAATGAATCTCCGGTAATATCCCGCGAGTCCAAGAAAACTGCGGATCTCTCCAACTGAGGTGGGTGCCAACAATTCAGTGACTGACTGAACCTTGGTAGGATCCACTGCTATACCTTCTCCTGATATAACATGTCCAAGAAATCCAACTTCCTTCAACCAAAACTCACATTTGCTAAACTTGGCATATAACTGATGTTCCCTGAGCTTCTCAAGAACCAAACGCAAATGCTCCTTGTGTTCCTCCTCATTCTTCGAGTATACCAAGATATCATCAATGAACACCACGACAGACTTATCCAAGAACTCCATGAACACCTTTTTCATCATACTCATGAAATAGGCAGGGGCGTTTGTCAGTCCAAATGACATAACCGTATACTCATATAACCCGTACCTTGTGGTGAAAGTTGTTTTTGGTATATCCTTTTCTTGTATCTTCAGCTGGTGATACCCCGATCGCAGATCGATCTTTGAAAACACTTTAGCTCCTTGCAACTGGTCAAACAAATCATTGATCATCGGTAGCGGGTACTTGTTCTTGATCGTCACTTCATTCAACGCACGATAATCAACAACCATTCTTAATGATCCATCCTTCTTCTCAACCAAGAGCACTGGGGATCCCCATGGTGATGAACTTCGTCGAATGTAACCTTTCTCCAATAACTCCTTAATCTGCTTCTTGATCTCTTCTAGATCATTTGCGGGCATCCGGTATGGTCTCTTCGATATCGATCCAGTGCCTGGCAATAGTTCTATCAAAAACTTGATGTCTCGATCTCGCGGCATGCCTGGTAGCTCCTCTGGAAATACATCTGGGTAATCCTTCACTACAGGCACTTCCTCCTGAACAACTCCCGAGAGAGAATTTACTTGAGTCCTCCTAGGCGCATGCCTAGATACATACTTGATCCTTTTTCCCTCCGGGGTGGTGAGTAAAATCGACTTACTGGCGCAATCGATGTTTCCCCATACATCGATAGCCAATCCATGCCTAGTATCACATCCAATCCTTGTGACTCCAAAATTATCGGTCCGAGGGGAAAACATGGCTTCCAATGGTCAATGGCATCTGAAAACATCCTTGACTTGCCATATACTCCGCTCCTGGTGAGCTTACTAACATAGGTGTCCTAAGTACTTTAGTGGGCAACTTATATTTATCCACGAATCCCCTTGAAATGTATGAATGCGATGCACCAGTATCAAAAAGAACAATTGCAGTAAATGACTTAACCAAAAACTTACCGACAACTGCATCAGGCTGCTCTTCAACCTCCTCCACGTTCACGTGGTTCACTTGTCCCCTGTTGAAAGGGTTGGGCTTCTTCCCAGAGCTTCCATTGCCATTCCCATTCTTCGCTTCAGGGCACTCAGTGGCATAGTGTCCAGTCTTCCCACACTTGAAACAAGTAATGTGACTTAGGTCCTTCTTGGCGGGTGTGGCTGGATTGGAGCGGTTCTGATTACTGCTTGCTCCATTCCCATTCCCATTCTTGGGGCCATTGTGGTTATGGGAACTTCCTCCATTGTGAGTGTGGCCTCCATGGTTATGGGTATATCCTCCCGAGTTCGGGGTAAAACGAGGCTTCTGCTGTGCTCCTGAACTGTACTTTCCTTGCCCATACTTCCTCTTGCGGCTCTCAATCTGCTGCTGCTTCCCTTCAATCATAAGAGCCTTGTCTACCAGCTCCTAGTAGTTGTTAAATGTTGCCACCGTCAATTGCATGCTCATCTCATCATTCAGCCCTTCCATAAACTTCTCCTGCTTCGCGGCATCTGTGGCCACATCATCAGGGGCATAACGAGATAGCTTACTAAACTCATCTACGTACTGAGCCACAGTATGATTTCCCTGGCGCAAGTTGCGAAACTCACGCTTCTTCATGCTCATAGCTCCAGTTGAGACATGGGCTGTGCGGAATGCTTGCTGAAACTGATCCCAAGTGATATTGGCTATAGGGAAAGTGGTCGTGTAATTCTCCCACCATGAAGCTGCTGGTCCATCCAATTGATGTGCGGCGAAACGCACCTTCTCAGCATCGGTGCAACCTGCGGTGGTCAACTCCCTTCCAATCTTGCATAGCCAGTCATCGGCAACTATTGGCTCTGTGCTACTGGAAAACACCGGCGACTGCAACCTCAGAAAACGGGCTAAGTTATCAACTGGTGGTGGTGGCGGAGGGTGGTTATTGTTGTTGTTGTTGCCTTGGTTCTGGACTAATATCTGCATCAAGGCATTCTGCCGCTGGATCAACTGGGTGATCTCCGGTGGGAAGACAAATCCGATATCATGTCTCGGAGGCATCTGATGGGTTTAGAGGGAAGAGATTAGAATAGAAAGGAGGTCTAGTGAGAAAACACTACCCATATGCACATGAGACAAACACAATCATATCACACCAAATTAATTCAAGCAAGGGCATACAATTGGTCTAGAACTATCGTTACAAAAGTGCTCGGACTATTACTATTTACATGGGGGAAACTACTATTCATATGGTGGTCATCTAGAAATTTTGATCGGTGGAAGACTCCATGATATCCGCCCCAGCTTCGTCTTCATAGTCATCATCACTACCATCAGGGTCGGAGTCGGTGTCGTCGATGATGATGTAGTCTTCAGAACGAATTTCCTTGGGTTCGTCGTCTTCTCCTCCTGGCGCGGGGTCTCCCATGAAAACTCCTAGCTTCCTCGTCAGGTCGTCATTCTTCTCCACAAGTATCGCGATTTCCTCCTCATATCCGTCACGAGTGGACTTGAGTTCCTCTTCTAGCTCCATGTTCCTAGTCATCGCCTTCTCCAGATCTATCATGTTAGCGCACATCTGGTTCTCCTGGTGTCGAATGTGCTGGTTTAGCTCCTGGATGAAAGCTGCAATGGACCTGTCCCTCCTGGTTCTGACTATCTCCCATTGCTCATCAAGGCGCCCACATATCTGATACATAGTGTCCTTGAGATCCTTGTGATAAACTTCGCCAATGCGTCCCATGGCGATGTGGGCCGCCATGCTCTTTCCTAGACTCCAGGTTGGTGCATCAAAGGAAAACTCTATGGGCTCCGTAACTGGCGTGAATGTCCTTCCTGGAACTTGAACTCAAATCATCCAACGCTCCTCTTCTGGTAAAGTGGCGGTGTAGGTCCCGGTGAAACTGGGTATTCCAATGTTTAGGTACCTAGTGACTTCCTTCAAGTGTCGTCCAAAGGGTGTGTCTTCATCCGGTTGAGCAAACTTGTTCCTCGAGTCCGCCATCCTAAAGAGTAGAAAATGGAGAGGAGTCAGAAATGAGTAGAGAAGAGTGACCTATGGCTCATCTTAATGGTCGTGTCCTACATTCAGCGTGTGCTCTGATACCATCTTGTAGCGATCCGACCTCAGACGGTCAAATCTCTGTGTTCAGTGTCATCCCTGGATCGGTAATGCTGACACACACAATACTTGAATGGATTTATAACAGAGTAGCAATCACACACTTATTACATGAATGTCTCAAAAGAGAACTTATTACAATAAATATGGCTTAAGGCCATATAACTAAGATAACAGCGGAAGGCTTGGAAGATAAAGTGAGTCCATCAACTCCAACGACATAGCTCAGTGCATGACAACGACCTAGCGCACCTTACTCTTCGTATGGAAAGTCTGCAACACGATATGTTGCAGCCCGAAACTGGGTCAGCACATGGAATATGCTGGCAATATAACACAGTAGAGCAATGAACAGATAAATGCTATCACTACATGCATATATGGCTGGTGGAGGCTCTATGATTATAATGTTTTGCGAAAAACCAGTTTTTCCCTACAACAAAGGAATATGTTTATTTAACTATCATGGTGGTTGAAACATCATTGAGAAGGTTCCTCCAACTCAATCCCAATTAAAATAGTCATTATCGTCCCAACAAATTAATTTAGAGTGATGAGATCAAATCAATAATTCAAGTACCAGATACTCAAGATGTCCATAACCGGGGACACGGCTAACCATGATTAGTTTATACACTCTGCAGAGGTTTGCGCACTTTTCCCCACAAGACTCGATCTCCTCCGTTGGATTTCCCGCACTACATGGTGTTTGAGAAACGGATGACCGAGACACAGTCTTTCCAAAGCATTAACTCTTTACTCTGGGTAGACAGTTACACCTACTTTCCCCTACATCTGCTAGCCTACCACTGAAAGCGGTCATACAACATACTCAACTATGCCAGAGCCCATAATGGCTTGTGGCTGCACACGGAAGTTTCTAGCATGAATAATCTTATGATCCCTTTGAGCCTGGGTGGCGGACCGTAGGATGATCACACGGGTACTCCGGGATATCCTAGGACAACACTGGATTCTCAAGGTGCCCACAAGCAATCCACCCAGATGTGTATTAAAGTTGCCACCTTAAGTTTCACCATTAATTTAACAAACTCACATCTGTCATGGATACACTCAAACCCAATCCACGTCTGCGAGCATAGCATGGCAATATAAGCATAACGTAGAAGTAACTCCCAAGGGTTTGATAGTAAAACAGGTAATAGGTTCTACCTCATCATCTACTTCCCAGAACCCACAAGTTAATCACATCCTAATCATGCAGTGTTTGAGGATTGTAACTAATGCATAAAACTGGGTATGAAAGGAGTATGATCAATGTGTTACTTGCCTTGCTGACGATCTGCAAATCCTAAAGACTCATAGTAGCACGCTTCGCACTCCGGGAATTCTATCGCAAACAAACAATAGCACACATAAGCAATCAAGCAAGGATGCACGGGTAAAACTCAAATAAGAAGATCTAACTAGAAAGTTCAACTGAAGAACTCCGGTTTGCAAAAAGAATCAAATCAAACGGAGCAACGAAACTCAAACTATGAAAGAAACAAGATCTGTTTACTAATCTGGACTAAAGTCAAATTTTACAGTACCAAAATCTTGTTCAAGTTGGTTAAGCACAAAGAGGGCTTCGAGACGAAGATCTAGGCGCTTGTTTCACCTGATTTGGATAAACGAGCGAAAAGATAAACTAAAACGAAAATCAGGACAGAAATCGCGATCGAAAATAATCGCGGAAAAACCCTGGAAAAATAAAACGAGACGAACAGGCTAACGGACGAACGTTCGCTGTCTGCGGCTAACTGACGAACAACGTTCGTTAAAACGAACGTACGGACGAACGTCCGCTAAACAACTAAACCGAGAAAACCAAACCGATCTAATAAAAAAACAGATCTAGGGTTTAAAAAACCCAAACGGTTTTTATACCTAAAACGAAAAAAAAGACGGCGGTCGACGGCGGCGGCTTCCGGCGAATCCGGCGAGGCGGGGTGGCGGGGCTGCGGCGAGGGGCGACGGCGGCATGGGCGGCGTGCGGCGCGGGCAGCGCAGGCGGCGGCGCGGCGGCGTGCGGCTGCTACTGCTGCTGCAGGCGGCGGGAGGCGTGGCTAGCGGCGGCGTGTGGGGCAAGGGGGGGCGGCGATGGCTATATAAGAGAGGGGGCGCGACTTGCGGGAGGGGGCGGTCGGCGGCGACGGGCGACCGGACTCCTTCGGGAGTCCGTGTCGGGGACGAAGGCGCGGCGCGGCGCGGTGGCTGGGCCTCGGCCTAGTTCGGTCCGGTGGATTTTTCTAAACTGATTTCGCCGAAAAAAATCCTAAAAAATAAAATAAGAATCTAAAAATATCAAAACAAATTTTCACCGTCTAAATAGAATATTTAGAACAAAGTGAACATTTTCTTGGCCCTAAAATGCAATTTTGAAAAATGTGCAAAATTTTCTAATTCAAATAGAAATTGCAATAAAATTCAAATAAAATTATTTATTTGATTTTAGTATTTTTCTTCCAATATTTCATTTATTTTGGAAAAGTCATATTATCTCCTCTCATATATTTTAATATGAAATGTTTTCGGAGAGAAGAATAATTAAAACCAAAGTGATCCTTGTTTCGATATTTGATAAAATTCAAATATGAAAAACTTGAAATCCCCAACTCTCTTCGTGGGTCCTTGAGTTGCGTAGAATTTCGAGGATCGCAAAGCAAAATGCAGTAAAATATGATATGCATGAATGACCTATGTATAACATTCCAAATTAAAAATTTGGGATGTTACACTAAGCTGCCCATATTTAAGCCCCTTAATATCAATAAGACCTCGTGTGAAGTTATTAGTCAACCTAAAAAATATGGGGTCCCACAATAGCCTATAATCTCTTCTATAAAATCACGGGAAATGTCCGGGCATGGGGTCGTGTGCGTCTTACTTTCCTCGAGGGATTTCATGATCTTTGTGAGGAAGAAGGGCGGCACAAATTCCATATTGTCCTTCTCCGTGACCTGACCCGCCCTTCCCCCAATCCCTTTTTGAGATATGATCCCTTCCCGGCTCCGAGACCTCTAGGAGCTCGTGGTAGAAATCATAGATGTGGTGCCGGAGCGTGAGATCCCCAAAGATGAACGTGTCACCCATCCGGAGAGCCCTAATCATACATTGGCTCCGCCTCCCATTAACGATAGCATGGAAAAGTGTGGTGCTCGTGTCCCCCTCTAGAATCCATTGTTACCCTCCCCTTTGCTGCTAGTATAACTCCTTGTAGCATGTGGGAAAGGCCAGTTTTGACTTCAATCTCATGCTTTCGTGCCCACTCCATGGACGAAAGGTCCGTCAAATACGACTTAAGGTCCAGTCCATAACCTAAGCCACGATGGCTTCTTTCCTATGCTTAAGATTGCTACCCATATTCACGCCTAGCCTCGAAGATGATGTCACAACCGACTAATACAATGTTGCCACCCATCCAACTCATCACACAAAGGTACGCATCGGTGCGGGGTCGAGCCTTCGCCTGATTCCACACGTCGATCACCATGTCCACAAAAAACAATTGGATCAACCATTGTTTCTCAATGAAGAAACGCCTCACAAGCCACCTCTCCTCCTCCCTACAGAACAACTGGAGAGTACAATGATTGGATCCCAGGTTAAGTTCCGCTGCGAGGGATCATCACAAGAATCTAGTCTCCCAATCACTAGTCACAAAACACCTGATCTAGCACGCACTGCACAGTGTCATCTCTCTCTCTCTCTCGCGCGCTCTCGTGCAAACTCTTGTGTGCGGTTCTAAGTCTATAGAAATCGCAGATGAGCGACATTAGAGAGATTAGAGTTTCTTAGTTGACATTTATATGTGACTCATCCTAATTTGCACATTTTTGATAATTTTTAGAGAATAATACCGCAAAAGCATTCACGTCCTCTTTGCACTGGCATACTGCTTGAATTCTCGCCTCCCATGCTCCGCTAGTCAGCCACCTAGTTCATGCTTCGTGCGATGCTTACTCTAAGTCAAACGCGTTATCGATGATCTGAGCGTTGACCTCGCAAGGAAAAGGAAAGAGGAAGGGAAGATGTGAGGGAAATCCACCAAAGCTGAGAAAAACAATTCAGGCAACAAAATATAAATAAACAAAGAGTGAATTCCATTTTTTACCCCTCATTTTAACATTTTTTACACTAATTACCCCATTTAACAAATTTTCATCCAGATTACCCCATTTAGCAAAGGTCTTGCCAGTTTTTACCCCAGTAATTTTTTGAGAGCGATCTGCCAATTAACTCCGTGCCATCAGATTCCTCTTGGCATTTTTTTCCAATGCCCGAACCGGCCACTTGGTTGAGCAGCACCCGTTTTCTTTTTCTCCTAGCTGTCAGGTGTACGTGTGCACCACATCGCGGGAAAGGGGAACACTTATCTTGAGCGGTCAAGTACGTTCAATTTTTTTTTTAAGTTCCATTTGTATTAGACGGTAGAGATATTTCCAAGCGGCAACAGGTGGCAAGGACTGAAGAGAAATGAAAGGAAAGAGAGAGACTCCGGAAAGGGGATGATAAGCCGGGATCCCCAAATGGGTGTTGTAAGCACTCCACACCAGCAATTCTCCATTGCCCCAAGGTTGCCCTAATGATTTGGATCAAGCTGTTAACCGGAGCAATTTTCCTGTTGAAAACTCTCCTGTTTCTCTCCAGCCACACCTCCTAGACCACAATCATCATCACCGCTTTCATGCCCTTACAGTATCTATCCTCCGCTCTCTTCATGTACTGCGCCGACCGCCGAGACCAGGCGGCCAGGTTGTAGGATCAAGAGTGCTGCAGCCCGTCCATGTACTGATACGTTTTCATTTTGCAGTGACACCGGGCATTCCCAAAAAAGATGGACAGACGTCTCGAGGTTCCGACAGCACAGCTGGCAAAAATATTCATTTGGACAGTACGTTCAATTTTGCATTGTGAGTTGTGTTTCGTAAGTTTAATGTGATGATATTTTAGTTTTCTTCCTTGATGCAAAACATCAGAGGACGCATTTATTTTACGCTTTGGGAGATCATCAAACTAAAACATCACATTCTATTTTACAGGTCTGCCGTGCTATTGTCGAACATGTGTTTTTTAGTTGGGCTCCAATGATGTGTGTCCATTGAAAATTAGTACTACCAGTTATTAACATAATAGTATGGGATTTTTTTGTTACTAGTTAAATGCCCGTGCGTTGCAACGGGAAAACATCAGTTATGTGAAACATCATTCACATCCGGCCAATTCTTACATGGCATTTGGTTTTCTTTTGTGAGCATATATGTTCAGAGTTTGGCGCATCTTAAGATAGTGTAAGGCGGAAGTGATTAATACATATGTATCTTCCTTTCCCCGTTTCCAGCAGCGCACAACAATCCCTCAAAATCCCTAAAAAAACAATCCCTCAAAAAAAAAAGCAGCGCACAACATCCTCTCGGCCTCTCCCCATCTCAGCCGCTGACCAGGGAGAGGGAGGGGGCACCACCGGCCACCATAGCGACCTGCCCTCCGAGGAGCAGCCGCCGCCCGCCGGGATCTAGCGTCGGCTTAAGTTGTCATCTCGCCCTCGCGGTTCTTGCATCGCGCAGCCAGGGGCCACCACCCCTGCCCTGCTCCCTCCCCCTAACGATCGGCGACGACTGCCTGTGCGGCCGCGCCATTATGTTGCCGGCCAACTGCCCTGCGTCTCCACTCCTCCAAGGCTCCAACACCCCTTCGCTGACCCCCTGCCTGCCGGGTTGCCGGACAAAATTTTGTTGAGGCCAACCACATCACAAACGGCACACAGGTAAACTAACATCTTCCACCAAATTCCCCATTTACTAAGTAGTAGCCTTATTTTGTTTAGTTGCTTACATCTCGTGATAAGTAGTAGCCTGATCTTGCGTAAATTGCAAGGAAAATCATAGTCAGAGAAGAATTGATCTAGGACTTGTTAATATTGGTGAGTCATGCATGTACATGTGTCTATATTTGTGGATCTCAGACATCAGTCTTCAGGCGTTCATATATGTTTGTGCCTGCAGTCTTTCATTTAGCTCCGGATGCTGTGAAAAATCATCGTAGATTTATACTGTGCCATCTGCACAATGTCAAAATGTTTCTAATAGCCGAAGTTATTTTCTGCTACTTAGTCTAGTTTTGATGCACCCAGAATTTTGTTATAATTACCAAAATATTGCAGGTGTCGATGGAGGAACAGGTGGTAATGTCATTCTTGGTTTCTCAAGATCTGTCTGGGATTTCAGTAACTTGCAACATCACACGGTATGCTTTTGGTAATTAAACTTACATTTTGCTCCAGCAATGCATCTTACTGAAACCTTATAATAACCAATATCCTCAAGTGCCTTAATTGATCGTCGCTGTTATAATAAAATAACACATATGATTGTCCGACTAAAAAAAGTTTATCCCAATTCTCTTCACCAAATCACGCACGACTTGTGGAATATTTTCTACGCATTCATTGTCCTTGTACGACAGCAAGTGTACCAACACCTGATTCCGTAGGTCATAATCGTCCTGCACGTGAATTATGCTGTCATGCAAAGCTCACATCTAAAAGGACACATGAATGGTGAATGTAGAGTACTCACCGGGACAACTGGTAATCCATGTTCATGATCATGCCACGTGCGCATAATCTTTAAAACTAAAAACCCAGACATATTGCTGCATAGGAGTAAATGTTATTAGCAATATGATAGATGAAAATATGGTCAAATAATTGGAATGTTAAGGTTATAACCTGTTTGGGTTTTTTGGAACTCCAATTGGTATGATGCGACGCCATCTAAAAACATCATCATTCCAGCCAGGAATTGCATCTTGTAATGCTATGTTTAGATGGAATGAAATACATTGAATCTTAAATATGTCCTTCTGTGAAGGATTCTTTTTCCATGCATCCGATAGGGGAAGAGGGTCGAGTATAGTGATTGTTCTATCCAATAGGTCGAACAGGAAGAGGATGAAGCGACCGGTTGTACAAAACGGCAACAAAATCTGTGTGAAGTAGGCTTTAGAAATAAAATACGGGGGTGAAAAGCACACACAGAGATGGGAAGTATGATTACCAACTTGCACACCGAGACGTCAAAGCACATATCAGGCCAACAATGAAATAGTTTTGCAATAATGTAGCGTTGGGCATCAAATGGTAAACGGAGTTTTGGATCTTGTGTAGAGTCATTTAGTATCATCTGAGAGGAAAGTAAAGGATTATTAACATTCTATGCGTTTATGGTTGCAATTATATGTGCTCGTCGCCGTAAAAAATAAGTATTATGAGATTTTAATAACTTACAGAAAATCTGAGATCCATATAGTGATATGGAGTGTCTTTAGCCCATTGAATGTCGTCTGTAGCATTTACTCGAACAGCCATGTTAAAACTGTCGACATCAATAGCCCGTGTATTCTTTAGTAAGTCTTGTAGTTGTCTAAGACTTATACTTAGTGGGTAGGGCTTGGAGCTACGGATCCATTCTTTCCTATCAAATAAACCATAGCATCAACGATATAGTGAAAAAATAATATACATAAATGCAGATATTGTTATTTTGAAAGTTGACTTACTCTCGGGAATCTGCATTATGAATGGACATGATATGACCTCGAAGTTTGCAAAGTAGCTCATTTTTATTAAGTGGCATTCTCAGAACAACCATGGCAGGTGGCGGGTCCAATATTTCAACACCGTCAGTATCTATTATATCGTCTGCTGGATTATGGTACTCAGGAGTTCCTTTTATATCGTTCAGATCTGATTCATGGAGAATGATTGCTACTTTTTGCCTGAAGGGTTTGACATCTTCCTGCAAAAAAATAATTAGAATCAATATATTACAACATTGAATTAGATATGCAATACACTTTTGTCATCCTTCACAAATTACCTGTGTAACAGGATGTGACAGTTTGTGTCCTGTCCAGTATTCAATGAATTGTAGCATGAACAAGCCGCAAGATGATCTATTGGTTAAAAATATTGGGCACATTAGTAATAAGCAAACATAAGGAATTGTTGAATAATAATCAATAATTGTTACTGCTGCTCTCATTTCGCATTTTCTCATGTGATGATTTCAAACATACCCATCAGATTGAATTCGATCTTGAATATACTCTTTTATAGTCCATCTAGTTACATCAATATCTGGCCAAGTACCTAGGTTAAACCCATTCATCTTAGAAGCAATCTTTAGATGCGCCTCAAGCCCCTGAAGCTGTTAAATAGGAAAAAGAGTATGATAATATAGGTGAAACTAAATGCATGAATTCCAAGTACAGATATAGTAAAATCATACCGTAAGTTGTAGATCAGCTCGGCTCATTCGAGAACCAAAAGAATCGAGTACTTGTATCTCGCGTTGTTCGATATTGACAACAGATAGATACCAATGCGTTTGGTTCATATTGATTGGAATGAACAACTGACACATAATATACAAGTCGTTGCCCCGGCTAGGTAAACAAATTGATAACAAATGATAGAACCATAGGTAGGAAAATTAGTCTAACCATGTCATGCTGTAGATACTTAAGCACCTTTTCAACCATGTGGTGATGACTCTCAAGGCTTATAGGAATTTCACCATCTCGCTTAAGTATTCCTGAATCATATGTAGTTTCCAAGAATACACGTGCACCCGCTGTACAAAATTTATCCTGGACCCTTAGGCAGTAAATATATGCATTTATGACCTATAGTAGAAAAAGTAACAAATAAATTAGACATTCTTGAAGTGTGTAAGTATGATCATCGGAATATATTTTAGCTGACCTCGCTCTCCACCCATATCTCATCTTCTAAAAGACATTCCAAATCTCGACGTGTCAAGGTTGTGTCATGGATATTCACTAACTTGGTTTTGCTAGGGAAGGACATGATGTATTCCTTCATTTCAGTAAAATTAATAGCACATGCATTTTCTTTTATCTCATTCAGATCCATCTGAAACAACATAGACATAAGTAAAGCTTAATTGAATAAAAAATGTGGTGGTTGTTTATATAGCGCCTGTGGAAGCTGATCCGCTTGTTGCTAATACGTGAATGCAAGGAGCTCACCTCGGCGGGTGCGACGGACATGGCGAGTGGAGCGCAGAGGCAACAGCGACCGTAGCGCAGCGTCGCCGAGAGGACGGCCTTGAGGTGCTTTACACCGGTGAGGCCGTCCCGGCTGCCGTCGTTTCCCCAACGTATACAGGTTCTCTTCCACGACTGATGAACGTGCCCACAAAGGATCGGCCAGAGAGAGAAGAAAGAGACCTATGCAGGGCGTCAATGGGGTAGTGCGAGCAGCCTTGCTTTATTATTTATACTTCCCTTCCGCTGAACTCGGGAATTTCTTCCTGCATGTGACACGCGGCCTTAACTGCCCTGCAATCTCGGCGATTATCTTCCCTACATAGGGCAATCTCCGCGATTATCTTCCCTACATAAACATGATTGCTTCCATCTGATTTGTTTACCGATAGGGAGCAAGAAAATCGCCAGAGATATCGCTCCGTTTTATTGTCTCGTATACTCTTACTCTGAGTGGAAACATCCCATCCAGCGACAAATTTGGCTAGTCTATGGCGGATAAGATGGAAACACAAAGCAGTCCATTTTTTAAGTCTTCTGATGATATTCGTTTTGCTACCAGGAGAGCAAATGTTGATACTCATGACTGTGCGTGAGTGGCGCAGGAGCACGTTGGCTGGATCATAGCCCTCATTTTATTCTACATAGTCTATGAGCTGATAACATATTATGGTTTCAGTTAAATGAAATTCAGAGAGGCTCGTAGGATTGCTGGTTGTCTGGTTCGAAGACAAGCTGGTTCATGTATGTCGTTTTCAGAAACCCTACAAAATAGGTTTAATCAAACAATATAAATCAATGTTAAACTTTCTTTGTTAACGCAAGGACTCACGTTTTGCTCTGTTGACCTCAAGCAGTGTGGCACCTAAAGTCCAGAGCCCCTGCTTCGCTAGTCCCCATCGTGTCAAGTGGCGTGACACATGCTGGTCCCAAACGCGTAGGTAGATAAACTCCCTCCTGTTTGAGCAATGAAATGTTAGCCCTGTGACACAGTAAAATGTATTATACATGAACCACTTGGATGAAGTACTTACCGACTGTCCATTAGCACCACATGTCGGTATGGCGTGGTACGGTCGGATGACCTGTGTAACATTATGCGGCTGACATGCATCACTATACCAATGACATCTGGGCAAAAAATGTTCAGAATTTATTAACAAGGCCTGGCTCAACCACATGTCAGCATAATTAATCGTGAAATGATACAAAGCACCTGCAAGCATCCTGTCTCTGAGGCTGAAGACATTTATAAAATCTCTGAATAGTGGCGGCAACGTAGTGATGTTAATGCTGGCCCTTGCAAGACGTATTTTAGTGCGCGAGTGGAGGGCGATGTAAAAGTCACATGGCAACCACAAAGCAACTGGCAGATGCACACCTGCTGGTTCGAAACCAACTTTACTGAAAAAGTATACTGAGCCGGCACGTAGGTTGTCCATGAAGCGATATGCGATAGGTTGAAACGGATCGAATGCAATTGCATCCATTTTGACCCCCTGTGAAATTTATTGCATACATTAGCAGCATGTTGCTTCCATTTTGACCCCCCCAATGAAATTTACTGTATACATTTTGAATTCTTACAGTCTGGTCGATGAGGATGGCGTGAAAGACGGCAGTTCCACTCCGAGTATGTTTGATGCGAGCACACAAAACCTTTGTCATTGCGTCCCAACCTCTATTGTATATGTGTAGGTTCTCAATTTCGTTGAACCTTACATGCCTGCAATTGCTCAGCATTGAGAAAGAGAACAATAATGCAGATTATACTTATGCAAATAGCTAAAAGCAGGAATGGAACTAATGTTGCATGTTGATCGGAGGGGGAGAGCCAACGGGAGCGGGAACGAAGTTCACAGGTGGTGGTGCCATGATCCTCTTTGAGCCAGGACGGCCCATTTGAGTCGAAACCTGACATGGGTAATAGACGATTACTTTTGCTTGAAAAGAATACATCAAAGCTTCCATCGGTCACTGAAACTTCTCCGGGCAGAATATATGGTCCAGCAGAAAGCTACACTACCGGCAAGTATTCAAGCTCATCCATGTTATCTGTTTTGCATCTTCTCTGAAATTAAGGACATTACTGGCATAATTGGCCCATCAATCACCCGCTCCTAAGTGAAAAATAATTGAACAACTGAAGTGGGGCCACACACTCTATATTAGATAGCATATCAAACAATACCAAATGTACCAAAACTCAATGAGAAAGAAACAGAGGTAGACATGAACATTTAAGAGTTTAAACAACATGCACTTTACAAGAAAAATTGGACTGGTCTCTCTTGTCATTATCGATTCCTTATCTTTCAACAGATTAACAGATTCAGATTCTACTACATATATGTGTCAATGCATTTTCTTATGAGTCCTGCTACTACAGACTTGAGCTCCTTATTCCGAGGTAGTGAAGAAAAATTGGACTGGTCTCTCATGTCCGATATTATAGTAGATTGATTGACACTCTTGCCTAACATGCTGAATTCTACACATGAAAAAGCATCACCTCGAGGGTCAATTCTAGACATGAAAAAGCATCACCTAGAGGGTCTGAAAATTAACGCAATGTATGGATTTGGATGATGATTGACACTCTGTGCATACATGGCTGAATCAAATGTTGGACTTGGCTGATGTCTACTCTGCTCACGGCGCTTGTTAACAGGGGTCAAGTGGAAGCATACCTCTGGTGTAGATGCCGTAGGCGACATTGGAGTGCTGGACGGATGTTTGTGTACCTCCGGCGAACTCGGAGCTTCTTCCTCCCGTGACGCTCTTAACTGTCGTATCTGAAACAGATGAGAATTTTGTTTGCAACCAATTAGGTGATGATATGGAAACTGCTGTACCCACTCAACAATTGGAAAAGGAGGCCATGGATCTTCAGAACGAAGAGCAAAACAAGATGGTTGAGGACCAGTGTCAGGAAGATGCAGCAGAAACTGCACCAGTTTCCTCTGACGAGCAAGATGGTAGCACTGAAGAAATAGAAGAAGAGGCCATGGATCCTCATAACGTGTTAACAGGGTTCAAGGAGAAGCATACCTCTGGTGTAGACGCCGCAGGAGACATTGGCGAACTCGGAGCTCCTTCCTGCTGCGAACTCGGCGGAAACATTGGATGTTTCGTCGACAATTAACGTGATGGAGATTCCAGCGTAGTACTCTTCCTTCTTATAGCAAAAAAGAACAATCCGGGTCAAACACTCGATTGAGTTTTGTTGGACAAGGACACGGTCTGCATCATCTAATCGTAATCGGATCCCCTTATGTACATGTCTGCATTTGGTCTACTGCTAAGGTTCCATCACCGTGCTTCTTCCTGATCCTGCCCCCTCTTGCGCAGCTCTTGCTTTCCTGGATCTTCCTCAGCCACTGTACAAGAGATGATTGTGGAATGGACGTTGAACACCGAGTACCCGCGCTCGGCCTAGCTCTTGACAGACACCGAGGGAGCTGGGAATGCGCGCTCCTGGTCGCCGCTGGCATACATGAGCTGGTGGAGACGCCGGTCGGCGTGCGGGATGGAGCCGGCGGGGACGGCAGCCACGGCGCCGCCGCTGGCTTCCGAGTCTCGCGGAGGAGGGGGGCGAGGCGGGCCTCGATGCGCTCCACACCGGCGACGGCCACATCCTCGTCCCGCAGGTAGACGAGGCAGGCGAGGCGGCCGCGATGCGACCACGCCCTGGCATCGACGACGCTGCAGCTCATGTCGGCCAGCACGGCTGTGACGCCCCCGATTTGACCGTACACTAATCATGCACGCAAATGTGTACGATCACGATCAGGGACTCACGGGAAGATATCACAACACAACTCTAAAACATAAATAAGTCATACAAGCATTATAATACAAGCCAGGGGCCTCGAGGGCTCGAATACAAGTGCTCGATCATAGACGAGTCAGCGGAAGCAACAATATCTGAGTACAGACATAAGTTAAACAAGTTTGCCTTAAGAAGGCTAGCACAAAAGTAGCAACGATCGAAAAGGCAAGGCCTCCTGCCTGGGACCTCCTAACTACTCCTGGTCGTCGTCAGCGGCCTGCACGTAGTAGTAGGCACCTCCAGTGTCGTAGGTGTCGTCGTCGACGGTGGCGTCTGGCTCCTGAACTCCACATCTGATTGCGACAATCCGGTATAGAAAGGGGAAAAGAGGGAGAAAAGCAACCGTGAGTACTCATCCAAAGTACTCGCAAGCAAGGAGCTACACTACATATGCATGGGTATATGTGTAAAGGGGCATATCAGTGGACTGAACTGCAGAATGCCAGAATAAGAGGGGGATAGCTAGTCCTGTCGAAGACTACGCTTCTGGACATCTCCATCTTGCAGCATGTAGAAGAGAGTAGATTGAAGTCCTCCAAGTAGCATCGCATAGCATAATCCTACCCGGCAATCCCCTCCTCGTCGCCCTGTTAGAGAGCGATCACCGGGTTGTATCTGGCACTTGGAAGGGTGTATTTTATTCAGTATCCAGTTCTAGTTGTCATAAGCTCAAGGTACAACTCCGGGTCGTCCTTTTACCGAGGGACACGGCTATTCGAATAGATAAACTTCCCTGCAGGGGTGCACCACATAACCCAACACGCTCGATCCCAATTGGCCGGACACACTTTCCTGGGTCATGCCCGGCCTCGTAAGATCAACACGTCGCAGCCCCACCTAGGCTCAACAGAGAGGTCAGCACGCCGGTCTAACCCTATGCGCGCAGGGGTCTGGGCCCATCGCCCTATGCACACCTGCACGTTGCGTACGCGGCCGGAAGCAGACCTAGCCTAGTGGCGTTCCAGTCCAATCCGGCGCGCGCCACTCAGTCGCTGACGTCAAGAAGGCTTCGGCTGATACCACGACGCCGGGATACCCATAACTACTCCCACGTAGATGGTTAGTGCGTATAGACCAAATGGCCAGACTCAGATCAAATACCAAGATCTCGTTAAGCGTGTTAAGTATCCGCGAACGCCGACCAGGGCCAGGCCCACCTCTCACCTAGGCGGTCTCAACCTGCCCTGTCGCTCCGCCACAAAGATCCACTTGCGGGTACTCCTACGAGCCGACCCGACTTTAGTCATCACATGTGTCATGTATATAGTATATAAGTATATGCCCGTGATCACCGCCCAGGTGATCACGGCCCGATAGTATAGCACAGCAGACGGACAAGAATGTAGGGCCACTGATGGAAATCTAGCATCCTAGACTAAGCATGTAGGATTGCAGGTAAAGGTATCAACAGTAGTAGCAAGGATAGGCTATGCATCAGAATAGGATATCGAAAGTAGTAACATGCTACACTACTCTAATGCAAGTAGTAGAGAGTAGAGTAGGCGATATCTGGTGATCAAGGGGGGGGCTTGCCTGGTTGCTCTGGCAAGTAGGAGGGGTCGTCGACTCCGTAGTCGAACTGGGCAGCAGCAGTGTCGGTCTCGTAGTCTACCGGAGAGAAGAGGGGGAAGAAACAGTAAATACAATGCAAACATAAGCATGACGATGCGTGACATGACAATGAGCGGTGCTAGGGGTGTCCTAACGCGACAGTAGGTGGTAACGGTGAAGGGGGGGAACATCCGGGAGGTATTCCCGATGTTTCGCGTTTTCGGACAGACGGACCGGAGGGGGAAAGTTGCTAGTTCGATAGGTTAGGGAGGTGTGGTGGACGAACGGACTGCGTATTCGGATTCGTCTCGTCGTTCTGAGCAACTTTCATATAGAAAACATTTTCATCCGAGTTACGGTTTAAAAGATATGAATTTTCAAAGTTTATTTGAATTTCTGGAATTATTTAATTAACAAAAAAAGGGATATGACGTCAGCATGACGTATGAGTGACGTCAGCGGTCAACAGTCCGGGTTGACTGGTCAAACTGACACGGGGGACCCACCTGTCATAGACAGTGGGTTAACAGAGGATTAAACTAATTAGTTTTTTAGTTAATTAACTACTGGGCCCACCTGTCAGTGAGAGATTAATTAAACTAATTATTTTTATTTATAAAACATTTTCTTTTTCTTTTCTTTTTTTAATTTTTGCGGCGGGGCCCGCATGTCAGTGACTGGGCCTGCCCAGTCAGCAGTTGACTGGGTCAACCCAGTCAACTGGGGCCCGTGGGGGCCACTGGCAGTGACCCAGGGGGTGGCCCCAGGTGTGCCACGTCGGCGGCCGGCGCCGGAGCAACGCCGGCGACCAGACGCACGGCGGCGCGGCTCGGGAGGGGTACGGGTTTCGCGTACAGGGGGTCTCCGGAGGCGTGGCTGGGCGCGTTCGACGCGGCTCGACGTCGCGCGTCCAACGGCGGTGGTCGGAGGGGCTGGAACGGCCGGGGACGACCGCTACGAGCTCGCCGGCGGCGAGGTGCTACGGGTGCCCGACGGAACACAGCTACGGCGAGCTATCGAGAAAGCGGAGGGGCTGGGGGGCATCTACAAACGGCGGGGAGTGCAACGGGCTTGACCCCGTGACCATTTGGTCACCGGAGACCCGCCGGCGGCGAGCTCCGCGGCGCGGCGTTCGGGCGCGCGTGGGGGAGCAGCTACGGAGCGCGGGCGAGCTAGCGGAGAGGGGGAGGAGGTAGAGGAGCTCACCGCGTGGCGCAAGAAAGGCCCGTGGGTGCTTAGTAGCAGCAGGTCGTCGCCGGGGAAGAAGGGGGCCGTCGGCGTCCGAAGATGAAGGCGAGCTCGGGGAGGTCGTTGTAGTGGCTCCGAGCTTCGACGGAGAGGCGGAGGGGGTGTAGTCGAGGGCGGCGACGTCGTACGACACGGCGAGGTGGCGATTGGGGCACGGTGGCCGCGTGAACGACGGGAACGGCGGCGAGCGCGTCGGGCGTGGGGAAGAGGAGAGCGGCGCGGATCCGGGGGAGGGAAGAGGGAGGCGCGGGGGCCGAGAGAGAGAGCAGGGGTGAGTGGGAGAGAGGCCCGAGGAGGAGCGGGGGCTGGCGCCCTTATCCTCTCCGGCGTCGGTGCCGGCGAGGTGGTCGGGCGGCAGCGCGCCCCTGTTCCGACCCGGTCGGGGGAACAGGAAAGGGGCGAGGGAGGAGAGGTGGGCTGGGCCGGGGTCGGGGCGCGGGTGGCGGCCCAGTTTGGGCGGGGTTCGGTCCAGACGGGCCACGGGTCCAGTGGGGGGGAAGGGCTTTTCCTCTTTTTTTTTCTTTCTGTGTTCTGTTTTCTGTTTTCTTTTTATTTGGTTATTTCCTTTTCTGTTTTATTTCATTTAAAAGTATTTAGACATTTTATAAAAATGTGTTTCCTCCACCATAATTACCAGTGTAATATTTAGCACCCACTGAACATTTTTGTTTGAATTTTTGAAAACTTTTATTTTCCACTTTAATTTAATTGAAGTTTGAACTAGGAGTTTGACAAGGGTGTGGTTCAAATGTGATCAAGCCCTGTTTAGCAACATGATTAGCTTAATCACAGGGGGTTACTGTAGCATGATTCTCAGGGTGTTACAAATCTCCTCCACTACAAGAAATCTCGTCCCGAGATTTAGGAGGTAGAAGGAAACAGTGCGGGGTATTCTTCGCGCAGACGATCCTCTCGTTCCCAAGTGGCCTCATCTTCAGAATGGTGCGACCACTGGACTTTGAGAAACTTGATCGCCTTCTGACGTGTGCGGCGTTCAGCTTGGTCGAGAATGCGGACCGGATGCTCCTTATAGGAGAGGTCTTGCTGCAATTCGAGCACTTCATGATCCACAGCTCGGATTGGATCCTTGAAGCAACGGCGGAGCTGTGACACATGGAACACATCGTGAACCTGAGAAAGGTTCGGCGGTAGTTCCAGTTGGTATGCCACTTTTCCACGCCTTTCGAGAATAGTGAATGGGCCAATATAGCGAGGAGCTAGTTTGCCCTTGATCCCGAAGCGGTGAGCACCCTTCATAGGTGTGACTCGAAGATAAGCCTTTTCGCCAGGTTGATAGACCATGTCTTTATGATGACGGTCATACTGACTCTTCTGACGTGACTGAGCAGTCTTGAGATTCTCGCGAATAATGCGGACTTGTTCTTCGGCATCTTGGATAATATCCGGACCGAAGAGTGGACGTTCCCCAGTTTCTGACCAGTTCAGAGGGGTTCGGCACTTTCGTCCATATAACACTTCGAAGGGGGCCATCTTCAGACTAGCTTGATAGCTATTATTATAGGAGAACTCAGCATACGGGAGAGATTCCTCCCATTTCTTGCCGAAGGAAATAACGCAAGCTCGAAGCATGTCTTCGAGAACTTGATTGACGCGTTCAACTTGTCCTTGCGATTGAGGATGAAACGCAGTACTGAATGACAGATGAGTTCCCATTGCTTCTTGGAAACTTGCCCAGAATCTTGAAGTGAATAAGCTACCACGGTCTGAACTGATAACCAATGGAATACCGTGGAGTGAAACAATCCTGGACATATAGAGCGTTGCCAACTGGCTAGCAGTGATCGTTTCTTTGACTGCCAGGAAATGTGCAACTTTGGAAAGCCGGTCAATGATGACAAGAATAGCATCATTACCTTTCTGCGATTTGGGAAATCCAGTGACGAAGTCCATCTCAACATGGTCCCATTTCCATTCAGGAATAGAGATAGGTTGCAGAGTTCCAGCAGGCCTTTGATGTTCTGCTTTGATACGACGGCAAACGTCACACTCAGCAACATAACGAGCAATGTCTTGCTTCATATTAGTCCACCAGAATCTCTGACGGATATCTTGGTACATCTTTGTACTACCAGGATGGATACTTAGAGGCGTATCATGAGCTTCTTTCATAACTTCCTGTGTCATATCCAGGTTTTTCTCTGCACATGGCACCACTAGGCGGCCCTTGAAGTATAGGGTGCCATCTTCAGAAATGGTGAAGAATGAGGGCTTTCCTTCTGCGAGGTAGCGCTTAATCTTGTGGGCTTCAGAGTCATACCTCTGTAGCCTTTTGATGCTGTCCTCGAGATCTGGTTTAGCAACTAGGGTATTGAGGGAACCCTGGGTAACAACGTGGAGGTTCACCTTGCCAAATTCTTTAGGAGGGGGAGCGAGTGCACCCGGAGGAACAATATGGAGGTTCAGCTTCCTGAATTCTTCAACAAGCGAGGGCTGAACTTTATGAACCTGGAGGTGGTTGCAGTAAGACTTGCGGCTCAAGGCATCAGCCATTACATTAGCCTTGCCTGGAGTATAGGAAATACCCAAGTCAAAGTCTGCAACGAGCTCCATCCATCTCTGCTGACGGAGGTTCAGATCTGGCTGAGTAAACAGATACTTCAGACTTTGGTGGTCAGTGAAGATCTCGCAACGATTACCGAGAAGGTAATGTCGCCACTGCTTCAGCGCATGAATGACAGCAGCAAGTTCGAGGTCGTGAACTGGGTAGTTCTCTTCGTGAGGGCGCAATTGTCGAGAGGCATAAGCAATCACTTTGCGGTCTTGCATTAGGACACAGCCTAATCCTTGACGGGAAGCGTCGCAGTAAATGACGAAGTCCTTCTTAGTATCAGGTGGAGCTAGAACTGGGGCAGAAGTCAACTTGTCTTTGAGTGCCTGGAAACTTTCCTGACATTTGTCTGTCCATTGGAACTTGACGCCCTTATGCAACAGGTTAGTCAGAGGCCTGGCGATCTTGGAGAAGTTCTCGACAAATCGACGGCAATAGCTGGCGAGACCGAGAAAACTTCTGACTTGCTTAACGTTCTTGGGAGGAGTCCAATCAAGAATAGCCTGAACTCGCTCGGGGTTGACGGCAATACCATCCTTAGAGATGACATGCCCCAGATAGGTTACTTCGGGTAGCCAGAATTCACATTTAGAGAACTTGGCATATAGTTGATGTTCTCGTAGCTTTTCCAGCACAAGTCGAAGATGTTCAGCATGTTCTTCTTCGTTCTTGGAAAATATCAGGATATCATCCAGATAAACCACGACGAACTTGTCGAGGTAATCCATGAATATGTAGTTCATCAGACGAGAGAAGGTGGCTGGAGCATTGGTTAAACCGAAAGACATGACGGTGTACTCGTATGAACCATAGCGAGTCACGAAGGCGGTCTTTGGGATATCCTCTTCGCGAACACGGATCTGGTGGTAGCCCAACCTCAAGTCGAGCTTAGAGAACACTGACGAACCCGCCAGTTGATCATACAGATCATTGATCCGAGGAAGAGGGTATTTATTCTGAATGGTAGCTTGGTTTATAGGACGGTAGTCTTGAACTAACCGGTTTGTCCCATCCTTCTTCTTGACAAAGAGAGAAGGTGCTCCCCAAGGAGAGCAACTTGGGCGAATGAATCCTTTGCGAAGAGATTTGTCGATTTCCTCCTTAAGCTCAAGGAGTTCATGCGGCGGCATTTTGTAGGGTCGCTTGGCTATAGGAGTGGTGCCTGGTTTCAAGTCGATGATGAATTCGACAGCTCTAGCAGGGGGAATCCCTGGAAGTTCTTCAGGGAAGACGTCGAGGAATTCACGCACGACGGGAATGTTTTCAATGCCCTCGAGTGGTGCAGCGTTCAATGCATTCAATGCATAGAGCCTTGCCTCGGCATTTTGCACCAGATTAGCTTGGTAAGCAACTATTTCATCTGAAGGGTGTAGCAGATGGACGGTTTTAGTGGCGCAAACTATAGAAGCAGTATGCGCTTTCAACCAATCCATACCCAAAATGAGGTCGATGTTAGACGTCTTCAGGATAATGGGAGAGGCATAGAATTCCAGCCCTTCGATTTCCACGGGGACATCGATGCCAACCAAGGAGGTTTGACACTGTCCCACGGGGGTTTTGACCAATACAGAGGTGTTCATCTCCTCACATTTAACGTCGTGCTTGTATGCAAAATCTTCTGACATGAATGAATGCGATGCACCTGTATCAAATAAAACGGATGCTGGTACTGAATTTACGAGGAGTGTACCCATCACAGTAGCAGGCTGGTCTTGAGCTTCGTTGAGATCAACGTGGTTGGCATGAGCACGACCATAAGACTTAGCATTGTTGTTGCGGGGCTGATTGTTACCACGGCCAGTTGCTGGAAGGGCCAGTTGATTCTGGTTCTGGTTGCATTCTTTAGCACGGTGTCCTGGTTGACCACACCTGAAGCACAAGCCATTATTCGGAGTGGGAACAGGGAGCTTGGGATGGTGGAGCTGGAAGTCTTGACTGCCTGGACGGTGGTGTAGGCGAGACGAGGGGCAGCATAGGTCTGCTTTGGGGCAGAAGCATTTGGACGATACATGCTGTTCGGGATCCATATCTTACGCTTCTGTGAGGGCGGGCCCGAAGATGAGCCCGTGTCACGGTTGCGCCTGTTAGAGCTCTGGTATTCCTGCAGACCAGTTTCGACATTGATGGCCTTGTTCACCAAGGTGGCGAAATCAGCAAAGTCATGCACTAGAAGTGCGAGCTTGATGTCAGCTTGAAGGCCATCACGGGAACTTCTCCTGTCTGCGTGCATCAGTTGCAATGTCTTCTTCAGCATAGCGGGACAAGTCCAGAAACTCCCGCTGATAAGCTTCGACAGTTTTGTTGCCTTGGGTGAGGTTGCGGAACTCACGCTTCTTCCGGTCCATGACTCCCTGAGGAATGAAGCGGGCACGGAAAAGCAGCTTGGAAGTCTGGCCAGGTGATGATTGTTCCAGCTGGCAGAGTACGCCTGTGGCTGTCCCACCATTGAGCTGCGGGTCCCTTCAAGAAGAAGGAAGCAAAATTGACATAGCTGGCAGGGGCTACATCAGCAGACTCCAACTCATAGGTGATGTCACGGAGCCAGTCATCAGCATCCAGAGGCTGAGTTGAGCTGCGGTAGATGGTTGGGTTGAGGCGTATGAAATCTTGAAGAGTCACTTGGGCTGGCTGTGGTTCATATTGGGGCGAGGAAACTGAGCCATCATATTTTCCATGAATTGGCGGTTCAGTTCAAACTGTTGGATCATACCAGCCATGTACTCAGGTGGTGGTGGGGCATCGCCACCACGACCACGACCACCTGGTCTAACCATCCTGCTAATATATAACAGGGGTAGTTCAGCATTGAGAAAATTTGCAATGACAAGAATCATTCATGATGAAACATGCATAATGAAAGGAGCACGATAGCTACTACATAGTAGTCGGCATAACTTACAAAAGGGGCCATGCATAGAGTTCAGTACATAGAGTTCAGTACATAGACTAAAACATCATAGGCGGCACACAGGCTCGCGGCGACTGCAACTAATACTACAATCAAGCCTACATCAGTCCCAAGAGGTACTGTGGAGGTAATCGTAGCCCGACAGCTGGTAGTGAGGTAACGGATAATCCTCCACGTCAGCAGACTGGGGGCCGCGGATACTCAGGTGTAGAGCCCGGTGCTCAGGTGGCAGAAAAGGACCAAGTGCGGGAGAGTAGCCTCCCACCTCTGGCCAACCAACACCGTGGGGCATCACGGTCCTGGCTGGGTAGATCGCAGCACGCGGTACCTGTCCAGATCGGACAAAGGGGTGCAGCAGCGTCAGAGCACGGTAAAGGTGCTGACGGGTGGTGTACATCTCGTGGCGAAGAGCTCGGTTAGCTCGATCCAGCCCATCAGCATGCAGAACCAGGTGCTGATGGTAGAAGGGCTCCCGGGTGACAGTGGAGTAGGCAGCAGTATAGTATCCCTCCGTACCAACATCAGAGGCGATAGCAATGTGCCTGAAAGGGGAGGTGTCCAACTCCTGATACTCTCCACGAAGACGTGTCAGAGCAGCATAGGCTGCATCGTGGACAGCCATATCGATGGTCACACCAACACCATGTGCGGTGTGCAGCACAGTAGTGGAGTCGTACTCCCGAGAGTAGAGGTGGACGATGGCACGGTACTGCTCCTGGTTAAAGTCCTGGTACTCCTCGTAGACGGTGAACTCAGGGTGCCAGCGATAACCCAGATAGGTCATCATCTCAGCTAGCACCGCAGGTGATCCCGAGGCACCAATGGCCATCGTGTGGCGAACGACCTGCCTCGTGGGTTCCATCTGAAAGCAAAGACGTTTCAAAGGAGTCAAATGACAGTGTGTGCATTGTTCAAAATACTATTCTAAGAAACAACTATGGCTTATCCATCTTTGGGGTGAACGCGGTCACGGGATCCTAGTGTTAGAGTTAGTAAATTCGTTTAACCCGAGTAGAAGAGAGTTCAGAGTCCCAGAGTAAAGGTCGAGGAGTAAAAGATCCTAGTACCACCCAATGGCGACGTGGGCCCGTAAGACGCACAGCCATGTTAGTAAAAGTTTTGCAATGTCTAGACTCGACTTCGGCCAAGGAGTGTGGAAGGGGGTTCCTACAGGCAGTCGGCTCTGATACCAACTTGTGACGCCCCCGATTTGACCGTACACTAATCATGCACGCAAATGTGTACGATCACGATCAGGGACTCACGGGAAGATATCACAACACAACTCTACAACATAAATAAGTCATACAAGCATTATAATACAAGCCAGGGGCCTCGAGGGCTCGAATACAAGTGCTCGATCATAGACGAGTCAGCGGAAGCAACAATATCTGAGTACAGACATAAGTTAAACAAGTTTGCCTTAAGAAGGCTAGCACAAAAGTAGCAACGATCGAAAAGGCAAGGCCTCCTGCCTGGGACCTCCTAACTACTCCTGGTCGTCGTCAGCGGCCTGCACGTAGTAGTAGGCACCTCCAGTGTCGTAGGTGTCGTCGTCGACGGTGGCGTCTGGCTCCTGAACTCCAGCATCTGATTGCGACAATCCGGTATAGAAAGGGGAAAAGAGGGAGAAAAGCAACCGTGAGTACTCATCCAAAGTACTCGCAAGCAAGGAGCTACACTACATATGCATGGGTATATGTGTAAAGAGGCATATCAGTGGACTGAACTGCAGAATGCCGGAATAAGAGGGGGATAGCTAGTCCTGTCGAAGACTACGCTTCTGGACATCTCCATCTTGCAGCATGTAGAAGAGAGTAGATTGAAGTCCTCCAAGTAGCATCGCATAGCATAATCCTACCCGGCAATCCCCTCCTCGTCGCCCTGTTAGAGAGCGATCACCGGGTTGTATCTGGCACTTGGAAGGGTGTATTTTATTCAGTATCCAGTTCTAGTTGTCATAAGCTCAAGGTACAACTCCGGGTCGTCCTTTTACCGAGGGACACGGCTATTCGAATAGATAAACTTCCCTGCAGGGGTGCACCACATAACCCAACACGCTCGATCCCAATTGGCCGGACACACTTTTCTGGGTCATGCCCGGCCTCGTAAGATCAACACGTCGCAGCCCCACCTAGGCTCAACAGAGAGGCCAGCACGCCGGTCTAAACCTATGCGCGCAGGGGTCTGGGCCCATCGCCCTATGCACACCTGCACGTTGCGTACGCGGCCGGAAGCAGACCTAGCCTAGTGGCGTTCCAGTCCAATCCGGCGCGCGCCACTCAGTCGCTGACGTCAAAAGAGCTTCGGCTGATACCACGACGTCGGGATACCCATAACTACTCCCACGTAGATGGTTAGTGCGTATAGACCAAATGGCCAGACTCAGATCAAATACCAAGATCTCGTTAAGCGTGTTAAGTATCCGCGAACGCCGACCAGGGCCAGGCCCACCTCTCACCTAGGCGGTCTCAACCTGCCCTGTCGCTCCGCCACAAAGATCCACTTGCGGGTACTCCTACGAGCCGACCCGACTTTAGTCATCACATGTGTCATGTATATAGTATATAAGTATATGCCCGTGTTCACCGCCCAGGTGATCACGGCCCGATAGTATAGCACAGCAGACGGACAAGAATGTAGGGCCACTGATGGAAATCTAGCATCCTAGACTAAGCATGTAGGATTGCAGGTAAAGGTATCAACAATAGTAGCAAGGATAGGCTATGCATCAGAATAGGATATCGAAAGTAGTAACATGCTACACTACTCTAATGCAAGTAGTAGAGAGTAGAGTAGGCGATATCTGGTGATCAAGGGGGGGGCTTGCCTGGTTGCTCTGGCAAGTAGGAGGGGTCGTCGACTCCGTAGTCGAACTGGGCAGCAGCAGTGTCGGTCTCGTAGTCTACCGGAGAGAAGAGGGGGAAGAAACAGTAAATACAATGCAAACATAAGCATGACGATGCGTGACATGACAATGAGCGGTGCTAGGGGTGCCCTAACGCGACAGTAGGTGGTACCGGTGAAGGGGGGGAACATCCGGGAGGTATTCCCGATGTTTCGCGTTTTCGGACAGACGGACCGGAGGGGGAAAGTTGCTAGTTCGATAGGTTAGGGAGGTGTGGTGGACGAACGGACTGCGTATTCGGATTCGTCTCGTCGTTCTGAGCAACTTTCATATAGAAAACATTTTCATCCGAGTTACGGTTTAAAAGATATGAATTTTCAAAGTTTATTTGAATTTCTGGAATTATTTAATTAACAGAAAAAGGGATATGACGTCAGCATGACGTAGGAGTGACGTCAGCGGTCAACAGTCCGGGTTGACTGGTCAAACTGACAAGGGGGACCCACCTGTCATAGACAGTGGGTTAACAGAGGATTAAACTAATTAGTTTTTAGTTAATTAACTACTGGGCCCACCTGTCAGTGAGAGATTAATTAAACTAATTATTTTTATTTATAAAACATTTTCTTTTCTTTTCTTTTTTTAATTTTTGCGGCGGGGCCCGCATGTCAGTGACTGGGCCTGCCCAGTCAGCAGTTGACTGGGTCAACCCAGTCAACTGGGCCCGTGGGGGCCACTGGCAGTGACCCAGGGGTGGCCCCAGGTGTGCCACGTCGGCGGCCGGCGCCGGAGTATCGCCGGCGACCAAACGCACGGCGGCGCGGCTCGGGAGGGGCGCGGGTTTCACGTACAGGGGGTCTCCGGGGGCGTGGCTGGGCGCGTTCGACGCGGCTCGACGTCGCGCGTCCAACGGCGGTGGTCGGAGGGGCTGGAACGGCCGGGGCGACCGCTACAAGCTCGCCGGCGGCGAGGTGCTACGGGTGCCCGACGGAAGCTACGCTAGAGCGCGCGAACGGCCGAACTAGCTAGCTAGGTGGGTGCGGCACGGTGCGGTCGGACTAGCGGGCCAACGCCCGTGACCATTTGGTCACCGGAGACACGCCGGCGGCGAGCTCCGCGGCGTGGCGTTCGGGCGCGCGCGGGGAAGCAGCTACGGAGCGCGAGCGAGCTAGCGGAGAGGGGTAGGAGGTAGAGGAGCTCACCGCGCGGCGCAAGAAAGGCCCGTGGGTGCTTAGGAGCAGCAGGTCGTCGCCGGGGAAGAAGGGGGTCGCCGGCGTCCGAAGATGAAGGCGAGCTCGGGGAGGCCGATGCAGTGGCTCCGAGCTTCGGCGGAGAGGCGGAGGGGATGTAGTCGAGGGCGGCGACGTCGTACGGCACGGCGAGGTGGCGAGTGGGGCACGGTGGCCGCGTGAACGACGGGAACGGCGGCGAGCGCGCTCGGGCAGAGGGGAACGGAGGGGAGAGGGAGGGGGATCTGGCGGGGGAGAAGGCGCAGAGGCCGAGGGAGAGCGGGGGCGAGTGGGAGAGAGGCCCGAGGGAGCGGGGGGCCGCTGGCGCCCTTATCCTCTCGCGGGGTTCACCGCCGGCGAGGGGGTTCGGCGGCGACGCTCCCCTGTTCCGACCCGGTCGGGGGAACAGGAAGGGGACGCGGGGAAAGGTGGGCTGGGCCGGGGCGCGGGTGGCGGCCCAGCTTGGGCCGGGGGGGGGGGGGTTTGGGCCGCGGGTCCAGTGGGGGGGAGGCCTGCTCCTTTTTTTCTTTTGACTGTTTTGTTTTCTGTTTTCTCTTATTTGTTTATTTCCTTTTTTGTTTTATTTCATTTAAAAGTATTTAGACATTTTATAAAAATGTGATTTCTCCACCATAATTACCAGTGTATTATTTAGAACCCACTGAACATTTTTGTTTGAATTTTTGAAAACTTTCATTTTCCACTTTTAAATTTAATTGAAGTTTGAACTAGGAGTTTGACAAGGGTGTGGTTCAAATGTGATCTAGCCCTGTTTAGCAATATGATTAGCTTAATCACAGGGGGTTACTGTAGCATGATTCTCAGGGTGTTACAACGGCGAACACCTCGGAGATGAGCCCCGTGCGGTCGGCGCCCGTCAGCTCAAGCACGGTGGCCGTGGCCGCCGCCGGCGACGCCGTTTGTTCGCACGGAGAGGCGAGGTCGAGGAGGAGGCCGGGATTGCGGAGGACGGCGGCGCGGCGTGGCTGGGGCCTCGGGGTGGCGCGCGTAGAGGTGCGACAGTCGCTGCTTGTGGTCGCCGGCGACGGCGTGTGGCGAGTGGCCGCCGGAGCTGTGCAAGGAGGCGCGAGGCGTGGGCACAGGAGCTCGGGAGCGATCGCGCCTCTCCCCGCCGTCCATCCTCCTGCGCGAGGCACGGCGGCCGCCGGCGCACGACGGAATGGGCGTAGCCGCCGGCGTAGAGTGGATAAGAGAAAGGAAAGGACTGCGGACTGAATTGAAATGCCTATAGGTTTTTTTTTAAAGTCAAAAGTTTTTTTTGGATGCCACTAAAACAGAGACTGCGGGTTGATTTCCTGTAAACTGAGGGGGCTTTTTGCAAAACTACCACGAGGAGGTTGGACGAAACGTAAAAGGGAACCTTACGTTTCTTTTAGGTAGTAGAGATAGAGATAATAGAAATGTGTGTTTGGGCACTGAGTCTCTCTGGGGTAAAACACGATCTAGAAGGCTCCTAAAAATTAAAAGGGGTAAAAACAGACAATATTGTCACTAAATGGGGTAATCTGGATGAAAATTTGTTAAATGGGGTAACTAATGTCAAAAATGCTAAATTAGGGGGTAAAAACTGGAATTCACTCATAAACAAACAACAACAACACGAGTTAAATAAACCGGTTAGGGCTAAACTACGCTTTCCAACTCCAATCCCAACTACACTACTACGACCACGTTTTCCATTCCAGCCCTCCGAGAATCTGCTCTTATCCGGAAACACCCTCCAAATTTGTTACATTTATATTTTCGTTCTCGTGACAAAGCTGACCTCCAAAAACAACCAAGAAATCTCACGACGCGTCCTCCTCCCACTCCTCTCCTCCCCCCTCTCGCCATGGCCGGCCGCCTCCTCGCCGCCCCCCTCCTCCTCCTTGTGCTCCTCCAGCTCCCCGTGCCGTCCCAGGTGCGCGCGTACCCGCTCGCGGCGGCACACTCTGGTCGGTGCCCAAGGCCGGAGGAGAGGCCGCCGCCGTTCCTCCAGGGGCTCCGGCGAACCTGCCGCACCTCGACGGAGGGGCACCCGGCCGAGGAGGTGCGTGTCTCCAACCATAGCTCCGAGCTGGATTGGTTGGCTACAAATTGTTTGCCTTTTTTGGGTGTGCCTGCGCATTTATTGTGTGGATGAATCCGGAGATTCGTTCGTACGGTTCTTCGTCGATCTCTCTTCTCTCGTGAATCCCTGTTCGCCCGTCGATTCGTATGTCACACAATTAAATGTCCAGTTCCTAAATCTTGATGCTATTTAGGTGCCAACAAGTTAGTTTTGTTTTTTACAGGTTTCAGAAGTAAATTGAGCGAATTCACTTTGCAATTCTTGGGGAAAAAGTTGACGTTTATCATGATGGGATTCTGTTATATAATTTTGATTTGGTTAGGCGATTTCCTTTCAATTTCATTTGGGGCGAAATAAACCGTTCTTGTTTTATTTATTTTTGTGCAAGCTGATTGGGTATTAGTCAACGCAGGAGTATGAAGGTTCAGTTGGGTGGCTAGTCTGGCTCTTATCCTGCATCGAATCATCTTTTGTTTTCCACAAATATTGCGCTTGAAATAAATTTATTTGGAATGCGTTGGCATCTTTCATCGGTCCTAGCTTTTCAAGATGCCAATTTAGGGGCAATTCAGCTAGATTCCGTGTGTTGTTTCGGTGTCATTGAGCGGATCAGTGTCCTCATTTCTGTAACTTGCTGTGCTTATGGCACCAGTTTTTGTCAGTTCATTCTGCAAGTGAATTAAAATTTCATGTAGTAGTGAATCAGAACGTACAAGATACCATTGAGCGTTTGGGATGCCTGCGTTTGGATAGCACTGGCTCCTGAAGGCCTAGGGCCCAGGAGATGTTTATTTCTTGCTATTAATGAGCTTGGTTGCCACTTCAATGAGATGGCGTTAAGATTCACTTTTCTAAGAGGTTTAAATGCCTCGATGGATTGCCTGCCAATGAGACGGCGCTAATATGATGGTTATGCCATAGCAGTTCCCTGTAGTCTCTGCTCTCTAGTCAATTTGCTGTAGTGTGGATAATTAGCAAATAGACTGTGAAAATCATCTGCTTATGAAGTGTGAGTCCTTTGGTCCGTGCCGTGCTTAATATGAACCTCACCTTGAAAAACTTTGCAGGTTAATGGGGAGGAACTTATCAGAGATTTGGGTGGAAAGGAGTACACTGCTGTCCTCTTCTATGCATCATGGTGCCCTTTCTCTCATAGAATGAGACCAATCTTCGACGATCTTAGCTCAATGTATCCACATATTAAGCACTTGGCTGTAGAACAGTCCAACGTGATGCCAACGTAAGACCGTTATGCGTAGTGGTGTTCCTGTCATCCTTTCTTACCCATTAATATGACCAATGGCCTTAACTAATGCCTCCTTATGATTTGCAGAGTTTTATCAAGATATGGTGTCCGCAGCCTTCCTTCTATACTAATAGCTCATGAGTCATATGCATTTTGGCCTCTTGTTGCCAAAGATCTCAACTCACTGGTCAACTTCTACTCTGCTGTTACTGGTAGGTTTCTCAATGCTCATTGTGCATTTACCGAGTTGTAACCCACCTGATATCCTATAGTGATTAGCAAATAATGGCTACTGTGGTACGCCACTCTTTTAGTATGAAATATTAATCATCTTACTGTCCAAGCAGCCTGTGCTCTATTGCACAACTCGAAAGACGGGAATAGTAGTTCTATGGATAAGATGGCAACAGTAATTCTCTGGAGGAAAAATAGCGATACAATTATATGGATGTTAAATATGCACAGATGTTACTCTCGAAAAAAATATGCACAGATGTAATTGTCATCATTTTACTATGACCTAACCAGTATGATTGTTAGATCAGATACTGCACTATCATTAGCTGGTCACACTTTGATAATGTTACTAAATTCATAGAAAAATAGGAAGTATGTGGCGGTACTCTTATTCTGTCTTAACAGAGACTCTGTTCGATGCAGGACAAGAACCAGTTGCATATCTTGGTCCACGGAAGTGGAACACAACCGAAAGAAGCACACAGTATGTGAAGCTTTGGAATGGTTCAGTCAGCGAATCAGTGAAGAGCGAGCCCTACCTAGCATTCAGCATCCTCTTTATTTTCCTAAGGATATTCTCGTTCTTCTTCCCAAAGTTCTTCGCCTGCATCAAAGGCTTGTGGGCTCAATACTTCCGGCACGCCAACTTTGGAGTCCTTGCCAAATTGACGCAGCTGCTCGAATGTGTGCCCCATGCCGTGGATGTAAGGAAGATGTGGAGCAAATGGAGGCTCATGTTTGGAGCCATAAACATGAGAGTCTGGGCATCATCTCTTGCTTCCGTGTCTCTTGGTGGGCAATCTTCTCCCCGAGCTGCTAGATTGGATTGATGATTTGGATTTTAACGTCGGGCGGGAGAGCATGCGGGCTGTCTGAATTGCGCTGGATGTGGAAGCTCTTGTAACTCACATGAACATGTAGTGGAACATCTTGTTTGTAGCATGTAAATCTTAGGGATACTGTTGAGCCTGTGTAGACACACTGTAACATTAATCATGAGCACCAATTGTCATAGTTTTTGAGCAACTGGGCACACATCATAAGCCCTTGTACTATTTTTCACATGTAATCTGCAATTGCAGTATGTTCATCTGTCTTGTACTAATAAGTGAAAGACATTTCGACCTATGTTTCCATATAGTACCACCAGGGATAAAAAGTGTAAAATCGATTCTTCTGGCTAAAGCAAAAACTCTGAAGTAAAACATGGAACAAGATACCAATTTAATTTGCCGTAATCCTTTCATGGACAATATATTGATCTCTCCTCTCATCTACATTGAAGGTGTGCAAAAAAGTGTGTTGTTTGTAACCAGGAACAATGGTAACAAGTGATACAAAATTATACATGGAACTCAGTACAAACTAGCAGCAGCTATGCACCACGATGAATCAAAATGTGCCCGACTCCTGATGCCATGGATTGTAACGGAGGTCACTGTCTCATTTATCAGTTCTCGCCGAGGGTATACCTGACAAACCTCCGTACCTTGATGTTCTCCCCCAGGCCGGCGATCGTCTCCTTAACGAGATCCTTCACCGTCTTGCTGTCATCCTTGATGAAGGGCTGCTCCAGGAGGGCCATCACTCCAAGCCTCTTTGATATCCGCCCTTCCACAATCTTCTCCCTGATGTTTTCGGGTTTCGACTGCAGGTCCTCCCTCTGCATCTCAATCTCCTTCTCCTTGCTGACAACACTCTCTGGTATGTCCTCCATTGAGACATATTCAACCTGTGGGCATGCCACCACTTGCATTGCGAGGTCATTCACCAGCTCCTTGAATTTCTCATTGCGAGCCACGAAGTCAGTCTCAGAGTTGATTTCAATCATGCATCCTATGCGGTTGTCGTGGATGTATGAGCCAATCAGACCTTCAGCGGTCAGGCGAGACGACTTCTTGTCTGCGGACGAGAGGCCCTTTTTCCTGAGGAACTCCTGAGCCCCCTGAAGGTCACCCCCAGTCTCAGCCAGCGCTTTCTTGCAGTCCATCATACCAGCGCCAGTTTCATCTCGGAGTTGCTTTACCAATGCAGCTGAAATTGCCACAGCTGGTTTCCTGGAAACATAGGTATGACAAGTTAGATTGAGTGTTGACTTTAGGGGAAATGGTCTATGCAATTAGAAGTTAGAAATGCCAAGACAGTAAAAACATTCTGGTGCACATATTATGCACACCCCAAGAAACATAAACAGCACATATGAGCAACATGAGATTCTGAGAGGAAGTTACTTCTCTGCAGCTTCAACCGATTCCTCAGGCTTGTCATCCTTCACAGGAGCAGCTGGTGGTGGTTTCGCGGCTGTCTGGGCTGCAACTTCAGCAGCAAAATCCTGGCTTTTTTTCTCCAACCCTTCTCCCAGGTTGTACCGAACAAACCTCCTCACCTTCATGTTCTCTCCGATTGTAGCAATAGTTTGCTTCACCCATTCACCGGTTGTGACCTTGTCATTCTTGATGAATGGTTGTTCAAGCAATGCAAATTCTCCAAGCCTCTTCTTTACTCGGCCCTCGACAATCTTAGCACGGATCTGCTCAGGCTTCGACAGCAAGTCCTCCCTCTGCATCTCCAACTCCGTCTCCTTCTTCACAACCTCCTCCGGGACATCGTCAATGGAAATGTAATTTACTTGAGGGCAAGCAGCAGCTTGCATGGCAAGATCATCGACCAACTCCTTAAAGACGTCACCTCGTGATACAAAGTCAGTCTCACAGTTCAATTCAATAAGGATACCGATTCTGCTGTCATGTATGTAAGAACCAATTCTTCCCTCCGCAGTGGCTCTTCCAGCCCTCTTGTCAGCAGCAGCTAGCCCTTTCTTCCGGAGGAATTCTTGAGCTTTATCAATGTCACCACTCGATTCAGCAAGAGCCTTTTTGCAGTCCATCATGCCTGCTCCAGTTGCATCACGTAACTGCTTGACAAGAGCAGGAGAAATAGTTGCTGCACAGATGCAGAAAAGAACCATCAAAATCTTTCTTCTACTGCTCTAACAACAGTTCACCAATAAAGTACAATATGCAGTGAACTATGCTGCAGAAAATGTGGGGACAAGCATGTCTGTAAAAAAAGGAAAAACAAATTGCAAATAATGGAAATGTTAATTGTAACTTACACTGTGTCCATAAAAGCTTTAGGACCATGTACTGGTGTCTCATTTTAGAATAAATTCAGATTGATATTTGGAAATCAAAATTTGTATTAGGCAGTCACTTTCTAAAAGCATTTATGAGACACAGTTACACGTCATCAGGAAATCTCTTTATGCCATCTTGAAATATTAGACAACAAACTTAAAACCTTCAGTGCTGTCAACAAATTTGTAGGAAAAGATGTAGCTGCCACAAGACAAAAAATCAGACAAAGCTATGCAAATGCAGAAGAACAAGAAAGCCTCCTAATGCGATGTTCCAAAAACTGAAGCCAAACCAAAGTATCATGTTGTGGCTTATCTTCCATAGTCCAAAACAGTACAGGGGCGGATGAGATGATATCTGGATTGCATATGATCCCCTAGCGACAAACAATACGGACCAACTGAGCCCTTTGAGCTAGCGAGGACAAACTTTAAGTGCATTGAACAGTTTACATGCAATCTGTAAGGGGATCATTTACCAAAGCAAGGAACAATACTACACGAAAAACTGTAAAAAGAACTGGCAAAAGGAGTTGCTTGAACAGTTTACATGCAATCTATCCTAAATACTCTTCCTAATTAGGTAGAGTTGCTTGAAGAGCCTTTCGTAGACAGGATGTGACTGATCAAATTACTACATGTCAGGGCCTTTTGCAGATAAGATCTGGTCAACAAAATTACTGCTGACCTGTGGTTGTGCTTGCTTCTGCAGCTGCAGCAGCAGAAACCTCTGTGGTTTTCTCATCCGAGGCTGCTACTTCCTCAGTTACCACAGCAGACTCACTACTTGCAGTTGTAGGAACCTCCTGTACTGATTCTTCTGGCTCCTCAGCCTTATCAACAGGAGTGATTTCTTCAACGGCACCAGTGACTGCTTCTGTTGAAGGGCTATCCTCCTCTTTGGTTTCAACTTCAGTAGCAGAAACTGTAGGAGGCTCAATGGCGCCAGTGACAGCTTCTGTTGAAGCGCTGTCCTCCTCTTTGGTTTCAACTTCAGTAGCAGAAACTGTAGGAGGCTCAACGGTGCCAGTGACAGTTTCTGTTAAAGAACTATCCTCTTTGCTTTCAACTTCAGTAGGAGGCTCAACGAGCTTGTCATCAATTGCGCTTTCAACCCCAGAAGTTGAAACTGAAGTCTCAGTCTCAACTTCTGTTTTCACTTCTGGAGCCGTAACCTTTTCCCTCTGGTCCAAGAATGCAGAGATTTCCTTGCTCCTACGGAAAGCTAACTCGAAAGCGTTGGTCCCTCTGGACCATCCCTGCTTCAGGTTGGTGTTTAACGACGACAACTCATCGTCATCATCTTCTCCCCCCTTCATTGTCAATGTGACCTGGCCTCGTGCTACATTCAATACTTTCACCGTTACCTCTTGACCAACTTCCAGTGCGGAATGCCCGATAAGGGTGAACAGTGCTGCTGCTTCCTCTTCCCTTGGGAGGAATCCTTCTTCTCCATCAGGCAGTGTCACAAATGACCCTGTTCTTGTCGTATTTTTCACAGTGCCAGTCAGAGATTGTCCTCGTGTATACTTTGCCTCGTCTATCTTCTTGAAATCCTTTGTTTGCCTTGGTGAGCTTCTAGGCGCAGCTGCAGTTGGACTCCTCCCACCGCTTGGAGCCGTAGGTGCTTCCTTGACATAATCTCCACCTGTCCGCATTGTCAAGGAGATGCGCCTTGTTTCTTTATTTACTTCCACTAATTTCACTGACACCTCTTGCCCAACAGTGAAGAGGGTAGATATATCTTCCACAAAACCGTCACTTACTCGGGAGATATGAACAAGGCCTTCAGTGAATGCTCCAATGTCAACAAAGACTCCAAATGGCTTGATAGACCTGACTTTCCCAGTAAAGGATGCACCAGGAACTAGATCACCATCCTTCAACGGAGGCATCTCGCTCTTACGTGGGTTGCGGCCTAACTTGGGAGGGGAGGAAGCCGGGCTCTTGCTAGCCACAGCCTGCCCAGTAGTTTCAGCAGCGGCAGGTGCGGCCTCGGAGGTTTCTCCTGACGGAGATGCCGAACCCTCCACCGTGACATCGGTCCCAACAGCTGCTGCTGACAAGGTCCTTAGCCTGTTGTTGGCAGAGGACCAGCTTCTTTTGTAGATGCTGATCAGGTGGAATGGTGTCTGTGGCTGCAGCAGCCCATGGCGCGAGGGCGATGTGACTCTCGAATACCTCTCTGAACCACGGAACCTTCTTATCTGGATTTCTCGGCTGGGCCTGAAACTGCCTATGTGGAACAGGCTGATGGTGCCAACAGAGCAATGAACCACCGGCGTCATGCTGAGTTCAGGGGAGCTATGTCAGAATCTTGATTCCTTGAGAACCCTGCACAAGGACAGACTCGTTTCAGCACCGCGCAAGAAGAGCAAGATAATCCGACGAACAAAAAGCAGTACAGATGCTGCGAAAGAGCATCAGTTGAGAACTAAAAACAAACATAGGCAGTATTAGAGCCAGCAAAATTTTGGGGGAGCAACTATTGCACTGGATTCTGAATATGCTTCCTGTCCAGCATTCCAGTGCCTATGCACACAGCGAGTACCACCCTAGTACAACTTATCGCTTTACAGAGTGGGAAAGCGGGCTGGAGTGCTCCGAAACAAGACGACCGTCGGCAGTCGGCGCAGGCATACCCACAAACACGTCCCGCGCAAGCGATGGCAAAGGAGATGCTCGAGAGGGCGGAGCAAGGGCGGGAGGGAGACGAGAGACATGGACGACGGAGCTGGCCGCATTAGTGTCGCCGACGAGCTAGCTACTACGCGGGACAGGGGCGGCACGGGCGGGAACACGGCGTTACCTCGTCGGGGCGACGGCGAGCTCCCGCGGTGGCCGTCGTGGGGAGAGGGAGGCTGAGGAGGAGGCGGAGGGGTTGCTGGGGATATATAGCCTTATCTGGAAACGAAACGGAGAAGGAGCAGAGGCGATAGACTGATGGTAGCAGTGGATGGCCGGGATGGACGGGGCGCGCAGTTTTGCTGTGCCGCTGGACCTGGCCCGCTCCGCTGCCACGACGGTTGCCTTTGAGTTCCGTCGGTCAGTTGTGCCCCGTGTGTGTGTGTGTGCAAGTTTTCTCAAGTCGTGCGTGTGCAGATTCCCCACCTTGTAAAAACCGTGGCTGTCTATCTGACACCTTGTAAAAACCGTGGTTATCTGATAGGACAGGGACAGCCAGTGCTGTTTTTGAGCGTTTACTCCACCCCCGCCGCCCGGTTCGTCCCCGCCGCTGTTTCCGTCGTCGCCGCAGCCACCACCCAACCGCCAAGCATACGGCCAGCCACCGCCGCTCCGCCCGTATGCTGTGAATCGACCGTATTTTCCGCCACTCAACGGCCGTCGCCCGGTTCATCCCCAACACCCCACCGCCGCCCCGCAGCACAGCTTTTGCCCCGCGGCCGCCGCCCTGATTTTGAAGTAAAAACATTTTTTGAAGATGTAAATTTTTACATCTTCTGTTTTACATCTCCAAAATTTACATATTTTATTGGAAACACTCTAAGTATATAAATGTACAGGCAGCGCGGCCTCAGTAACACCACAATAACCAGGACAACAAACGTGGCGTCGTATGGTCTAAGCATTCCTACAGCGAATCCATTCGCACACATTCAACAGGGCTCGCAACAAAAAAAAATGATCCACCTGCATCATAGATTCAGCCGTATCCAGCGACCACCCAACAAAAAAACACAGTTCAGTGATGTACCTCCCCGTTCATATCAGTTTCATAATGCATGAAGATGTTTCTAAAAAGAATAATGCATGAAGATATGCCGCCTTAAGGTTAAGAAAGACATCTCTACACAAGTTTCTTCCATGCCAACACTCATGCTCCCATGTCAGCAAAACAACCCAGGTCAAGCAAAAACAGTGAAATTTTCGAGGGGGCACTCTTACATTAATAAGGTAGTTAAACAGGTTGCAACAATTCCTGCGTGCTGGAGCCCACTCATCGCAGCAGCGTTCGAGAAAGACCACGCTACACGACCAGATGATCAGAGCATGGGCCGTCCCTTGTAGAGGAACCGATCTACCACTGCCCTTTAAGTTTCTACTGCGGGGCCACCAAAGAAGTGGCACCATTTCTACTTTCCATTCATGCACTGATTTATTCGTCGCTTGGATTCTCCGTCTTGGTACCTTCTATGCCCACCGTGTCATCTTCCGTCTTGGTACCTTCTATGCCCGCCATGACATCTTCCGTCTTGGTACCTTCTTTGCCCGCCGTGTCATCTTCCGTCTTGGTACCTTCTTTGCCCGCCGTGTCATCTTCCGTCATGGTACCTTCTATGCCCGCCGTGTCATCTTCCGTCATGGTACCTTCTATGCCCGCCATGTCATCTTCCGTCATGGTACCTTCTATGCCCGCCATGTCATCTTCCGTCTTGGTACCTTCTTTGCCCGCCATGCCATCTTCTTCAGGGGCCTCCTGCTGCAATCGAGAATGTAAAAGGTCAAGTGAAATAATTACTAGACAATCATCTGAGCATGTATGATTCCACCATACTGTCACTTAAATCTACTTGTTTTCCTGGTACTAGTGTTAGCATGCCTACTTAGCACATGCTCAATGATTTCAAAAAAGAACTAGTTGTGAGTCCTCTAAAAAGATCAAGCTACGTTAGGAGAAGATGTCATGCTAAATTTCAGGACTTGGATTTATAGTTCTCAACATTCTTGATTGTTGCAGGTTCTGTAATTCAACAAGAGGTGTAAAATCAATCATTGCCAGTCTGCCTTAGCCGCTAGCCGTGTAATAGGTAAATACTCACATTCTTTTCCTCCTCAACCCCACTGCTTTCATCATTATTTTCTGGATTATCCTCCAACTGAAAAAAGAGGGGAAGGGGCACAGGTTAAGAAACAGTTTCACAAAATTTGCATTTAACGAGGTGCTACTATGACCATTAATAAGACACAAGTGCTTATCATATGGTTGCAACTACCTATGTATCCATGAATTGTGCAAACTAATCATTATAAGAACACAAGTACTCCCTCCGTCCCAAAATAAGTGTCTCAAACTCAATACAATTTTGTACTAGAGTTAGTACAAAGTTGAGACACTTATTTTGGGACAGAGGGAGTAATTAATACCGTAAGGTTGCAATAAGTAATACATCCAAAAATATATTGACAGGATAGTTAATGTTTGAGCAGGTCTACTAAACCAGAAATATACTCACTTTCAGGTCCCCCGTGTTTGCTAATGCACCCTCACTTGTATTTTCCTCCAAACTTCCTTTGTTCCCATCAGTTTCGGTAGAATCTTCTAGCTGAAAGAAAATGAAGCAGACATTGAACAAAAAAGGTAGACAGCAATGCTTTACACCATCATGAATGTGAAAAAGGTAATTACCCATCCGAAAATATATTGACAGGACAGTTAATGTTTGAGCAGATATACTAAACCAGAAATATACTTACTTTCAGGTCCCCCATGTTTCCTAATGCACCCTCACTTGTATTTTCCTCCCCACTTCCTTTGTTCCCATCAGTTTCGGTAGCATCTTCTAGCTGAAAGAAAATGAAGCAGACATTGAAAAAAAAGGTAGACAGCAATGCTTTACACCATCATGAATGTAAAAAAGGTAATTACCCCCAAATTCTTCAAGCTAATAGTCACATCTTCCTGTTGCTTCTTAAGGGTGGTCCTCAGTTCTTGGAAATCCTGGTATGGGCAAAGGAGATAAAGCAGTTTGCCTACGGTGCAAAAATAGGAGATTACTAGTTAAAACCTTTTTACAGAATATTGGGACATGTCCTTACTGATTTCAGCTGGTCTATTTCACTATTAAGTGCAGTTTTGATATCGGAGATTTCCTGCAAGACATAGAATGATAATAAGTTGGTATTCAAATGCAAGGAGTGCTGCAGCACGAGTGCTAGCTCACAGTTAGTTTGCATTCATTCAAGGAAGGTTGTATTGTTTGGAAGTATGAACACATGTAGAAACTTTCTGACCAAAGGCCTTCATTATCCCCTTGCATGTTTTATTGAACCCAAACCCAAAAACAAAGCAAACTATCATCCAATCACTGAAATATGACAACCGTTCTGCAAATAATGTGTCGATACTCAATACAATAGTTCTGGGGATTCAAGAAAGAATATATGTAAATTCAGATAAACAAATTCTTGATATAGAAGATATCATCAAGTGAAGTGCGCAGAAACTCACAGTTTTGTATTTCTGCACTTGGGTGTCTAAATTGCTTCTCCAGCTCTGCAAATCCTAAAAAAAGAAACAGGATAAATATATTAACAAAGCAGTTCCAATATTAACAATTTCAAGTGAAGCAATGAAATAATGTACAAATTGTAACAAAAAGTAAACACGCCCATTATGCATTTGAGGGCTTTGCTCTGAAAATATAACCATATTCATATTATTTCATGTTTTAGGTATTACAAGTAAAAACCGCAAAGATGTAATTTCTTTTCTATTTCTGGCGAGCCCACGCTCATTAAGGTGTGCCCTTCAAATGGTAAGATGAAACTTGTGCGCACAGATACCATGTCATTACACTACTATGGATCAAATGGGAACCATATAACAAAGCAAAACATTCATTAAATAATTAAATTAAAAGATGCATGAAAAGAAGAATAAAGATGTCTACTTTACAATATTTCAGCATACCTCCTTAAGACCTCGAAGTCTTCCCAAAAGCTCTGACTGTGATTCATTTAATTCCTGTTATTCAAAAACATAGAAAGGTTCATTTCCTTCTTTCTCTCAGAATCTTAGAATACAAACATTGTTTATAAACATATCAGCACAAAAGGACAATGCTGAATCGAAGAGCTATGATAGATTCGATATAATCAGAAACAAGGGACTTGGGACAATTTCTGGGTGAAATATACAGTACGCATGGACAAACTGACAAAGTGCTACATACCTATATATCAGAACTAGAATTGTTCATTCATGAATCCTAGAATAGGAAGGTCCAGGATTCAGCGCTCAACACAGAAGAAGGTTACCCCCACACATTGATTCAGATGAAACTGGTTCTTAAACATTATTTTATCACTTTTTTCATTGAAGATTGAACACGTGATTGTCTGATCTTAGTCACTTAACTCCAAATCTTCTGAATTCTAGAAGCATGGTCTGTAACTTTGAAGATGAAGCCATTGTTTAGTATCCCTAATGAGGTGGAGAGTATGGATGTTGTTCTCAAAGTGCTGGGCTTTGGTGGAATTCAGGAACCTAGTATGTAGGAATGCAAGTAAAATAACTAATTATGGTACGTCTGTAATGACTTCTCAACATGACGAAAGTTGGTAATGCAACCTTGTTCCTCAGGATTAGGACTTATGGTGCAAGCATTTACAAACATTCATGGTTACGACCACCATACTGATCTGCTCGTAGCTGGTAATCCAACCAGTAACGCCTAGCTAACATGTGTTCTAGTTGCACTTGGTTTTTCTATCTCCCCGTATTCATGCTCACAAATGTCACACACAAAAACTGCTGCAATTCAGGAAACCTGCCATTCATCATAGCCTAAAAAAATGCTGCTAATATAAGAGAACTTCAGAGAGAAATACGAGGAAAGGGGATCCTCACCGAGATCTTCTCCGCCACCGGCAGCAGCTCCTCACTCCTCTGCAAAACGAGGCAAACGATCAGAAACCAGACCGCGGGTACTGAGATCGGAGGATGGGCTGGCCGGTGCTCACCGCCGGAGACGGGGAGTTCTCGCCCGCCGCCACCTCCACCGCCGCGACCGCAACCGCGGGCGTCGGGGATGCTTCGGAATCGGACATGAGGATCGAGGGAGGGAGCGCGCTGATGGTGGCTAGGGTTAGGGTTTCGCAGGGAGGGGGAGCGGCACTAACGTTGCGCGTGAGACAGAGAGATTTGAAACTCAAACTGAAATGGGAAGGACGGAAGGTGGTGGGTGGTCTGGTTATACGAGGAGAGGCCGCTGCGCTTGGTCTCTCACCGTCATTTATTTTTTTCAAGTTTATTGAACGATTTAAAACGGGATTTGTACATATCAGAAATGGAAACGTTTCTGGCTGGTCGGCCGGCTAACGCTAGCGCCGGTCGCTCGCGGGCCATCTGATCAACAAGGCACTGCTTGTTCCCGGGCCGTCTGATCGAAAATCACACGAGGTTCGCTCCCGCATACTCGGTAGCCACCATGTAGTCAGTCCACGCGTCCCTTATCTCTCGTTCTCATCTCCGACGAAGCCTCTCAGCCACTCGTTTTCTTATCTCCCCATGTCTCTGCACGTTGACTAATCTCTACTTCGCCAATCTGTGTCTTTTGAGCCGCCGCGAGCCACTCGAAGCCCTGACCAACCGCCCTATTGTTAGCTGGCCACCGCCGGCCGGTGCGTGGTGTGCTGCAACCAACAGGCCGCGGAGCTACAACCACGACGCCGCAATGCTTCAACCAGCAGGCGGTCGTGTGACGAAGGGGGAAGACGCACATCTGCGGAAGAGGACACCTAGCCCGTTCCAGCTTCGCCACCCGCCGATTGCAACTCTACTCTAGCCGCGGTTGCAGCTCTGCCACTAGCTGGTTCCAGCTCCACCCCAAAACGGATGCAGCTGTGCCCTAATGGTTGCAGCTCCGTCACTCACGGGTTCCAACTTTGCCCTTGTCGGATGTAGCTCTACTCCCTGGCGATTGCAGCTCCTCCACTGGCTGGTTCCAACTCCGGCATCGAGTGCTACTACGTCCTAGCGAGTTATGCTGTGACCGGCAGCGAGCGGTGCTGGAACTAGCGTCCTTTTTTGCTACCACTATCTTGGTTTTCCTGGATCAGCTCTAATTTTCCTACAACTGGCTTCGATTTTTTGCTGGAACCAACAATCCTTTTTACTATCACTTTCTTTTGTTTTTGCTGGAACCAGCCCCAATTTTGCTTCCACCGGCTTTGATTTTTGCTTGAACCAACATTTTTTTGCTACCATCGGCTTTGTCTGCAAGCGCCATTGGTGTTGCAACCGGCGGTGTTCAGCACCGGTGAGGGACGCTGTTGCGGTCGGCGCCGCGGAGCTACCATAGATGCAACACGGAGGCGAAAGAAAAAGTTGCTATGGTCAACAACCTTTTTGTTGCGAGCAGCGGCGGCGAGCTTCGACCGCGAGCGTCTGCGGCGAGGCAAACGGGCAAGGTTCGGCGAGCGCAGGTCGGCGGCGGCCGAGGACTAGCATGGCGTTGATCTCTTTCCCCTTTCTTTTTTCCCCTCTGCTTTTTTTGGCGTTTTCCGTAAGGTTGACCAAGTAATCGTATGGTTTAAAAAAACTAAATCGTGCGATGGGCGCAGCGACCGGCCGAAATTTGGATCGGTCGACCGGCGCCTATCAGAAAATATAATGTTGGCACGCTGTTAAGCAGTGACGGGCTACTCTTTTTTGCAGTGACGTGCTACTTATGAGCGGCTTTTTTGCGGGGTTCACGAGCGGCTTTTGTCTTAGGACATTTGCTTACCCGCAAATTTGTTGTTACATCTGTCTGTGGATAGGGGACTACTCTACGGACACAGATGTAGGAGCCGGCCATCTAACACTGCACACATACATTTCAAACCAAGTTTCAACTAACCGCACGAAATTCATGCAAACACGACAGATTTTTTTATAAACGAACGAAATTCATTACAACATTTTTCATTAAAAAATGTGTCGACCCTAAACCTATCCTACGGCGGCGCTGTCGTCCACTTCCTTTCTATTCAGCATCGGTAACCACGTCCTCCATCTGCTGTCAACATGAACGGCGGCAAGGTTCAAGACCCGTGAAGTGGAGGTGTGGTCTCCGGCAAGAAAGAATAGAACATGAGAATCAGATCGACCCACTTGGGACACAATCCCCTGCCGCCTCCCATGTCCTACTCGTCCTCGGAGGAGTCCGCGACCTGTCTGTCGCCGGCGCCGGTGGACCTGCGGTCGATGATGGACGTGGACAGCCTGTCACTATCCATCTGCCACATGCACCCCTGAAAGTTGGACGGCTGCACGTGGATGCACAGTTGGCGACGTTGGAGTCCTCGAACTCCTGTGCCGCCAGCCCGTGTGCGGCCATGGTCGCGTCTGGCTACACGGGCTCTGCGTATAGCTATGTAATGCTTTCCGATATATGAGTTTTTTTGGTCAAGTTGATGATTGGATCTTTAGTGGAAGTGGTGCATAGTAATAGGTTTAGTCTTGCGGTGTCCTCACCTCATGATAGAAAGGGGTAGCAAGGCACGTATTTGTATTGTTGCTACTAAGGGAAAAACGACGGGGGTTCAATCATATTGCTTGGTTTTAGTTTGTCTACATTATGTCATCATACTTCATGCATTACCCTGTTTGTTATGAACTTAATACCTACAGAGGCAAGCATAGAAGCGCTCTCGAAGTGGAGTAATAGTAGTAAGCGTTAGTAAGTTTAACGTCTACTTGTCACGGACATAATGCCTATGTACTGATCATGCCACGAATAACGTCATAGCTATGTGCTTTTCTATCAATTGCCCAACAGTAATTTTTCTACCCACCATATGTTATGTTCTTGAGGGAGATGCCTCTAGTGAAAACTATGGGCCCAAGGTCTATTTGCCATATCAGGTGGTTTCGTACCCTACAACAATTTCATCTTATGTTCTCCGCTAGACAAGAACTTTGGAGTGATTCTTCACTAGTAGAAAACAGGGCTTTGGTCCTGAAAGTGCAACTATCCCTGGGTGGTTTTGGTAATTCCTAACAACATATAGCTCATTGAGCTAATGCTATTCCAAGATGAATATTTCAGGAAAGCTCAATGATTGGCATGGCATGGATTAGAAAGTGGACCCTTCAAAATGCTAAGGATAAAGGATTGGCTCAAGCTCAAAGCACAAGACTCTACATTTTCTATTTTAGTGATCCAAGATCACATTGAGTCTATAGGAAAAGCCAATACTATTAAGAAGGGATGAGGTGTTGCTTAATGAGGATCTTGCTCAAAATGCTTAGTGATATGCTCCAAAACCCTCCACTACTTTCTCACTTCCACATATGTCCTAAACCAAAAAGTCCAACTCGGCCCCACCAAAATTTCATATCCGGAGCCACCGAGTTCAATTGTCATAGCCACTGCGAGAAACCCTAATCCATTCGGTCTCACCGATAGGGATCTCGGTCCCACCGAGATGGGTTGTAATCTCTCTGTTTCCTTTTCGTAACGTTTTGGTTAAACCGAGATGAGCGATCGGTCCCACCGAGATTGCAATGCAAACTCTCTGTTTCCTCTTCGTAACGTTTCGGTCCAACCGAGATGAGCGAATCGGTCCCACCGAGTTTGCCTGACCAACTCTCTGTTTGACTATTACCAAAATCGGTCCCACCGAGTTTGTGTAATCGGTCTCACCGAGATTACGTTATGCCCTAACCCTAATGACATCGGTCCCACCGAGTTGATCCAGTCGGTCCTACCGATAATCCTAACGTTCACATTTTTAACTAAATCGGTCCGACCGAGTTTCATGATTCGGTCTCACCGAGTTTGGTGATTTGTGTGTAACGGTTAGATTTTGTGTGGAGGCTATATATACCCCTCCACCCACTCTTCATTCGTGGAGAGAGCCATCAGAACATGCCTACACTTCCAATACATATTTTCTGAGAGAGAACCACCTACACTTGTGTTGAGGTCAAGATATTCCATTCCAACCACATAAATCTTGATCTCTAGCCTTCCCCAAGTTGCTTTCCACTCAATCTTATTTCCACCAAATCTAATCCTATGAGAGAGAGTTGAGTGTTGGGGAGACTATCATTTGAAGCACAAGAGCAAGGAGTTCATCATCAACACATCATTTGTTACTTCTTGGAGAGTGGTGTCTCCTAGATTGGCTAGGTGTCACTTGGGAGCCTCCGACAAGATTGTGGAGTTGAACCAAGGAGTTTGTAAGGGCAAGGAGATCGCCTACTTCGTGAAGATCTACCCGAGTGAGGCAAGTCCTTCGTGGGCGACGGCCATGGTGGGATAGACAAGGTTGCTTCTTCGTGGACCCTTCGTGGGTGGAGCCCTCCGTGGACTCGCGCAACCGTTATCCTTCGTGGGTTGAAGTCTCCATCAGCATGGATGTACGATAGCACCACCTATCGGAACCACGGATAAAAAATCTCCGTGTCAACATTGCGTTTGCTCCTTCAAAATCATCCCTTTACCTTCATATGCAATTGTTTTACATCCCACTGCTATACTCTTGGAATTGCATGTGTAGGTTGATTGCTTGACTTGTGCTAAGTTGCTAAAATCTGCCAAGAACTAAAATTGGGAAAAGGCTAGATTTTTATTTGGTCAAGTAGTCTAATCACCCCCCTCTAGACATACTTCCGATCCTACAAGTGGTATCAGAGCTTTGGTCTCATTTGCTTTGATTTCCATAGCTTTTGGTGGTCATAGCCTTGGTTTCACAACCTAGGAGAGTATGGCGTCTAGCGAGGGAAATTACCACCGTAGAGGTCCTTACTTTGATGGTACTAATTTTGCTAGTTGGAAGCATAAGATGAAAATGCATATTCTTGGACATAACCCCGCCGTTTGGGCTATTGTGTGTATTGGCTTGCAAGGTGAATTCTTTGATGGGAGAGAACCGAACTGTGAAGCTACCGCGGAAGAGTTGAAGATGCTACAATACAATGCTCAAGCTTGTGATATTCTCTTCAACGGATTGTGCCCCGAAGAATTCAACAAAATCAGCCGTCTTGAGAATGCAAAGGAAATTTGGGATACTTTGATTGATATGCATGAGGGTACCGACTCCGTCAAGGAATTCAAATTGGATGTGCTTCAAAGTCAACTTGACAAGTTCAAAATGAAGGATGGTGAAGGTGTCGCTGAAATGTACTCTAGGCTTGCTCTCATCACAAATGAGATTGCCGGCTTAGGAAGTGAAGAGATGACCGATAGATTCATCACAAGAAGATCCTAAGAGCCTTGGATGGAACATATGATACCGTGTGCACATTGATTGAAATGATGCCCAATTACAAAGATCTCAAGCCAATGGAAGCCATTAGAAGAATTGTTGCTCATGAGATGTCACTCAAGGATAAGGAAGAGCTCCACAACAAGTCAAGTGGTGCTTACAAAGCCTCATGTGAAGCTCCCACATCATCAAGTGAGAAACAAACCTTCAATGAAGAATTGAGCCTAATGGTGAAGAACTTCAACAAGTTCTACAAGAGTAGAAGCAAGGAGAGAAGTTCCAAGTCAAGGTCCTACAATGACAAAAGGTCTTCTAGTCGTGAGCGAAATTGTTACAATTGTGGAAGACCCGGACACTACTCCAATGAGTGTACGGCCCCCCTACAAAAGAAGAGAAGATTCTCCCAAAAGAAGAAGTAAAAGAGAAGAATCACCACCAAGAGAAAGGAGGAGTAGATATGATCGTTATGAACGAAGACCCTCTCGGAGAAGCAAGGATTCGGAAAGGAAGGAAAAGTCATCAAGGAGCTACACAAAAAGAAGACATCAAGCTCATGTTGGTGAATGGGTATCCGGCTCCGACTCCGACAATCACTCCGAAAGAAGTTATCACTCCGACTCTGAATATACTCAAGATGAAGGTGTTGCCGGTCTAGCACTTGTGTCAACCAACTCCTACGACATATTTGACTCACCAAATGAAGGAATTGGAAGATGCTTCATGGCCAAAGGTCCAAAGGTAACACATCCCGAGTATGTTGATTTCAATAGTGATGAAGATGATTTGCTAGGTGATGATGATTTACTTGTTGACAACTCTAGTGATGAAAACTATGATGAAACGTCAATTAATCATGCTAATCAAGATAAAACGAATGATGATGATAAGAAGGAGATTGAGCGTCTAACTAAAGAACTAAACACTCTTAAGTTAGCTCATGAAACTACCTTGGAAAATCATCGAGAACTTTTAAAGACTCATGACAAGCTACGCTTTGAAAAGCTCAACCTTGAGCAAGAGCATGAGTTTTTAAAGGCAATCAATGATGATCTTCGCAAGAAAAGTTCTTCTTACATTGCCAAGCGTTTACTCTTGTCTACTTACATGCCACAAGTTAAATCTAGCAACAAGAACAAGAAAGATTCCTCATCTAGTGGTAACAACAATCATGCTAAATCCAATGTTGTTGCTTCTAGTAGTTCTCTTGATTCCACTAATGATTCTCTTAGCCAAGTTACACTTGAGCAAGAAAATAGCTTATTGAAGGGAATCATAGAGAAAGGTGTTTACAAGAGTCTTGCCGGAAGTAAGCAATTTGAGGAAATTGTGCGCAAGCAAGGAAGACACCGGAAGAATCAAGGTGTTGGTTTTGAAAGAAAGTTCAATGCCAATGGAATTGAGTGGGAAGAAGATCAATACCCCAAGACGAAGTTTGTTCCTCAACAAGAGAAGTATAATCCTACTTCTTTCAAAGGAACACAAGCTCAAGATGATCTTCCACCACAAGACCACAAGCAAAAAGGCAAGGACAAGCTTCAAGAGGAAATTGATGCATTTGAAGAAGCACCTAAGGCCTTGGTCAAGTGGGTTCCCAAGACTACATCAAGTTCTACTTCATCAAGCACAACTACGATTCCAAGGATTCCCATCAAGATGATGTGGATCCCGAAGAAGAAGAACCAGAGAGTTCTTGAGGGTGACTCCGCCAACATACTTCACTCTTATCATTTTGGCGAGGACAAGTGCAAACAACTTCCATATCTTGCACTAGTTCAAGGAGTCACAAACCCTCTTGTTGGTAAGACAAGGGACAAGGTAACCTAATGCTTTCATGGACATCATCTTGTGTATGCATCACTCTATGTCTATGGATATCCTTGTTTGTTCCTTGTGGGACTAACCCGTGTAGGTATTGAAAGTGCAACTCACTCCAAAGGATTGCTCCGAATGATCTACATCAACATTGAGCATCTACATCTTCAACACCTACATGAAGTCATCATCGACAAAACCCAAGGTTAGTTCATCCCTCTTAGGGGGGATATCACATCTAGGGGGAGCTTTACTCAAATCAATGAGCTAAAGCAACTCTAATGGTGTGATCACAACAATGCTTTATGTAAAAGTGGTAACCCCGCTTGTGCTTAAACGATGAGTATGACCTATGATCAAGTGTTCTCATTTGACTCCTATGTTAATATACTCATATATAGATGACCTAGTCATCGCCAATTGCTTGATAGATGCTAGAATGTTTGTGCATGCTTTGTCACATATTTCATTTGCCATTTTATTGTTTGAGCATGTTGGTTGCATATTTTACTCATTCGAGGACATCCATTTGTTGCTTTGATTGTTTGGCTTTTTCTCTTTTTGCCAAATGGATGGACAAGAATGCCTAAGAACACCCTCTAGCTATCTATGCTTTTCTCGTCTCAAACTCTATTCGTGCTACATCACAAAGTTTGATCAAGTCAGATTCGAACCACATACGTCATAGACTTAAACCTCCAAAACCTCTTTGTGCATCTCGGTCTGGCCGATTCATCCTTTTCGGTCCTACTGAGTCACCAAGTTGATCTAGGGTTTTCAATCTCGGTGCAACCAATTAGAACTTTTCGGTCACACCGAGTTGCAGTAACTGCTTGCAGTTTTGCATCTCGGTGCCACCGAGTCGTTCCACTCGGTCACACCGACAGGGTCAGGTTATATATACCGCCGGGTCAAATTTTGGAAATTTCTCCGAACCCCTTCGCCCCCGCGTAACCTACTCTGCCTCCTCTGGTCTCCGGATCGTCCTCTCGTCGCCAGCGACCTCCCACCGCTGGTCTCCGCCGCCGTCAACGGAAATCTTCACCGCCGTTGCCACCGTAGCAAGTTCGTCGTCGAACTAGGGTACGAACTTGATCATTGTGCTAATCCTTAACTCCGATTCTTAGCATATTGCTTTGCCATGATTCTTGCCATGATTGAAATCATCCTGTCCAGCGAAATCATCCCGTAGATTAGTTTTGATTTGAAAATTTAGGGTTAGGTCTCCGCCGAACTCATCTCGGACCGACCGAGTTGTAGAAATCGGTCTCACCGATTTTGGCTTAGGCCAGAGCACACGCATTTTCGGTCCGACCGAAAATTGCAAATCGGTGTGACCGAGTTCGATTCTCTGTGAAACCCTAGCAGTCTCGGTACCACCGAACTGTGACTCGGTCTGACCGAGTTCACTAGTTCAGGTTCCAAAAGCTGCTTCGGTATCACCGAGTTTGCAAATCGGTAGATCCGAAATGCTTTCTGTGAAGAACTAAAACTAAGTTTTTAAGTCATCAGTTTTGCAAAAACTCCTGTACTTTGTGATGCTCGTCTACTCCTCATCTATAACCTATTCACAGGGTCTGCTGACAGTTTGCCTGCAAGATGTCTGACCAAAGTGACAGCCAAAACAAGTCAGAGGAACAGGTTCAGTTGAGTGAGGGCACTAGTCCCTCTAGCAGCTATGATGAAGGCAGTAGGAGCACTCCAAGCAATCTGCCAAAGGCTGCCACCAGGACAAGAAAGAAGAGAACTTCTGACTCTGAAGATGAAGATTATGTGGCTTTTGAAGATGAAGCCACTTCAAAGAAGAAAGTGTTGAAGAAAGAGTATGGCTCATCTGCAGCAACTAAGCCAGGTCTGAAAACAAAGATGCCAGCAAGAAGACAGCCCATGTCTAAGCCAAGAAAAGTTGCCACAGGAGAAACAATGGAGTTCACTCTTGAACCCAAGGAAACTGGAGATGGGAAGAAGAGAAAAGAAAGGGTCAAGAAGACCATTGCCAGAGTTATTGGGAAGCCATCTATGATGAGAGATTCTGAAGAAGAGGAAGAGGAAGAGGATGCTGCACCAGCACCCAAAGCTCAAAAGCTTATGGGAGATGCAATCGGATCAGGGGCTGCTCCATCTAAGCCCAAAGCTGCTCCTAAGGCTGCTGCTCCAGCTCCAAAGCCAAAACCCAAGAGGAGCACTAGGAACATACCTGCTGAGGAGAAAAACAAGGCCCCAGTGCCTCAAGCTTCTGAAGAAGAAGAAGATGATTCTGTAGTTTTGAGAAAGCTGAAGCCCAAGATCCCTGATCACAATGATGCACACCCAGTTGCAGAAAATATGAAAATCCGGAAGGATTCAGGATTGAGACTATGGAGAGAGTCTGATCCATATGCTACCAGGAGAAGGACTGTTGTGGACTACAGATTCCACACTAAGGAACAGCAGGACTTCTATGAGACAATTCTGCTTGACAAGAAGCCCATAGTGTGTGACATGAGATGGGTTGACTGGAAGTTCATCAAGGAGAATGAGGAACACTTCCCCGGTGTATATGACAGCTTCAAGGCATGTGGAGTTGATAAGTTTGTGGCTCAGAAGTTCACCAAGTGGAATGATGAGCTCATTATGCAATTTTACTCCACTGCACATTTCTATCTAGATGGAAGGATTGTGTGGATGTCTGAGGGTACTAGGTACCAGTCTACAGTTGAAGAATGGGCTCAATTGATCAATGCTCCTGAAGAACATGAGGATGACTTGGATATCTATGCAAAGAAGAAGCAGGACCACAACTCTATGGCCAAGATGTACAAAGAGATCCCAGATGCTGCTTTGGATACACATAAGTTTGGATCTGTACAGTATTTGTTGTCTGGTCTGCCAACTATCAATTGGATTCTAAGGCACACACTGCTACCCAAGTCAGGGGATCACAAGATGATCAGAGGACATGCCATAAACCTGCTGCATATATTTGATGTCCCACGAAAGTTCAAGGTTATGAGCCTGATTGTGGAAACAATCAAGAGGACTGCAGCTGATCAGAAGAGAGGTTGTGGATATGCCCCACAAATTCAGGAGCTAATCAACTCAAAGATGGGCAAAGGCAAGTACATTGGATAAGGAGCACCTGCCCATCTACCCTGAATTTGAGGACAACACAATTGTCATGGCTGAGAATGAACCATCATCTATGCAAGCACAAGAAAAGAGAGAGAATGCTAAAGCTGAGAAAGCTGCAAAGATGCCAAATGTGGAAGAGGCATCTCAGGTATTCTTGAAGAGCAAGCAAGACCAGCTTGGATATCTGATCCAATCCAATCTGAGGATTGAGCAGGGCTTGGCCACCCTGACCAAGAACCAGGAGAGCTTGGAAAGGATTATTGAGACAAAATTCTATGACCTTGATGTCAAGGTAACTGAAATCCAAACTGTAGTTGAGCAACTTCAGGAGGAAGCAGAGGAGAAGAAGGGCAAGTCTACCACAGATGCATTTGCTAGAGTGCCCAGAGGACAGAGATCTGCTGCAGTGCCAGTGACAGACACTAGAGCTACAACTTCAGCACCAGCAGCTACAACTCCAGTCCCAACTCCAGCAGCTACTCCACCAGCTCCAGCTACTTCATCAGAAGCCTTCGTCCTTGGAGTTCTCTCAACACCACCTCCCGAAGATCAAGCCTGAGAGTCGTTTAGCACTATGCATTTTCAAACTTTTTGGTAACTTGTTGCCAAAGGGGGAGAAAAATGTATAGATCATAGGCTTCGAGAGAGAGAGAGAGAGTGTTGGTTTTTATCTCTCTTTGCACTTATTTGGTTTGGTTTGAAACTTTATTGCGTGCTTGTGTGATACTACTTTGTGTCCTTGTGAGATACTTGTTTGATCATGTGTTTGATCATATGCTACCCTTAATGCTTGTTGGATAATGCTATCTTTCATGTCTTATTATGATCATTCACTTTGCTTGGTGATGAGTGCATGTTTTTAATCTCTATCATTTTGAGCGCTCCACCAAGATGTATGTGACATGGAAGAGTAACCCATGATCCTAATCGATTGTGCATTTGCATTCAAAAGCAAATCTTAAATAATGCACAAATTTATGGGGAGCTCTTGCTTATCACATACTTCTCAAAGCGACGATGTTTTTCAATACTATTTATCATTTGTCGAAGCTTTGATCTATATGTTGTCATCAACCAAAAGGGGGAGATTGAAATTGCAACTATCCCTGGGTGGTTTTGGTAATTCCTAACAACATATAGCTCATTGAGCTAATGCTATTCCAAGATGAATATTTTAGGAAAGCTCAATGATTGGCATGTCATGGATTAGAAAGTGGACCCTTCAAAATGCTAAGGACAAAGGATTGGCTCAAGCTCAAAGCACAAGACTCTACATTTTCTATTTTAGTGATCCAAGATCACATTGAGTCTATAGGAAAAGCCAATACTATTAAGAAGGGATGAGGTGTTGCTTAATGAGGATCTTGCTCAAAATGCTTAGTGATATGCTCCAAAACCCTCCACTACTTTCTCATATCCACATATGTCCTAAACCAAAAAGTCCAACTCGGCCCCACCGAAATTTCATATCCGGAGCCACCGAGTTCAGTTGTCATAGCCACTGCCAGAAACCCTAATCAATTCGGTCTCACCGATAGGGATCTCGGTCCCACCGAGATGGGGTTGTAATCTCTCTGTTTCCTTTTCGTAACGTTTCGGTCAAACCGAGATGAGCGATCGGTCCCACCGAGATTGCAATGCAAACTCTCTGTTTCCCTTTCGTAACGTTTCGGTCCAACCGAGATGAGCGAATCGGTCCCACCGAGTTTGCCTGACCAACTCTCTGTTTGACTATTACCAAAATCGGTCCCACCGAGTTTGTGTAATCGGTCTCACCGAGATTACGTTATGCCCTAACCCTAATGACATCGGTCCCACCGAGTTGATCCAGTCGGTCCCACCGATAATCCTAACATTCACATTTTGAACTAAATCGGTCCGACCGAGTTTCATGATTCGGTCTCACCGAGTTTGGTGATTTGTGTGTAACGGTTAGATTTTGTGTGGAGGCTATATATACCCCTCCACCCACTCTTCATTCGTGGAGAGAGCCATCAGAACATGCCTACACTTCCAATACATATTTTCTGAGAGAGAACCACCTACACTTGTGTTGAGGTCAAGATATTCCATTCCAACCACATAAATCTTGATCTCTAGCCTTCCACAAGTTGCTTTCCACTCAAATCTTCTTTCCACCAAATCCAATCCTATGAGAGAGAGTTGAGTGTTGGGGAGACTATCATTTGAAGCACAAGAGCAAGGAGTTCATCATCAACACACCATTTGTTACTTCTTGGAGAGTGGTGTCTCCTAGATTGGCTAGGTGTCACTTGGGAGCCTCCGACAAGATTGTGGAGTTGAACCAAGGAGTTTGTAAGGGCAAGGAGATCGCCTACTTCGTGAAGATCTACCCGAGTGAGGCAAGTCCTTCGTGGGCGACGGCCATGGTGGGATAGACAAGGTTGCTTCTTCGTGGACCCTTCGTGGGTGGAGCCCTCCGTGGACTCGCGCAACCGTTACCCTTCGTGGGTTGAAGTCTCCATCAACGTGGATGTACGATAGCACCACCTATCGGAACCACAGATAAAAAATCTCCGTGTCAACATTGCGTTTGCTCCTTCAAACTCATCCCTTTACCTTCATATGCAATTGTTTTACATTCCGCTGCTATACTCTTAGAATTGCATGTGTAGGTTGATTGCTTGACTTGTGCTAAGTTGCTAAAATCTGCCAAGAACTAAAATTGGGAAAAGGCTAGATTTTTATTTGGTCAAGTAGTCTAATCACCCCCCTCTAGACATACTTCCGATCCTACAGGTCTAGGCCGGGTAAGCCCATCAATCCTGGTTCTCTCACGAACCGGGACCCATGGGGGCATCGGTCCCGGTTCGTGAGGCCAGGGGGCCGACCGGGCCTCGTGGGGCAATGGTCCCGGTTCGTCTGGCCCCTTTGATCCCGGTTCCAGACACGAACCGGGACCAATGGGCCTCACTCCTGGCCCACAACCATTGGTCTCGGTTCGTGGCTGGAACCGGGACCAAAGGGGGTCCTTTAGTCCCGGTTCCAGCCATGAACCGGGACCAATGAGATGCCTATATATACCCCCTTGGCCGCCATCAAAGCAGTGGAGTGCTCTGTTTTTTTGGCCGACTGTGGGAGAGCTTTGTGGTGCTCTAGCTCACCTCCTATGCACATGAGGTGTTCGATGAAATGCCCGAGCCACACTTAAGCTTTCTCCTCTCGAAGCTCCTTGTCCAATCTCCATTTTTCTCCAGATTTGTCTAGGTTTGGCGGTCCGTCCTGTCCCGTCCCCGTTGAGGGAGTCCTGGATTATGGGGTCCTCGGGGAGCCGGCCTATACTACATGGGCCGGACTGATGGGCTGTGAATATACGAGACAGAAGACCTCCCCCCGTGTCCGGATGGGACTCTCCTTTGTGTGGACGGGAAGCTTGGCGTCCGGATGAGCAGTTTCATTTCTCTGTAAACCGCCTCTGTACAACCCTAGGCCCTTCCGGTGTCTATATAAACCGGAAGGGTTTAGTCCATAGGGGCTAAGACAAATCATACAGGCTAGGCATCTAGGGTTTAGCCATTACGATCTCGAGGTAGATCGACTCTTGTAACCCCTATACTCATCAAAGTCAATCAAGCAGGAAGTAGGGTATTACCTCCATCAAGAGGGCCCGAACCTGGGTAAAACATCGTGTCCCCTGCCTCCTATTACCTTCGATCCTCAAACGCACAGTTCGGGACCCCCTACCCGAGATCGGCCGGTTTTGACACCGACATTGGTTCTTTCATTGAGAGTTCCACTGTGCCGTCGACAGAAGGTTCGATGGCCCGATCGATCATCCACAACGATGTTGTTTCAGGGGATACTTTCCTCCCCGGTCAAATTTTCGTGTTAGGCGGCTTCTCGGTGCGTGCCAACTCGATTGGCCACCTCGAACAAATTGACAGCTATGCCCCTGGTCATCAGATCAGTTTTGGGAATCTGAATTAGTTCGCTGATATCCGAGGAGACTTGATCTTCGAAGGGTTCGCGGCCCCAACCACCGCTCTGGCCTTAGATCCGAAGCATATTACCAGGTCCGAAGACGGGAGTTTAGAGCCCGCCGGACTCTCTACAACTATGGAGCTCGCCACCGAAGATCCGAAGGGGATCGCATCACTGGCAGGCCTGGAATTAAACCAAGTTCCCCCTGTCATCGGAAAGTCGGACTCGCCTCCGGAGACTAGCTCCGAACTCTCGAGGTCCGCGTCACGTGAGCTTGGCCAGGAGACTCCTGCCGCGCCCAGCTCCACGGAATCTCGCTTCCCTGTCCAAACCTCGCTCTTAAACGAGGCTCTGGACTTAATGCGATCCCTCGCCATTACAGAGGAATCACTGCCGAATTGCGCACAGCCCGGACTAGGGGCTGAGAGCGGGAATTTTACGTCCCACCCACCACCCACTTCATAGCCACTATCGAGGACTTAATCGACATGCTGGACTACGCCTCCGAAGACATCGATGGTATGAATGACGATGCCGGAGACGAACAAGGCCAAGACCCGCCGTTTACCGGACGTTGGACGACCACCTCCTCATATGATGTTTATATGGTGGACACACCCAAAGAAGATGATCGCGACGGCAGGAAGGATCCGGTCGAGGATGAGCCTGTTGAGGCGCCACCAAAGCGTTGACGTCAGCGGCGCCATTCAAAATTGCGTCGCGAAAAGACAGTAATACCGGCACCGGAGACAATAACACTCCGGATAACGCCGAAGACCTCGAAGCCCCCGTCGAACCAACATCCGAACATGATGAATGGGAGGAGGGGCAAATTAACTCTGACAACCCGGTCGGGAACGAGGACTCGGAGGACTGATGACCCCACAAGTATAGGGGATCTATCGTAGTCCTTTCGATAAGTAAGAGTGTCGAACCCAATGAGGAGCAGAAGGAAATGATAAGCGGTTTTCAGCAAGGTATTCTCTTCAAGCACTGAAATTATAGGTACAGATAGTTTTGTGATAAGATAATTTGTAACGAGCAACAAGTAACAAAAGTAAATAAAGTGCAGCAAGGTGGCCCAATCCTTTTTGTAGCAAAGGACAAGCCTGGATAAACTCTTATATTGAGAAAAGCGCTCCCGTGGACACATGGGAATTATCGTCAAGCTAGTTTTCATCACGTTCATATGATTCGCGTTTGGTACTTTGATAATTTGATATGTGGGTGGACCGGTGCTTGGGTGCTGCCCTTACTTGGACAAGCATCCCACTTATGATTAACCTCTATTGCAAGCATCCGCAACTACAACAAAAGTATTGAGGTAAACCTAACCATAGCATGAAACATATGGATCCAAATCAGCCCCTTACGAAGCAACGCATAAACTAGGGTTTAAGCTTCTGTCACTCTAGCAACCCATCATCTACTTTTACTTCCCAATGCCTTCCTCTAGGCCCAAATAATGGTGAAGTGTTATGTAGTCGACGTTCACATAACACCACTAGAGGATAGACAACATACATCTCATCAAAATATCGAACGAATACCAAATTCACATGACTACTAATAGCAAGACTTCTCCCATGTCCTCAGGAACAAACGTAACTACTGACAAAGCATATTCATCTTCATAATCAGAGGGGTATTAATATGCATAAAGGATCTGAACATATGATCTTCCACCAAATAAACCAACTAGCATCAACTACAAGGAGTAATCAACACTACTAGCAACCTACAGGTACCAATCCCGGACTTAGAGACAAGAATTGGATACAAGAGATGAACTAGGGTTTGAGAGGAGATGGTGCTCGTGAAGATGTTGATGAGATTGCCCTCTCCCGATGAGAGGAGCGTTGGTGATGACGGTGGCGATGATTTCCCCCTCCCGGAGGGAAGTGTCCCCGGCAGAACAGCTCTACCGGAGCCCTAGATTGGTTCCGCCAAGGTTCCGCCTCGTGGCGGCGGAGTCTCGTCCCGAAAGCTTGCTTATGATTTTTCTTCGGACGAAAGACTTCATATACCAGAAGATGGGCATCGGAGAGCCAACAGGGGGCCCACGAGGCAGGGGGGCCCACGAGGCAGGGGGGCGCGCCCCCCACCCTCGTGGACAGGTGGAGGCCCCCCTGACGTAGATTCTTCTTCCAGTATTTTTTATTATTTCCAAAAATAACTTTCATGGAGTTTCAGGACTTTTGGAGTTGTGCAGAATAGGTCTCTATTATTTGCTCCTTTTCCAGCCCAGAATTCCAGCTGCCGGCATTCTCCCTCCTTATGTAAACCTTGTAAAATAAGAGAGAATAGGCATAAGTATTGTGACATAATGTGTAATAACAGCCCATAATGCAATAAATATCGATATAAAAGCATGATGCAAAATGGACGTATCAACTCCCCCAAGCTTAGACCTCGCTTGTCCTCAAGCGGAAGCCGATAACAATAAATATGTCCACATGTTTAGAGGTAGAGGTGTCGATAAAATAAAATACGGACATGAGGGCATCATGATTATTCTTATAACAGCAACATATATTTTCATATGATTCCTTATGCTCAAGTAATAATCTATTCACAATGCAAAGTATGAATCAGAAACTTTATTAAGAACTAACAAACTATAATCTTAGTCATTGAGGCAATTGCAATTTATCATAACATCAGAAAGAGTCTATGTCAGAGCTTTCTAGCAAGTCCACATACTCAACTATCATTTAGTCTTTCATAATTGCTAACACTCACGCAATACTTGTGGTTACGGAGTTTTAACCGGACACAGAGAAAGATAGGGGCTTATAGTTTCGCCTCCCAATCTTTTACCTCAAGAGTAATGTCAACAATAATAGTTCATGCTAACTTACATCCAATTAGATATATCTATCAGGATCTTTCCAACACCCTGTGCTTGCCAAAGGATAAAATGTAAAAAGGAAAGGTGAAGATCACCATGACTCTTGCATAAGGTAGAGGATAATAGTAACAGATAGGCCCTTCGCAGAGGGAAGCAGAGGTTGCCATGCGCTTTCAGGGTTGTATGCACAAAATCTTAATGCGAAAGAACGTCACTTTATATTGCCACTTGTGATATGAACCTTTATTATGCAGTCCGTCGCTTTTATTTCTTCCACATCACAAGATCGTATAAAGCTTATTTCCTCCACACCAATCAATCATACATATTTAGAGAGCAATTTTTATTGCTTGCACCGATGACAATTTACTTGAAGGATCTTACTCAATACATAGGTAGATATGGTGGACTCTCATGGCAAAACTGGTTTAAGGGTTTTTGGAAGCACAAGTAGTATCTCTACTTGGTGCAAAGAATTTGGCTAGCATGAGGGGGAAAGGCAAGCTCAACATGTTGGATGATCCATGACAATATACTTTATCTCAGATATAAGAAAACATAACCCATTACGTTGTCTTCCTTGTCCAACATCAACTCTTTAGCATGTCATATTTTAATGAGTGCTCCCAATCATAAAAGATGTCCAAGATAGTATATTTATATGTGAAACCTCTCTTTCTTTATTACTTCCTATTAATTGCAACGATGACCAAAGTTATGTTTGTCAACTCTCAACAATTTTTAATCATCATACTCTTTCTATGTGAAGTCATTACTCTACATATGATCAATATGATCTCTTTTTATTTCTTTTTATTCTTTTCTCTTTTCTTTTATTCACTCAAGATCATAGCAAGATAATCAAGCCCTTGACTCAACACCAATCTTTATTATATAGCTCACGGACTCGATTACATAAAGGGATCATAAAGCAAAAATCAAAACTAGATCATACTAAAACTTTATTTTACTAGATCAAGATACTACTAAAAGGATCGAACTAAGAAAAACAGTAAAGATAAGAGTGTGATGGTGATACGATACCGGGGCATCTCCCCCAAGCTTGGCAGTTGCCAAGGGGAGTGCCCATACGCATGTAATTATGTCTCCTTTTGCTGGTGAAGAAGGTGGAGTTGTTGATGATGGGTAATCGCACATCGAGCGTAAGAGATCCTCCAACTTGTGGATAATGCCCTTGAGTGCGACGATATGCTCCTTCAACAAAATATTTTCACGGGTGAGATACTTGTTTTGTATACGAGCTAACTCAATCATCTTGAAAGCTTCAATCTCAGTTGGGGTAAGAAGATTGTGATCAAGTTGAAGGGTGTCTCCTGCAGCCGGAACTTGGTCCTCCGTGGCCTTCTTGATCCCTTCATCCTTGTTGATCTCCACGGGTTCTTCCCTCTTCAGCTCTATCTTCATTAGCCAAGCATCGTTGTCACCAATGTTGGAGAAGGGGGACGACATGATGCCTGGCCTTTAAAATCCTAACAGAAAACAGCTCGAAACAAGAATAGAGGACAATTGCGTGATACAGGAGTCCAAACCTTCGGGAGATTATATAATGAATTTTTACCGACCAAAATACGTAACGTGCAAGAAAACAGAGTCCGGAGAGCACACGAGGTGACCACGAGGCAGGGGGCGCGCCCAGTAGGGTAGGGCGCGCCCTCCACCCTCGTGGAGGCCTCGTGTCCTTCCCGGACTGCTTCTTATGTTTTGGAGTCGGTTTACTTACCGTACCACATACCTATTCCTTTTCGGAGTCTGAAACGTTCCGGAAAGTGTCCCTTATGTATTCCTCCGGGGTTACGGTTTCAGTAACATTGGTTTCGACATTTATAGGATTACCTGAGATATAATGTTTGATTCTTTGACTGTTCACCACCTTCGGATTTGTGCCTTCGAAGTTGTTGATTTTTATGGCACCGGAACGATAGACCTCCTCGATAACGTAAGGGCCTTCCCATTTAGAAAGAAGTTTTCCTGCAAAAAATCTTAAACGAGAGTTGTATAGCAACACATAATCACCTACATTAAACTCACGCTTTTGTATCATTTTGTCATGCCATCTTTTAACTTTTTCTTTAAACAATTTGGCATTCTCATAAGCTTGGGTTCTCCATTCATCAAGTGAGCTAATGTCAAATAACCTCTTCTCACCGGCAAGTTTGAAATCATAGTTGAGCTCTTTAATAGCCCAATAAGACTTATGTTCTAGTTCGAGAGGTAAGTGACATGCTTTACCATAAACCATTTTATACGGAAACATACCCATAGGATTTTTATATGCAGTTCTATAGGCCCATAATGCATCATCAAGTTTCTTGGACCAATTCTTTCTAGATCTATTAACAGTCTTCTGCAAAATTAATTTGAGCTCTCTATTGCTCAATTCTACTTGACCACTAGACTGCGGGTGATAAGGAGATGCAATTCTATGATTAACATCATATTTAGCAAGCATTTTTCGAAAAGCACCATGAATAAAATGTGAACCACCATCAGTCATTAGATATCTAGGGACTCCAAACCTCGGAAAAATAACTTATTTAAGCATTTTAATAGAGGTGTTATGATCAGCACTACTAATTGGAATAGCTTCTACCCACTTAGTAACGTAATCAACAACAACTAAAATATGTGTGTATCCATTAGAGGCGGGAAAAGGTCCCATATAATCAAAGCCCCAAACATCAAATGGTTCAATAACAAGTGAATAATTCATAGGCATTTCTTGACGTCTACTAATATTACCAATTCTTTGACATTCATCACAAGATAAAACAAACTTACAGGCATCCTTGAAGAGAGTAGGCCAATAAAAACCGGATTGCAATACCTTATGTGCAGTTCTGTCTCCAGCGTGGTGTCCTCCATAAGCCTTGGAGTGACACTTGCGTAGGATCTGTTCCTGTTCATGCTCAGGTACACAACGTCTAATAACACCATCTACTCCTTCTTTATAAAGATGTGGGTCATCCTAGAAGTAATGTCTCAAATCATAGAAAAACTTTTTCTTTTGCTGGTATGTGAAACTAGGTGGTATGAATTTAGCAACGATGTAATTAGCATAATCAGCATACCATGGAGCAGTACGAGAAGTATTTATGACATTTAATTGCTCATCAGGAAAGCTATCATCGATAGGTAGTGGGTCATCAAGAACATTTTCTAACCTAGACAAGTTGTCTGCAACGGGGTTCTCAGCTCGCTTTCTATCAATAATATGCAAATCAAATTTTTGTAGCAAGATAACCCATCTAATAAGTCTAGGTTTAGCATCTTTCTTTTCCATAAGATATTTAATAGCAGCATGATCAGTGTGAATAGTTACTTTAGAATCAACAATATAAGGTCTGAACTTATCACAAGCAAATACAACTGCTAAGAATTCTTTTTCAGTAGTAGCATAATTTCTCTGAGCATTGTCTAGAACAGCACCTACAGCATAATCACTAGCATCACACATTATTTCAAAGGGTAAATTCCAATCAGGTGGCTAAACAATAGGTGCAGAGATCAATGCTTTCTTAAGTATTTCAAATGCTTCTACACAATCATCATCAAAGACAAATGGTATATCTTTTTGCAATAAATCAGTCAGAGGCCGAGAAATTTTTGAGAAGTCCTTAATGAACCTCCTATAAAAACCAGCATGACCAAGGAAACTTCTTATACCTTTGATGTCCTTGGGACATGGCATCTTTTCAATAGCATCAACCTTGGCTTTATCAGCTTCAATACCTCTTTCAGAAACTTTATGCCCCAAGACAATACCTTCATTAACCATAAAGTGGCACTTTTCCCAATTCAAGACAAGATTAGTTTCTTCACATCTCTGCAAAACTCGATCAAGGTTGCTCAAGCAATCATCAAAAGAGGATCCATAAACGGAGAAGTAGTCCATGAAAACCTCACAAATCTTTTCACAAAAGTCAGAAAATATAGCCATCATGCATCTTTGAAAGGTAGCAGGTGCATTACATAAACCAAAAGGCATACGTCTATAAGCAAAAGTACCAAAAGGGAAAGTAAAAGTGGTCTTTGATTAATCATCGGCTGACACAGGTATTTGAGAGAAACCAGAATAACCATCTAGAAAGCAAAAATGTGTATGTTTGGATAATCTTTCTAGCATTTGATCGATAAAAGGTAAGGGGTAATGATCTTTTTTAGTAGCCTTATTTAATTTGCGGAATCAATTACCATCCTATAACCTATAATAATTCTTTGCGGAATCAATTCATCTTTATCATTAGGAACGACAGTAATACCTCCTTTCTTAAGAACACAATGGGCAGGACTTACCCACTGACTATCAGCAACGGGATAAATTATACCTGCCACAAGGAGCTTTAGTATTTCCTTTCTTACCACTTCTTTCATCTTAGGATTCAGCCGTTGTTGATGATCACGAACTGGTTTAGCATCTTTCTCCAAATTTATTTTATGTTGACATAGAGTGGGACTAATGCCCTTAAGATCATCAAGAGTATATCCAATAGCAGCACGGTGCTTCTTCAGAGTTTTCAATAATCTCTCTTCTTCATGCTCTGAAAGGTTAGCACTGATAATAACAGGATATATCTTCTTTTGATCAAGATAAGCATATTTAAGAGTATCAGGTGACGGTGTAAGCTCAAACACAGGATCACCCTTGGGCGGGGGAGGATCCCCTAGGATTTCAACAGGCAAATTGTGTTTCAGGATAGGTTCCTGTTTAAAGAATACTTCATCTATTTCCCTTCATAAACATATCATTTTCATGGTCTAGCAAATAATGTTCTAAAGGATCACTAGGAGGTACGGCAATAGAAGCAAGACCAATAATTTCATCCTTACTAGGCAATTCTTCTTCATGGTGTTGTCTACGAAATTTAGAGAAATTAAACTCATGAGACATATCACCCAAACCTATAGTAACAACATCCTTGTCGCAGTCTATCCTAGCATTAACAGTGTTCAAGAAGGGTCTACCAAATATAATGGGACAAAAGCTATCTTGTGGGGAACCAAGAACAAGAAAATCAGCAGGATATTTAGTTTTCCCACACAAGACTTCAACATCTCTAACAATTCCAATTGGCGATATAGTATCTCTATTGGCAAGTTTAATTGTGACATCAATATCTTCTAACTTAGTAGGTGCAATATCATGCTTAATTTCTTTGTATAAGTCATGAGGTATAACACTAGCACTGGCACCCATGTCACATAAGCCATGATAACAATGATCTCCTATTTTAACAGAAATAACAGGCATGCCTACCACAGGTCTATGTTTATCTTTAGCACAAGGTTTGGCAATTCTAGCAGTTTCATCATGGAAATGAATAACATGCCCATCGATATTATCAGACAAGAGATCTTTAACAATAGCAATATTAGGTTCAACTTTAATTTGCTCAGGAGGTGTATAAGTTCTAATATTGCTTTTACGGACCACAGTTGAAGCTTTAGCATGATCCTTTATCCTAACAGGGAAAGGTGGTTTCTCAACATAAGAAGTAGGAACAATAGGATCATTATAAGTGATAGTCTTTTCTTCAACTTTAATAGGTGCAGCTACTTTTACTTCTATGGGAGGATGATATTTAAACCACTTCTTCTTAGGGAGATCAACATAAGCAGCAAAAGATTCACAGAAAGAAGCTACTATCTCAGAGTCAAGTCCATATTTAGTGCTAAACTTACAGAAAACACCGGTATCCATAAAAGATTTAACACAATCAAACTTAGGTGTCATACCTGACTCCTTACCTTCGCCGAGATCCCAATCTTCAGAGTTGCGTTTAATTCTATCCAATAAATCCCATTTGAATTCAATAGTCTTCATCATAAAAGAGCCAGCACAAGAAGTATCGAGCATGGTGCGATTGTTATTAGAAAGCCGAGCATAAAAACTTTGAATAATTATTTCTCTTGGAAGCTCATGATTGGGGCATGAATATAACATTGATTTAAGCCTCCCCAAGCTTGAGCGATGCTTTATCCTTCACGAGGCCAAAAATTATATATATAATTGCGATCACGATGAACAAGATGCATAGGATAAAACTTCTGATGAAATTCCAATTTCAATCGTTTGTAGTTCCATGACCCCGTATCATCACATAGCCTATACCATGTCAATGCATCTCCCTTAAAAGATAAAGGGAAGACCTTCTTCTTAATAACATCATCGGGTATACCTGCAAGCTTAAATAATCCACAAACTTCATCCACATAGATTAGGTGCTCATCAGGGTGCATGGTTCCATCTCCTGCATAAGGATTAGCTAGCAGTTTTTCTAACATACCCGAAGGAATTTCAAAGTAGACATTTTCATTTTCAGTAGGTTGAGGAGCAACTCTTTGCTCTACTGGTTGGGGTGAAGATACCCCGAACAAGCCCCTCAGAGAATTACTTTCCATAGTAACAAGTGACAGTAAATTCCAGCACACTATATAAATTTTTCCTTACCAAATTCCACCTACCAAAGGCGCTTCACTCCCCGGCAACGGCGCCAGAAAAGAGTCTTGATGACCCACAAGAATAGGGGATCTATCGTAGTCCTTTCGATAAGTAAGAGTGTCGAACCCAACAAGGAGCAGAAGGAAATGATAAGCGGTTTTCAGCAAGGTATTCTCTGCAAGCACTCAAATTATAGGTAATAGATAGTTTTGTGATAAGATAATTTGTAACGAGCAACAAGAAACAAAAGTAAATAAAGTGCAGCAAGGTGGCCCAATCCTTTTTGTAGCAAAGGACAAGCCTGGACAAACTCTTATATAGAGAAAAGCGCTCCCGAGGACACATGGGAATTATCGTCAAGCTAGTTTTCATCACGTTCATATGATTCGCGTTCGGTACTTTGATAATTTGATATGTGGGTGGACCGGTGCTTGGGTGCTGCCATTACTTGGACAAGCATCCCACTTATGATTAACCTCTATTGCAAGCATCCGCAACTACAACAAAAGTATTAAGGTAAACCTAACCATAGCATGAAACATATGGATCCAAATCAGCCCCTTACGAAGCAACGCATAAACTAGGGTTTAAGCTTCTGTCACTCTAGCAACCCATCATCTACTTATTACTTCCCAATGCCTTCCTCTAGGCCCAGATAATGGTGAAGTGTTATGTAGTCGACATTCACATAACACCACTAGAGGATAGACAACATACATCTCATCAAAATATCGAACGAATACCAAATTCACATGACTACTAATAGCGAGACTTCTCCCATGTCCTTAGGAACAAACGTGACTACTCACAAAGCATATTCATGTTCATAATCAGAGGGGTATTAATATGCATAAAGGATCTGAACATATGATCTTCCACCAAATAAACCAACTAGCATCAACTACAAGGAGTAATCAACACTACTAGCAACCTACAGGTACCAATCCCGGACTTAGAGACAAGAATTGGATACAAGAGATGAACTAGGGTTTGAGAGGAGATGGTGTTGGTGAAGATGTTGATGGAGATTGCCCTCTCCCGATGAGAGGAGCGTTGGTGATGACGATGGCGATGATTTCCCCCTCCCGGAGGGAAGTGTCCCCGGCAGAACAGCTCTGCCGGAGCCCTAGATTGGTTCCGCCAAGGTTCCGCCTCGTGGCGGCGGAGTCTCGTCCAGAAAGGTTGCTTATGATTTTTCTTCGGATGAAAGACTTCATATACCAGAAGATGGGCATCGGAGAGCCAACAGGGGGCCCACGAGGCAGGGGGCGCGCCCCCACCCTCGTGGACAGGTGGAGGCCCCCCTGACATAGATTCTTCTTCCAGTATTTTTTATTATTTCCAAAAATAACTTTCGTGGAGTTTCAGGACTTTTGGAGATATGCAGAATAGGTCTCTATTATTTGCTCCTTTTCCAACCCAGAATTCTAGCTGCCGGCATTCTCCCTCCTTATGTAAACCTTGTAAAATACGAGAGAATAGGCATAAGTGTTGTGACATAATGTGTAATAACAACCCATAATGCAATAAATATCGATATAAAAGCATGATGCAAAATGGACGTATCAAGGACAGCAACTATCTACCACCCTCCGAGGATGACGTAAGCCTCGATGACGAAGATTTCATTGTGCCAGAGGAACCATTTGAGCAGGAGCGCTTTAAGCGCCAGCTAATTGCCACGGCGGGAAGCCTAAAAAAGAAGCAACAACAGGTCCAAGACGATCAGGATACACTCAACGACAGATGGACCCAGGTCCTAGCTGCCGAATAGTATGGGCTTCAACGCCCACCAAGAAGTTATCCAAAGCGTCGGTTACTACCACAATTCAACGACGAGGCCCTCGAGCCAATACCGTCAAAACATGACCGCGCTGATGAACCAGACCGGCCACCGCGCGGACGGGATAGAGCGGCCACTCAGGCGAACACCAGCCCGCACCACCCCGCCTTAGAGGCAGGGAGATAGCGGCCCCAGGATATACCTACGACCTACGACAGGACCTGGACAATAGAGCCGGTCAGACCAGATCAATCTACGGATCAAGGGGGCGTGCCCCAACGCGAGAGGATGGCCATTAGGCCTGGCGCGATAAGCTCAACCTCACCCGGGCCGAAAACCGCATATGGACGTCATCCGAACTCCGTCACGATGTCGCATGATACGGAGGCGCCGCACACCCCTTATGCTTCACTGATGAGGTAATGGAGCACCAGTTCCCAGAAGGGTTCAAACCTGTAAACATTGAATCATACGATGGAACGACAGATCCCGCAGTATGGATCAAAGATTTTCTTCTCCATATCCACATGGCTCGCGGTGATGATCTCCACGCCATCAAGTACCTCCCCCTGAAGCTCAAGGGACCAGCACGACACTGGTTAAATAGCCTCCCAGAAAACTCTATTGGTAGGTGGGAAGATTTGGAGGATGCCTTTAGAGACAACTTCCAAGGCACCTATGTCCGGCCTCCGGACGCCGATGACCTTAGTCACATAGTCCAGCAAACCAGAGAGTTAGCCCGAAAGCTCTAGACCAGGTTCTTAATCAAAAGAACCAAATTGTTGATTGTACAGATGCTGAAGCCCTCGCGGCCTTTAAACACAGCGTCCGGGACGAATGGCTTGCCCGACACCTCGACCAAGAAAAGCCAAAGTCCATGGCAGCCCTCACCGCACTCATGACCCACTTCTGCGCGGGAGAGGACAGCTGGCTGGCTTGTCAAAGCAACAGCACCAGCGGCCCTGGCACCTCCGAAGCCAAAGACAACAATAGTAGACCACGATGCAACAAGCATAAGCACCAAAACAGCAATAACGATACCGAAGACACGGCGGTCAACGCCGGACTTAGCGGCTCCAAATCTGGACGGCGGAAGAAGCCATTCAAATGAAACAAGGATGGTCCATCCGGTTTGGACAGAATACTCGATCGGCCTTGCCAGATTCATGGCACCCCTGACAAGCCTGCTAATCATACCAACATAAATTGTTGGGTCTTTAAACAGGCCGGTAAGCTCAATACCGAACATAAGGGGAAAGAGCCGCCTAGCGAGGACGACGATGAAGAGCCTCGCCAACCAAACAGAGGGGGAGAGAGGAGATTTCCCCCCGAGGTCAAAATAGTGAATATGATATATGTTACACATATTCTCAAGAGGGAGCGCAAGCGTGCACTAAGGTACGTCTAGGCCATAGAGCCGGTCGCCCCAAAATTCAACCCATGGTTAGCCTGTCCAATCACTTTCGATCGCAGAGACCATCCGACCAGTATCCGTCATGGAGGTTCGGCATCATTGGTCCTCGACCCAATTATCAATGGATTCCATCTCACACGAGTCCTCATGGACGACGGCGGTAGTCTTAACCTGCTTTATCAGGACACTGTCCGCAAAATGGGTATTGATCCATCAAGAATCAAGCCCACCAAAACCACCTTTAAAGGAGTGATCCCTGGCATTGAAGCCCGTTGTACGGGCACCATAACATTGGAAGTAGTATTCGGTTCGCCGGACAACTTCCAAAGTGAAGACTTGATCTTCGACATCGTCCCCTTCCGCGGTGGCTATCACGCCCTGCTCAGACGAACCGCCTTCGCCCGCTTCAACGCGGTCCCGCACTATGCTTACTTAAAGCTCAAAATGCCCGGACCCCGTGGCATCATTACAGTTAATGGAAACACGGAGCGCTCCCTCCGTACCGAGGAACACACCGTGGCCCTCGTAGCCGAGGTACAAAGCAACCCTATTAAACCGCATACCTTATCGGCCATCAAGCCCCCGGACAAACGAGTCCGATCAACTACGTGCGATGACAGCTCGGCAACTCCAGAGCTAGCCTAGCAGTTTTGCCTCCGTCGATTGCCGCACACACCCGCGACATTTGTACCGCGTGTGCATAATTATGCACTCAAAATACCCTGGGCATCAACGGAGGCACAATACGGATGGGTCTATAGCGCAACTACACCCTATATGACCTTGACCTTTTTTCTCTTTTTTGATTACTTTTCCCTCTCTTCTTCAATAACACATGTGCATTAAAACCTAGCTATTCCACGGACGAACAAGGACCCCCCCCGAGCCCAGTTTCGTAAGAATGGCCGTGGACCGTTCCTTTCAAGGAACCTCCCTCAAAGATGAAAGTGACGCAGACATGCGGCAAGATATTCAAAGACCACCTTTATTAGGTCCTGTATGGAACTCTTCCTTTACCTACAAATTCTTGGAATGCAAAATAGCCTGGACCTGTACGCCGTCCTCTGTAAGAGTACGTTTTGAACGTATCAAATCAGACTATAATGGAAACGTTTTTTTCCTATCTTATTCGGCATTGACCTACTCCATTTCGTCTTCACGACCAATGGATACGCACACGGTGGCATTAATGGCCAGGGGCTTTATTTCGCCACAAACATTCAAAATCAACAAGTCCGAACACTTTCACAGTATACTTCGGCGTCCCGAATTTCACATTATATGCGCTCCGAATCATGTCTTTGGTCAATAGTTGGGTTGCCCGGCTCCTGTGCTTACCACCTTACGTTCCGCTTATGCGGCTAAGGTAGTAAAGGGATAACTTCTGCGATTGTGTTTCTGGCTTGCTCAGTAAAGCACCTCAGTAGAGAAAGCCGAAAACTGACTGTCATGATGTGGCGCGAGCTTGTCAGCAATTTGGCAACTTACTAAATCTCTAGTGATTTCTTCCGTATTATACGAAGGACTGGTCTCCACCCGGTCAGGCATCTCAAGCACCCAAGTTCGGCTAACTGGACGACACAAGGGGCTACGCCTCTAATTCTATTGTCAAACTCCTTAGGCCAAGTGAGAGTGTTAAAGCCGCATAGTCTGATTGCCTCGTTCACTGCACAATCACCTCCTTTACGGACCAAGACGTTGGAACAAGTGTGGTCACGTGCTATTCTGAACACCCTCGTAGCATCTAAGTGTGGGCCGAAGCCAATGACTGGCAAACTTTTAGATATAACAAACGGCCGCACAGGAGGAAAATAATTTGTAAAAAAAACAAAGCAAGCATGTTATACATAGGCCTTGTTTCATAAACTAAAAGTCTGGATAATCCGGATACATTCATTCGAACATAAGATCCTTCGAGCATTGACCCTCTATCAAACGGGCACCCTCCAGGATGTCCCCGAAATAGCGCTCCGGCGTGCGGTGGTCCTTGCCTCTAGGCGGGCCCTCAACTGCCACAACGGCGGCCTTCATTTTTGCCCAGTGCATCTTGACACGGGCGAAGGCCATCCGCGCACCTTCTATGCATGCCGATCGCCTGATTGCATCAATTCGGGGCAGCGCGCCGCTGAGTCGCTGCACTAGGCTGAAGTAGCTGCTCGGAACGGGTTTGGTCGGCCATAGTTGGACAATAACGTCCCTCATGGCCAAACCGTACACCCTATGCAGCTCGGCCCATTGCGCCATCTGGTCGTTCAACAGCGACGAGCGCTCTTGCACCGTGAATTGCGACCAGAATAGCTTCTCCGCCGTGTGCCCCTCCTGGGCCCGGAAGAACTGCGAGGCGTCGGCAGCACTCTTTGGAAGATCCGCGAATGCATCTGGAGAACTCCATAGTCGAGTGAGCAGGGCATACTTCTGACTGCTGAATTTACTCTGTAAAAGGAAGCGCTTACCAACTGCTATCTGCTTGGCCTGCTTGATCTCCTCGCGCACCGCACGGGAGTCGTTCCGCGCCTCCTTGGCTTCCTAGAGAGTCTTGGCCAGCTCGGCCACTTGGGCTTTATTTTTATCTTCCAAGGACTCGCACTTATTGGCGGCGTCCTTGAGTGCCTGCTCTACTTCAGTCACCCACTCCTCGTATCAGTGGCGGGCAGCCTGTTCGGCCTTTAAATCAGCGGCCGCTTTGTCAGTAGCTGCTTGGCTTATCCGCGCCTGCTCCTTGGCCTGGGCGAGGTCGCCCTTCAGGGTGTCGACCGCGGCTGCACTTCCTGCAAATGAAAAGGAGCTTAGACTCCACATGGTCACACATTTCGAGTGTACAAACATTTTTCTTTTTCTCGCAAACATACCATGTGCCTCATCAAACCTCTTATTGATGCGGACGAGATCCTCATCAGCCAGCCCCAGCCTCCGCTTGAGCTCGGATACTTCGGCGGCCTAGGCGGCTGCCGCTAACAGCGATGCCTGCTTTTTCAAAATAGATAAGTACATTATGTCCTGCGAATACTATCGATCCTCTGTTCGGCCGCTTTTCCACAAACCGAACAGAGTCTCAGGGGCTACTATCTATACACAAGCATATTTTTTCATATGAACAGTGGCTAAAAGTTCTTACATCGCATACCTCGAAACCTGTTAACAGGTTCGTGAAGGCTTCGTTCAGCCCGCTCTTAGCAGACTGAACCTTTTCAACCACCACACCCATTAGGGTACGGTGCTCCTCCATGATGGAAGCGCGTTGAAGCATCTCCATCAATGTGTTCATCGCCTCCGAATTATCGGAGGTCGCCACTGGAGTTGACGCCCCCCTCCTTCGAAGGGGGCGCTTATTCGGCTCCGGAGCCACTTGGGTGTCCGGAGTGGTGCCCGGCTGGGGGCCGGATTGGTCGAGGCCCCGCCCATAAGTCTCCATGGGGATTGCATCCCCCATGTTCTCGGCAGCCGAGGCATTACCCTCTGGTGCCATCTTGGCGGTCCCCCGCGCCTCTCCACAAACTGGAGAGGTCCTTTGGGATAATACCTCGGCATCGTCCGTAGTAGGTGGCGGGGAGGTTCGTGATACGTCTCCAACGTATCTATAATTTTTGATTGTTCCATGCTACTATATATTCTGTTTTGGATGTTTAATGGGCTTATTTATACACTTTTATATTATTTTTGGGACTAACCTATTAACCCAGAGCCAGTGCCAGTTTCTGTTTTTTCCCTTGTTTTAGTGTTTCGCAGAAAAGGAATATCAAATGGAGTCCAAACGGAATGAAACCTTCGGGAGCGTGATTTTTGGAACGAACGTGATCCAGGAGACTTGGAGTTGAAGTCAAGGAAGCTTCGAGGTGGCCACGAGGCAGGGAGGCACGCCTACCCCCTAGATGCGCCCCCACCCTCGTGGGCCCCTCGTGGCTCCCCTGACCGACTTCTTTCGCCTATATATATATCCATATACCCTAAAAACTTCGGGGCTGAGGGTATGTACCGGTAGCTATGTGTTTGATCTCTCTCTCTCGTGTTCTTGAGGTGATACGATCTTGATGTATCGCGAGCTTTGCTATTATAGCTGGATCTTATGATGTTTCTCCCCCTCCACTCTCTTGTAATGGATTGAGTTTCCCTTTAAATTATCTTATCGGGTTGAGTCTTTAAGGATTTGAGAACACTTGATGTATGTCTTGCATGTGCGTATCTGTGGTGACAATGGGATATCACATGATCCACTTGATGTATGTTTTGGTGATCAACTTGCGGGTTCCGCTCGTGAATCTATGCATAGGGGTTGGCACACGTTTTCGTCTTGACTCTCCGGTAGAAACTTTGGGGCACTCTTTGAAGTACTTTGTGTTGGTTTGAATAGATGAATCTGAGATTGTGTGATGCATATCGTATAATCATACCCACGGATACTTGAGGTGACATTGGAGTATCTAGGCGACATTAGGGTTTTGGTTGATTTGTGTCTTAAGGTGTTATTCTAGTACGAACTCTATGATAGATCGAACAGAAAGAATAGCTTCGTGTTATTTTACTACGGACTCTTGAATAGATCGATCAGAAAGAATAACTTTGAGGTGGTTTCGTACCCTACCATAGCCCGTTGATACGCTTAGTTGATGTGAGACTATCTTCTCCTTTTTTGTCTTCTCCACAACCACCATTCTATTCCACCTATAGTGCTATGTCCATGGCTCACGCTCATGTATTGCGTGAAGATTGAAAAAGTTTGAGAACATCAAAAGTATGAAACAATTGCTTGGCTTGTCATCGGGGTTGTGCATGATTTAAATATTTTGTGTGATGAAGATAGAGCATAGCCAGACTATATGATTTTGTAGGGATAGCTTGCTTTGGCCATGTTATTTTGAGAAGACATAATTGCTTTGTTAGTATGCTTGAAGTATTATTGTTCTCATGTCAATATTAAACTTTTGTTTTCAATCTCATGGATCTGAATATTCTTGCCACAATAAAGAAGATTACATTGATAAATATGTTAGGTAGCATTCCACATCAAAAATTCTATTTTTATCATTTACCTACTCGAGGACGAGCAGGAATTAAGCTTGGGGACGCTTGATACGTCTCCAACGTATCTATAATTTTTGATTGTTCCATGCTATTATATATTATGTTTTGGATGTTTAATGGGCTTATTTATATAGTTTTATATTATTTTTGGGACTAACCTATTAACCCAGAGCCCAGTGCCAGTTTCTGTTTTTTCCCTTGTTTCAGTATTTCGCAGAAAAGAAATATCAAATGGAGTCCAAACGGAATGAAACCTTTGGGAGCGTGATTTTTGGAACGAACGTGATCCAGGAGACTTGGAGTTGAAGTCAAGGAAGCTTCGAGGTGGCCACGAGGCAGGGAGGCGCGCCTGCCTCCCTTGGGCGCACCCCCACCCTCGTGGGCCCCTTGTGGCTCCCCTGACCGACTTCTTTCGCATATATATATATATATATATATATATATATATATATATCCATATACCCTAAAAACTTCGGGGAACAGAACAGATCGGGAGTTCCGCCGCCGCAAGCCTCTGTAGCCACCAAAAACCAATCGGGACCCTGTTCTGGCACCCTGCCGGAGGGGGGATCCCTCACCGGTGGTCATCTTCATCATCCCGACGCTCTCCATGATGAGGAGGGAGTAGTTCACCCTCGGGGCTGAGGGTATGTACCATTAGCTATGTGTTTGATCTCTCTCTCTCTCTCTCTCTCTCTCTCTCTCTCTCGTGTTCTTGAGGTGATACGATCTTGATGTATCGCGAGCTTTGCTATTATAGTTGGATCTTATGATGTTTCTCCCCCTCCACTCTCTTGTAATGGATTGAGTTTCCCTTTAAATTATCTTATCGGGTTGAGTCTTTAAGGATTTGAGAACACTTGATGTATGTCTTGCATTGCGTATCTGTGGTGACAATGGGATATCACGTGATCCACTTGATGTATGTTTTGGTGATCAACTTGCGGGTTCCGCTCGTGAATCTATGCATAGGGGTTGGCACACGTTTTCGTCTTGACTCTCCGGTAGAAACTTTGGGGCACTCTTTGAAGTACTTTGTGTTGGTTTGAATAGATGAATCTGAGATTGTGTGATGCATATCATATAATCATACCCACGGATACTTGAGGTGACATTGGAGTATCTAGGCGACATTAGGGTTTTGGTTGATTTGTGTCTTAAGGTGTTATTCTAGTACGAACTCTATGATAGATCGAACAGAAAGAATAGCTTCGTGTTATTTTACTACGGACTCTTGAATAGATCGATCAGAAAGAATAACTTTGAGGTGGTTTCGTACCCTACCATAATCTCTTCGTTTGTTCTCCGCTATTAGTGACTTTGGAGTGACTCTTTGTTGCATGTTGAGGGATAGTTATATGATCCAATTATGTTATTATTGTTGAGAGAACTTGCACTAGTGAAAGTATGAACCCTAGGCCTTGTTTCAATGCATTGCAATACCGTTTACGCTCACTTTTATTATTAGTTACCTTGCTATTTTTATATTTTCAGATTACAAAAACCTATATCTACCATCCTGATGCGGAGCATCCCTCAACTACCCGCACCGACACTCCATCTCCACCGCAAGCACCAAGAGGGCCAATGACAAGAGCACGTGCACGCAACATCGAGAACGAGGTGAACTCTTTCCTACTCGAGTCTCATTTGGATTCCCGCGAGAATTGGATTCTACCTCACTCGGAAACATTGTTCATTCTTAGGTACGAGGAAGTTCATCGTGATAAGGGGAAGACGGAGACTCGAGCATCCATGGAGCAAGGGAGAGGAGAGGAGAACGAGAAGGAGGAAGAAGACCTGGAACGAGCGGTACTACCGCTAAGACCATCTAAGCGGCACTACCGCCTAGTCCAAGCGGCACTACCGCTTACAAGCGGTACTACCGCCCAAGACCCGGTACTTCCGCTCAGCCTGTGCGCAGCCGCGGGCCTTTGGCCTTGTATTCCTCTCCCACTTACCCCTTCGTGGCTTAGACTATAAATAGACCACCTCCACCTCCTTTCTAGGTTTAGCAAAGTATTTTAGAACACAAAGAGGGCTTTTCTCATCTTCCTCCTCTTGGAGATCTAGACCTCCTCTTGGAGTAGCTCCTCTTGGAGATCAAGCCCTCCTTCTTGGGGAAGATCCTCTTGGATTCAAGACCTCACCTAGTGGGAAGAACTTTACCCTAGTGCTATTTTCCTTGAATTGTTCATGTGATCTAGTGGATCTCTTGTGTGCTACTCTAGTGGATGTGATATTTGGGTTTGTTTGAGTGATTTGTGCCTTGTGTTCTTGAGTGTTCTTCCTCCTTTTCGCCCTCCAAGTGTGAAAAGATCCCCTCTAGGGTTTCACCCTACAACATCTTGGTATCATGAGCAAGGTTGATTCACATCTTGGAGTCCCATCCCCCCATTTGCTAGCTTGATTTTGTTGTTTTTCGTCCAATTTCGAAAATCCCCACAAAAAATAGCCCCAAATTTTTTCTTGCAATTTGTTGGATCTTGTGAGATTTGGTTGTTTTGGTCCATGGATTTGATGTTTGGCAAGTGGATCTAGCCCCTCCCCAACAATCCCCACCCTTCCTCCACGAATTTCGTCAAATTTTGCCACCGAGATCATCCTTTTCCGCCCCAAAATCGCACACCGATTCAATCTGCGAATTTTCCCGACACCAGCGGTACTACCGCCCACCTAGCGGTACTACCGCTTAGCTCCTCCAAGCGGTACTACCGCCCTTCCAAGCGGCACTACCGCTCCTCCCAGCTCCAGATTTTGCGAAAAAACCCGACACGAGCGGTACTACCGCCCATCCCAAGCGGTACTACCGCCCCTCCCAGTTTCAGCGTTCCGAGTTTCACCGTTTTGGCCATAACTAATTCATCCGGAGTCCTTTTTGACGTTCTTTAGATCGTTTTGAAGCTATTGACATCCCCCTTCCCACAAAAATACCACCACCATCATTTGACTCCATCAAAGTTTCCAAATTTTGGAAAGTTTGCCTAGGCCTCAACCATATCATCCGCATAGCCACCACCGACCACCGCAACCTAACCCATTTTGTTCCATATAACACTTGAGGTTGTTTGAGTTGTGATTCGCGTCTCCTAAGGTGTTTCGGCTACTTAGGGACGTTCGACATCGACATCTCCGTCATCGACATCATCGCCTCGGAGTCATCTTCACCGCTAACCGTAAGAAAGGACGGAACCTCGACGACACTCACCTTTGCTTTTGCATTGATAGCCCGAGCCTTTTGCGTTGCTTACCCATCGAGACTAGCGAGTTGAGAATTGCCGGGCCACGCTCTTGTGCACCTTAGTGATTGTGTTATCATCTTAGTGCCATAAGTCTCTCCTGTGCATATCTTACATACTTGTCTCATATCATACTTGGCTCGCGCATCAAGCATAGTGGAAAAAAAAGAGAAAGAATGAAAAGCTTTTAAGCAAAAGAGGAGACACGAAGAGCTTATAAGCAATAGCATTGAGCCATTTTGCATATCATCTTGGTCACCACATACATAGCATAGTTGGGATTGAAGACGGAACGTTTCTATCATAGGTGGGTGCACAAGCGTATCTTGCCCAATTGAGCAATCGGGCTAGCGTCTCTCTAGCATTCGCACAACAAGAGCATTTTCCGTGGTCACACATTTTGAGCTCACCCCTTGGTTGTGCGTATCCCATCTATCTTCCGTGTGTGTGTTCCTAGTGATACTCTTGGCTTTGATCTATTTGCTTTACTTGCATTTTTGTGAACTTTCTCAACCTTTTCAATATCTTGACTAACAATTTGCTTGAAATTTTTGCCACCATCCCAACCGAGCTCCTCCATAAGCCTTTTACTTGTAGGTGTGAGAAACAAACCCGGTTCCAATTCTACTATTGTGGCATTACATTGAGTGACACTTGTTACATCCTCAATCCTCGGAAAAGGTAACTTCGGTATTGTTCTCTCATTTTCCTACTCACCCCACTTGGTTATGATGGATAGGCCAAGTTCGTCGGCGAACCCGCTTTTCGTGGAGCAAGATGGTGATCACAACTACGTCACCAAGGGCCATTTCTTCACCGCGTAACGAGCGCTCCATCAAGAAAGTGAAGCATTGGGTGAACGCCTTGACCGACTCGCCGCCGACGTTCGTCAAGCGGAAGCAAGGAACCGCGACTACATCGACGACAAGTTCACTACACAAATGGAAGAGCTCCGCAACATGATCGTGCAATGCCCGCCTTCCTCGTCTACTTCAACAAGACAGCGCCACTCAAGCCACCGCTCAAGTCGACACTCTTCGGACTACTCATCTTATGATACAAGTCCTCCCCGAGCTCGAGTCCCTCGACGTGATGCTCCCCACGATCGAAATTCTCAAGAAAATCCATTCCATGGCAATGTTTTACAAGACCGAGTTCGAGCACGTGAAAGGGCAAGACACCAAGCGCAAGAAGCAATGGAGCAAGAGCAAATACCTCCACAAGTGCCTCGTCAAGACCCTCAAGACGGTGAGGCAGTTCGACACGCACAAGAGCGCCATGAAGCACAAGCCCTCGAACGTGAAGCGCAAGAACTCGAAGCACAACGCGCACTCCACGACGCCACTCGAGCCGTTGAAGAGCGCAACCGCCAAGTGCGAGAACAAGAGGAAGCTCTTCGTCGCGAGATACAAGAAGAAGCCGCGCGACGCGAAGAGCAACAAGAAAGGCGCAACCAAGCGCATATCCATCGTCCTCCTCCAAGACAGAGTGACACCAAGCGGAACAAGTGCTTCAAGACCCTCCTCCACGCCAAGAGCGACATCTCGAGGAACGAGCGTTTGAGGACCTTCCTCCACGGCAAGAGCGACATCAAAACCGCTACTTCGATGAAGAACTCCGCTACGGCAAGCTCAAGTTCACCATGCCCAAGTTCTCCGGAAGCAATGATCCCGAAGAGTATCTCTCATGGGCCTTGAAGGTGGACAAGATATTCCGTCTTCACAACTACGACGAGGAAAAGAAGATCGCCATGGCCTCCCTCGAGTTCCAAGACTACGTCCTTATTTGGTGGGAACAAGTAATCGAGCAACAACGTACAAGAGGCGAACCACCAATCACAACTTGGACGGCGATGAAGGATGTCATGAGAGCCCGTTTCGTGCCTACACACTACACCCGTGATCTCTTCAAGAAGTTGCAACTCCTCAAACAAGGCACGAAGACGGTGGAAGAATACTACCAAGAAATGGAGATTGCCATGATATGAGCCAATGTCAAGGAGGACGACGAGCAAACAATGGCACGCTTCTTGAACGGCCTCAACCACCCAATCAAGCGGATTGCCGACTTCCAACCATACTCAAACCTTCTCGAGTTAGTTCATCAAGTGACCAAGGCCGAGCGACAAGTCCAAGATGACTTCAAATACGCCAAGTACTCGTCCAAGACCTACGACTCCTACTCTCAAGCTCCCGCGACCCCGGCACCTCCTACTTCAACTAGAGCATCACCAAGTACCGGCGACAAGTCAAGTTACAAGCACGCCCTCCTCGCTCGTCCTCCGGCAAGCACCTACAAGTCCAAGTCTTCCTCATCTTTGGCGCCACCAAACGACACCGTCAAGACAAGTTCATTCAAGTGCTTCACATGTGGTGGCCGAGGACACAAGTCCTTCGAATGCACAAACAAGCGAACAATGATCTACAACGATGATGGCACATATGACTCGATGAGCGAAGAAGAAATGGAAGCCATTGAGCATGTGGCCATGCACCGGCGCGTGAACGAAGATGAAGATGACCAAGTGTTTTGCGACAATGATTCAAGTCCCTCTCTCGTGGTCTCCAAGGTCTTGACGCTTCAACACCACCAAGACGAAGACCAACGGTGCCACATCTTCCACACAAAGGTCGGCATCAATGGGCGTTCCGTGAAAGTCATCATCGACGGAGGAAGTTGTCACAACTTAGCAAGTGAAGAGCTATGTTCCAAGCTGCAATTGGAAACGAAGAAGCACCCTCGTCCCTACAAGGTACAATGGTTAAGCGACTCTGGCACTATTCAAGTGGAGCATACGGTGCAAGTTTCTTTCAAGATCGGCGCCTACGAGGACACCTTGGAGTGCGACGTGGTCCCAATGTCCGTGTGCCATCTCCTCTTGGGGAGGCCTTGGCAATTCGATCGCGGAGTCATGCACAACGGACGAACCAACCACTATAGCTTCAAGATGAAACGCAAAGAATATGTGCTTCGACCAATGTCACCAAGCCAAGTGATCGCCGATAAGCAAGCATCCACCCATCGTGGAGATCCTAGTGATAGAGTGATCCACCAAAAAGAAAGTGAGAGCCACAAGCCAAAATTGAGCGCCTCTTCGACAAGAGAGAAAAACTTAGTCCTCCTAGCCACAAAAAGAGAGATGAGAGAAGTGTGTGAGAACCCATCAAGTGTCATCCACTTTGTTCTCCTATGCAAAGATGAGGTGGCAAAGACTAACACTCCTAATCCTCTTCCTTTAGTGTTTTCTAATTTGTTGCAGGAATTCGAGGATGTCTTCCCGATGAGCTACCTCCCGGTCTTCCTCCTCTACGTGGCATTGAACATAGGATCGACCTCATCCCCGGAGCACCTCTTCCGAACAAGGCTCCCTACCGCGTCAACCCCGAAGAAACTAAGGAGATCCAACGGCAAGTACAACAACTCATCGACAACGGTCATGTACGTGAAAGCTTAAGCCCTTGTGCCGTTCCAGTTATACTTGTGCCCAAGCAAGATGGTAGTTTTCGCATGTGCTCCGATTGTGGACCCATCAATGCTATCACCGTTCGTTATAGGCATCCCATTCCTCGCCTAGATGAGCTTAGCGGTGCCACCGTTTTCTCAAAAATTGATCTTAAAAGTGGCTATTATCAAATCCGCATACAAGAAGGTGATGAATGGAAAACCGCTTTCAAAACCAAATTTGGCTTGTACGAGTGGTTGGTTATGCCCATGGGTTTATCGGAAGCTCCCGGTACTTTCATGCGTCTTATTCATTTTGTGCTTCGCCCTTACATTGGAGTTTTTGTTGTGGTCTACTTCGATGACATACTTGTTTTTAGCAAATCCATCAAAGAACATCTAAAACATGTTAGGGCTGTTTTGCAAACTCTTCGCAAGGAACGTCTCTATGCAAACATGAAAAAGTGCACTTTTGGTGTTGACAAACTTGTTTTCTTGGGTTTCGTTGTTTCCTCAAAGGGTGTCCATGTTGAGGAGTCTAAAATTGAAGCAATTAAAACTTGGCCACAACCCACCAATTTGCAACAAGTGCGTAGTTTTCTTGGCCTTGTGGGTTTCTATCGTCGCTTTGTGAAAGATTTTAGCTCTATTGCAGCACCTTTGCATGCCTTGAGTAAGAAAAATGCACCTTTTGTTTGGGGACCCTTGCAAGCAACCGCTTTTGATGAGCTCAAAACCTTGCTTACTCATGCTCCCATTCTTGCTTTGCCTAACTTTGACAAAACTTTTGAAGTCCATTGTGATGCTAGTGGTAATGGACTTGGTGGAGTTTTGATGCAAGAAAAATGAGCCATTGCATATTTTAGTGAAAAACTCTCCGGTGCTCAACTCAATTATCCCATCTATGACAAAGAATTGTATGCTTTAGTCCGTGTGTTGCATGTTTGGGAGCATTATCTTCGTCCGCATGAGTTTGTCATACATACCGATCATGAAACACTTAAGTACCTTAAAGGCCAAACCAAGTTGAATAAACGACATGCTAAATGGAGTGAATTTATTGAATCTTTCCCCTATGTGATCAAGTACATTAAGGGCAAAGAGAATGTTGTGGCGGATGCCCTTTCCCGCAAATGCATGTTACTTACTCAACTTGAATTGTATGTTGTTGGATTTGATCATATCAAAGATTTATATGAGCATGATGTGACTTTCGCCACTCCTTATGCTAAGTGTGTGACGCATACTTCTTGGGAATGATACTATATCAAAGATGGTTATCTTATGAGAGCTAACAAACTATGCATTCCCGAGTCTTCTCTTCGTTTGTTACTTTTGCAAGAGGCTCATGGAGGCGGACTCATGGGACACTTTGGATGCGACAAGACTTATGCCACGCTCTCCAGGAACTACTTTTGGCCCAAGATGTTTCGCGATGTCGCCCGTTTCACCAACCGGTGCTCTACATGTTGCAAAGCTAAGTCACAATCTCAATCCCATGGTTTACATATGCCTTTACCTATTCCACACCAACCTTGGGAAGAGATTAGCATGGATTTTGTAATTGGATTGCCTAGGACTCAAAATGGCAAGGACTCCGTATTTGTTGTTGTGGACCGATTCTCTAAAATGGCTCATTTTATCCCATGCAATAAGATAGACGGTGCTTCACATGTTGCCAATCTCTTTTGTAGGGAAATCTTGAGGTTACACGGTGTGCCAAAGACAATTGTGTCCGATCGAGACGTCAAGTTCTTAAGCTACTTTTGGAAGACGTTATGCGCCAAGCTCGGAATCAAGCTACTCTTCTCCACGGCGTACCACCCTCAAACCGATGGCCAAACGGAAGTCACCAACCGAACGCTTCCAACTCTCCTACGCATGTTGATAAAGAAGAACATCAAGGAGTGGGAGGAGTGCCTACCCATCACTGAGTACGCCCACAACCGCGCAAGACACTCTACAACCGGCAAGTCCCCCTTCGAGGTTGTCTATGGTTTCAACCCATTGTCACCGTTGGACATCCTTCCTCTACCGCTTCAAGAACGAGCTAACATGGACGCAAGCGCAAGAGCCACATACCTCAAGAAGATGCATGAAGAAACACGTTCCACGATCGAGCGCCAAGTACACCGACTAGCCTCCAGGCTCAACATCAACAAGTCTCCGATGGTGTTCCAACCGGGTGATCAAGTATGTATACATCTCCATAAGGACCGTTTCCCCAAGGAACGCAAGTCCAAGCTACTCCCGAGAGCCGACGGACCATTCAAGGTGCTAGCATGCTACAACGACAACGCCTACAAGGTTGACATCCCACGTGACAAGTACAACGTAAGTGACATCTTCAACGTCAAAGACTTGGCCAAGTACCATGGTGATGAAGAGCACGATCCGTGGACGGATCTCTCCCAAGGGGGGAGATGACGCGGAGCATCCCTCAACTACCCGCACCGACACTCCATCTCCACCGCAAGCACCAAGAGGGCCAATGACAAGAGCACGTGCACGCAACATCGAGAACGAGGTGAACTCTTTCCTATTCGAGTCTCGTTTGGATTCCCGCGAGAATTGGATTCTACCTCACTCGGAAACATTGTTCATTCTTAGGTACGAGGAAGTTGATCGTGAGAAGGGGAAGACGGAGACTCGAGCATCCATGGAGCAAGGGAGAGGAGAACGAGAAGGAGGAAGAAGACCTGGAACGAGCAGTACTACCGCCTACAAGCGGTACTACCGCTAAGGCCATCTAAGCGGCACTACCGCCCAGTCCAAGCGGCACTACCGCTTACAAGCGGTACTACCGCCCAAGACCCGGTACTTCCGCTCAGCCTGTGCGCAACCGCGGGCCTTTGGCCTTGTATCCCTCTCCCACTTACCCCTTCGTGGCTTAGACTATAAATAGACCACCTCCACCTCCTTTCTAGGTTTAGCAAATTATTTTAGAACACAAAGAGGGCTTTGCTCATCTTCCTCCTCTTGGAGATCTAGACCTCCTCTTGGAGTAGCTCCTCTTGGAGATCAAGCCCTCCTTCTTGGGGAAGATCCTCTTGGATTCAAGACCTCACCTAGTGGGAAGAACTTTACCCTAGTGCTATTTTCCTTGAATTGTTCATGTGATCTAGTGGATCTCTTGTGTGCTACTCTAGTGGATGTGATATTTGGGTTTGTTTGAGTGATTTGTGCCTTGTGTTCTTGAGTGTTCTTCCTCCTTTCCCCCCTCCAAGTGTGAAAAGATCCCCTCTAGGGTTTCACCCTACAACACATCCATATTGCACTTGTATCACCATCTCTTCACCGAACTAGTGCACCTATACAATTTACCATTGTATTGGGTGTGTTGGGGACACAAGAGACTCTTTGTTATTTGGTTGCAGGGTTGTTTGAGAGAGACCATCTTCAACCTATGCCTCCCATGGATTGATAAACCTTAGGTCATCCATTTGAGGGAAATTTGCTACTGTCCTACAAACCTCTGCACTTGGAGGCCCAACAACATCTACAAGAAGAAGGTTGTGTAGTAGACATCAGTTCGCGGAGGTGATTCGCTCTCCATCATCTTCGACGCCAGAGAATTCCCCGATGATGAAGCTAGTTGGGGAAGATCGCGGGCCGGACTGCAGCACATGATTTAATATGATTCCCACGATTCGGAAACAAACTGGATGTGTGTAGAGCATCTTTAGATACTTACGACTCGGCTAGGGGCTTGACCTTGGCGCGATGCTTGGGGGCGGCTTCGTCGTCCGTATCCGAGTCATCGGACAGGGATATTTTCCTCTCTTGGAAACCTCCGCCTTTGGGTCTATGGAGGCCGCTCTCTTCTTCCCTTTGGGAGGAGGGTTATCTTTTTCCTCCTCCTCTTCATCCTTGTCTTCGTCCCCCTCATGGGAGGAGGGAGCCTCGGTCCCTCCGGACACGGCGTCCGGAGTACCTTTATGGTGGAGGCCACTTTCGGCCTCCTGGCCTTTCTTCTTCTTGTTCTTCTTCACCGGCGCCTGGTATGGCGCCGGGACCAGCATCTTCATTAGCAGAGGATTGGCTGGGGTCTTCGGGGAGTGGGGCCGGACACCTGATCCACTCTGCCTTTTTCGTCCAACCCTGTTTGGAGGAGGAATTTCTCAGCATTCCCTCTTTCTTTCTTTTGATGAACTAAAGCTATGTTCGGAAATTTAATACTTACCGGGGTGGCCGGATGATTGCAGTCGAGGCCAATGTCCTCAGACGTCTCCGGTCATGACTTCTGAGTCTTGAAGAGCAATTTCCACATCTCTTTGTGCGTCGTGCCAAAGAAACGCTGCAAGGTCAGCGGCCCCTCCGGATTAAACTCCCACATTCGGAGAGGCCGTCGCTGGCACAGAAGGGTTCGACGGACTAGCATCACCTGGATCACATCAGTAAGGCTGGGGTTCTTTTCTATGATACTCTTGACGCGCTTCCGTAGCATCAACACCTCGGCAGACGACCCCCAGTCCAGACCTTTGTTGGTCCACGACGCAAGCCGCAACGGGGGTCCGGATCTGAATGCGGGAGTGGCCACCCACTTGGTGCCGCATGGTTCGGTGATGTAGAACCACTCCTGCTGCCATGTCTTGACGGTCTCCACAAAGGCCCCTTTGGGCCAGGTGACCTTGGGGAGCTTGCTCACCATGGCGCCGCCGCAATCTGCGTGCTGCCCCTCGACCACCTTCGGCTTCACATTGAAGACCTTGAGCCATAGGCCGAAGTGTGGGGAGATGCAGAGAAATGCCTCACACACGATGATGAACGCTGAGATGTGAAGGAAGGAGTTCGGGGCTAGATCATGAAAATCTAGCCCGTAATAGAACATAAGGCCGCGAACAAAGGGATGAAGGCTAAACCCCAGCCCATGGAGGAATGAGGGATGAACACGACCCTCTCAGCGGGCTCTTGTGTAGGGATGACTTGCCCTTTTGCGGGGAGCCTGTGTGTGATTTCCGCAGTCAGGTACCTCGCCTCCGGAGTTCTTTGACGTTCTCCTCCGTCACGGAGGAGGCCATCCACTTACCTTGAGCACCAGATCCAAACATTCCTGGAATGGTTGGAGGCGGTGGGAAAGGTTGAAGCTTGGGCGCTGGAGCTTGAGGATGGGAAGGCAAAGGAAGGAAGAGGGCGTGGGGTGAGAGGTTGGATCTTTATCCGTTTATATAGGCCGTGAATATCAAGCGCCCCCCTCAAGTATTAAAACTCGCCTGTTCCCAAGGGGTCGTGCGAATGATGCGGTTGGATTACCCAAGCCTGTATTGATGAGAATCCCACAATAAGGGGACACGATCTCTGCTTTGACAAGACGTGTCAATAGAGGCCGTGCCTCGAAACCCGGGGCGAGAGGCCAAAAAACGGTTTGATATAATGATAAGGCCGGATGCAACGTCTCGCCGGAAAAAGCTGTCAGTGGACATGACTTATTTTGTTCAAGTATTTTGCCCTTGTGGTTTAGGGTTGTAACTGTTTTACAGAGCCGGATATAGTTCTCTTGTTCAACTGCTTTGGTGTATTCGGAGGAGGAACCCGCCTTGCAATGCCGAAGACAATCTGCGCGCGGGATACATCGTCATTGAAGCCTGGTTCAGGGGCTATTGAGGAAGTCCTAGATTATGGGGTTCTTGGGGAGCCGGCCTATACTACATGGGCCGGACTGATGGGCCGTGAAGATACGAGACAGAAGACCTTCCCCCGTGTCCGAATGGGACTCTCCTTTGCGTGGATGGCAAGCTTGGCGTCCGGATGAGCAGTTTCCTTTCTCTGTAAACCGACTCTGGACAACCCTAGGCCCTTCCCGTGTCTATATAAACCGGAAGGATTTAGTCCGTAGGGGCTAAGACAAATCATACAGGCTAGACATCTAGGGTTTAACCATTACGATCTCGAGGTAGATCGACTCTTGTGTTGGGGAACGCAGTATTTCAAAATTTTACCTACGATCACGCAAGATCTATCTATGTGATGCATAGCAACGAGTGGGAGAGTGTGTCCACGTACCCTCGTAGACCGAAAGCGGAAGCGTTAAGTAACGCGGTTGATGTAGTCGAACGTCTTTGCGATCCAACCGATCAAGTACCAAACACACGGCACCTCCGCGATCTGCACACATTCAGCTCGGTGACGTCCCTCGTACCCTTGATCCAGCTGAGGCCGAGGGAGAGTTTCGTCAGCACGACGGCGTGATGACGGTGATGATGAAGTTACCGACGCAGGGCTTCGCCTAAGCACTACAACGATATGACCGAGGTGGTAATCTGTGGAGGGGGGCGCCGCACACGGCTAAGACAACTGTCAACTTGTGTGTCTCTGGGGTGCCCCCCTCCCCCATATATAAAGGAGGGGAGGAGGAGAGGGCTGGCCCTCATAGGGCGTGCCCAGGTGGGAGTCCTACTCCCACTAGGAGTAGGTTTCCCCCCTTCCTAGTAGGAGTAGGAGAAGAAGGAAGAGGGAGAGAGGGAGAAGGAAAGGGGGGACGACCCCCACGCCAATTCGGGTTGGGCTTGGGGGGGGGGCGCCCTCCACCTGGCCGCCTCCTCCTCTCTTCCACTAAGGCCCAATAAGGCCCATTGACTCCCCGGGGGGTTTCGGTAACCTCCCGGTACTCCGGAAAATGCCCGAACTCATCTGGAACCATTCCGGTGTCCAAACATAGCCTTTCAATGTATCGATCTTTATGTCTCGACCATTTCGAGACTCCTCATCATATCCGTGATCACATCCGGGACTCCGAACTACCTTCGGTACATCAAAACACATAAATACCGATCGTCATCGAACGTTAAGCGTGCGGACCCTATGGGTTCGAGAACTATGTAGACATAACCGAGACTCATCTCCGGTCAATAACCAATAGAGAAACCTGGATGTTCATATTGGTTCCCACATATTCTACGAAGATCTTTATCGGTCAAACCGCATAACAACATACGTTGTTCCCTTTGTCATCGGTATGTTACTTGCGCGAGATTCGATCATCGGTATCTCAATACCTAGTTCAATCTCATTACCGGCAAGTCTCTTTACTCGTTCCGTAATGCATCATCCCGCAACTAACTCATTAGTCACATTGCTTGCAAGGCTTATAGTGATGTGCATTACCGAGAGGGCCCAGAGATAACTCTCTAACAATCGGAGTGACAAATCCTAATCTCGATCTATGCCAACTCAACAAACACCATCGGAGACACCTGTAGATCATCTTTATAATCACCCAGTTACGTTGTGATGTTTGATAGCACACAAACTGTTCCTCCGGTATTCGGGAGTTGCATAATCTCATACTCATAGGAACATGTATAAGTCATGAAGAAAGCAATAGCAACAAACTAAACAATCATCATGCTAAGCTAATGGAAGGGTCAAGTCAATCACATCATTCTCTAATGATGTGATCCTGTTAATCAAATGACAACTCATGTCTATGGCTAGGAAACTTAGCCATCTTTGATTCAACGAGCTAGTCAAGTAGAGGCATACTAGTGACACTCTGTTTGTCTATGTATTCACACATGTACTAAGTTTCCGGTTAATACAATTCTAGCATGAATAATAAACATTTATCATGATATAAGGAAATATAAATAACAACTTTATTATTGCCTCTAGGGCATATTTCCTTCAGTCTCCCACTTGCACTAGAGTCAATAATCTAGATTACACAGTAATGATTGTAACACCCATGGAGTCTTGGTGCTGATCATGTTTTGTTCGTGAGAGAGGCTTAGTCAACGGGTTTGCAACATTCAGATCCGTATGTATCTTGCAAATCTCTATGTCTCCCTCCTTGACTTGATCGCGGATGGAATTGAAGCTTCTCTTGATGTGCTTGGTTCTCTTGTGAAATCTGGATTCCTTTGCCAAGGTAATTGCACCAGTATTGTCACAAAAGATTTTCATTGGACCCGATGCACTAGGTATGACACCTAGATCGGATATGAACTCCTTCATCCAGACTCCTTCATTTGCTGCTTCCGAAGCAGCTATGTACTCCGCTTCACACGTAGATCCCACCACGGCGCTTTGCTTAGAACTGCACCAACTTATAGCTCCACCGTTCAATATAAATACGTATCCGGTTTGTGACTTAGAGTCATCCAGATCAGTGTCAAAGCTTGCATCGACGTAACCATTTACGACGAGCTCTTTGTCACCTCCATAAACGAGAAACATATCCTTAGTCCTTTTCAGGTATTTCAGGATGTTCTTGACCGCTGTCCAGTGATCCACTCCTGGATTACTTTGGTACCTCCCTGCTAAACTAATAGCAAGGCACACATCAGATCTGGTACACAGCATTGCGTACATGATAGAACCTATGGCTGAAGCATAGGGAATGACTTTCATTTTCTCTCTATCTACTGCAGTGGTCAGGCATTGAGTCTGACTCAACTTCACACCTTGTAACACAGGCAAGAACCCTTTCTTTGCTTGATCCATTTTGAACTTCTTCAAAACTTTATCAAGGTATGTGCTTTGTGAAAGTACAATTAAGCGTCTTGATCTATCTCTATAGATCTTGATGCCCAATATATAAGCAGCTTCACCGAGGTCTTTCATTGAAAAACTCTTATTCAAGTATCCTTTTATGCTATCCAGAAATTCTATATCATTTCCAATCAACAATATGTCATCCACATATAATATTAGAAATGCTACGGAGCTCCCACTCACTTTCTTGTAAATACAAGCTTCTCCAAAAGTCTGTATAAAACCATATGCTTTGATCACACTATCAAAATGTTTATTCCAACTCCGAGATGCTTGCACCAGTCCATAAATGGATCGCTAGAGCTTGCACACTTTGTTAGCATCCTTCGGATTGATAAAACCTTCGAGTTGCATCATATACAACTCTTCTTCCAGAAATCCATTCAGGAATGCAATCTTTACATACATTTGCCAAATTTCATAATCATAAAATGCAGCAATTGCTAACATGATTCGGACGGACTTAAGCATCGCTACGGGTGAGAAGGTCTCATCGTAATCAACTCCTTGAACTTGTCGAAAACCTTTCGCAACAAGTCGAGCTTTGTAGACAGTAACATTACCGTCGGCATTAGTCTTCTTCTTGAAGATCCATTTATTCTGTATGGCTTGTCGATCATTGGGCAAGTCAACCAAAGTCCACACTTTGTTCTCATACATGGATCCCATCTCAGATTTCATGGCCTCAAGCCATTTCGTGGAATCTGGGCTCATCATCACTTCCTCATAGTTCATAGGTTCGTCATGGTCAAGTAACATGACCTCCAGAACCGGATTACCGTACCACTCTGGTGTGGATCTTACTCTGGTTGACCTACGAGGTTCAGTAGTAACTTGATCTGAAGTTACAAGATCATCATCATTAGCTTCCTCACTAATTGGTGTAGGAGTCACAGGAACTGATTTCTATGATGAACTACTTTCCAATAAGGGAGTAGGTACAGTTACCTCATCAAGTTCTACTTTCCTCCCACTCACTTCTTTCGAGAGAAACTCCTTCTCTAGAAAGGATCCATTCTTAGCAACAAATGTCTTGCCTTCGGATATGTGATAGAAGGTGTACCCAACAGTCTCCTTTGGGTATCCTATGAAGACACATTTCTTCGATTTGGGTTCGAGCTTATCAGGTTGAAGCTTTTTTACATAAGCATCGCAACCCCAAACTTTAAGAAACGACAACTTGGGTTTCTTGCCAAACCACAGTTCATAAGGTGTCGTCTCAACGGATTTAGATGGTGCCCTATTTAACGTGAATGCAACCGTCTCTAAAGCATAACCCCAAAACAATAGCGGTAAATCAGTAAGAGACATCATAGATCGCATCATATCTAATAAAGTGCGGTTACGACGTTCAAAAACACCATTACACTGTGGTGTTCCGGGTGGCGTGAGTTGCGAAACTATTCCGCATTGTTTCAAATGAAGACCAAACTCATAACTCAAATATTCTCCTCCACGATCAGATTGCAGAAACTTTATTTTCTTCTTACGATGATTTTCCACTTCACTCTGAAATTCTTTGAACTTTTCAAATGTTTCAGACTTATGTTTCATCAAGTAGATATACCCATATCTTCTCAAATCATCTGTGAAGGTCAGAAAATAACGATACCCGCCGCGAGCCTCAATATTCATCGGACCACATACATCAGTATGTATGATTTCCAATAAATCTGTTGCTTGCTCCATTGTTCCGTAGAACGGAGTTTTAGTCATCTTGCCCATGAGGCATGGTTCGCAAGTACCAAGTGATTCATAATCAAGTGATTCCAAAAGTCCATCAGAATGGAGTTTCTTCATGCGCTTTACACCAATATGATTGATACGTCTCCAACGTATCTATAATTTTTGATTGTTCCATGCTATTATATTATGCATCTAGGATGTTTTATATGCATTTATATGCTATTTTATATGATTTTTGGGACTAACCTATTAACCTAGAGCCCAGTGCAAGTTTCTGTTTTTTCCTTGTTTTTGAGTATCGCAGAAAAGGAAAACCAAACAGAGTCCAATTGACCTAAAAATTGACGGAGATTATTTTTGGACCAGAAGAAGCCCACGGAGCATCGGAGATGGACCAGAAGAGTCCCGAGGCACCCACAAGGGTGGGGGGCGCGCCCTACACCCCCGGGCGCGCCCCTACCTCGTGGCTGCCTCGGAGACCCCCCTGACTTGTTCCCGATGCCAAAACCTCTTATATATACAGAAACCCCCAGAACATAACCTAGATCGGGAGTTCCACCGCCGCAAGCCTCTGTAGCCACCAAAAACCAATCGGGACCCTGTTCCAACACCCTGCCAGAGCGGGGATCCCTCATCGGTGGCCATCTTCATCATCCCGGCGATCTCCATGATGAGGAGGGAGTAGTTCACCCTCGGGGCTGAGGGTATGTACCAGTAGCTATGTGTTTGATCTCTCTCTCTCATGTTCTTGATTTGGCACGATCTTGATGTATCGCGAGCTTTGCTATTATAGTTGGATCTTATGATGTTTCTCCCCCTCTACTCTCTTGTAATGGATTGAGTTTTCCTTTTGAAGTTATCTTATCGGATTGAGTCTTTAAGGATTTGAGAACACTTGATGTATGTCTTTGATACGTCCATTTTGCATCATGCTTTTATATCGATACTAGCACAAATGCCCGTGCATTGCAACGGGAGACATTTTTACACGTCTTATGCCTCAATCAGTCTCCTCATCTCATCATCTCAGTTTGCACTCCTTGTCCTCATCTCAGTCTGTGCTCCATATTATTTTGTGTTAATTAGAGTTTTCGTTCCATATTTCTCTGACTGATTTATGTCCATATTCCTTACAACTATTCCGTATTTTATCTCACTTCCTTTCCTTCCTTTTATTATTGTCCCTCAATTCCTTTCCTTCCTCTTTCCTTGCACGTAGGGAATTAGCAAGATCCAATCCTCATAGCTATCACTTCTACGGTGATCAAGTCTGCTGCAAATGGAATGAATTTACACCGAGCCACCAGAAAATTAGCTCTATCATCCCTGAGTGTAGCCGCCGTAGCTCCGACTCTTTCGTCTGTGAAAAATATTGCATCAACATTTGGTTTAGTGATACTCAGGTTTGCCTTACACCACCTGGCTTCAGGTATACTTGGTGAACGGAGTGATGAATTCTGATGATTGCTTGCAATTGACAAGACCAAAACTGACCATCTCCATGCTGCCAGAACTGCTTCGTTGTGCATAATTTGTCCACGGATCCACCACAAGTACCAACCTCCGGCTGCTATCTCTTGTTTGAAATTCAAAGTTTGATGTATAGCTAGGTGTTCCTATGGAAGAGCTAAGATGTGTTCGAATATAACAGAACCCGATCTATCCCAAGGCGGGTCCACATGACTCACGCATTTGTGCACATGAATAGTAGATGTCAGATGTCCTCCACCCATTGATGACAAATAGGGCAGGATCCGTATGACCCGACATGCCTATTGGTTAAGATAGCTTAGAGAGTAATAATTTCTCGCAAAACTCTCACTCCAAAAATCTATACCTTACGTGAAATCTGAAGTTTGCAAAGAGTATTCTAGACAGTCAAAGGGATAGAGCCACGAGGTCACTCTCTCATGTTTACATGCACCCAGAGAGTATGTATCTAGTAAATATGGTAAGCACTTTGGATATTGAACAAATTTCGGTTCTATTTAGATGCCATGCTATGAAGTATTCAAAGCATGCCAAGAGTGAATCTGAATTTGCATAACCCTACGATTATCCACCGGGTTAAATATGCTCTTTAGAAGCTCCTCATTTTAATGGCCGGCATGGTAGTCTTATGCATGCTCAGGCATTTAATTAGTCTAGTGAGTAGAGGTCACGGTCTCCTTCGCAGCCGCCGTGGAATCGTCTGTCGTCATCCATTCGGCTAGTGCCACACGCTCAGGCGTTTCATAGTGATGGGCTCCTCCGCAGCCACTGATGCTAGCTCGTTCGCAGAGCTTAAATGGAGAGTTTTTTTTCTCATTTCCTTCCTTTTTCCTTGCACCTCTTTCTTATTATTTGTCTTATTTTCTTTCCTTTCTTATTCCTTTCCTTATATATAGGTGTACGTCTTTCTTCTTTCTTTCCTCTTTGCATATTAGTAATTCTTAAGACGGCTTCTTGATACAAGTAATCTCAAAAACATATATAAATTAGAAGAATTTTATGCAAAGGGGGCGAGGTGGGATTTTATATAATTTGAGAGTTGTGCAGCGTTGATGGGCCGACCCATAGTCTGGGATTTGCTATAAGCGGGCGAGATGGGACTTCTGATGAACCAACCTTATTTGTACCACAAGGTAGCCCAGCTCGGTTGGCCGTTGTCTATAGGAACGTAACGTACCGTCACATGTTCAAATCCTAGCAGCCACTATTTTTTGACTCAGGATCGCTCGATCAGGCCCAGGTCAAGCTGGACGAAGGAACAATCTCTATTAAATCTCAGCGGTCTATATTTATTGGTTATATAAAATCAACGGTTATAAATAGATGACCTATGGAGAACTATGAAAGCCTCTGTCCTTTATTATTAGGTAAAGATTTATTGCATTATGGGCTGTTATTACACATTATGTCACAATACTTATGCCTATTCTCTCTTATTTTACAAGGTTTACATGAACAGGGAGAATGCCGGCAGCTGGAATTCTGGGCTGGAACAGGAGCAAATATTAGAGACCTATTCTGCAAAACTCCAAAAGTCCTGAAACTCCACGGAAGTTATTTTTGGAAATAATAAAAAATACTGAGCGAAGAAAATACCAGAGGGGACCCACACCCTGGGCACGAGGGTGGGGGCGCGCCCTACCCCCCTAGGCGCGCCCCCTGCCTCGTGGGCCCTCTGGTGGCCCTCCGGTGCCCATCTTCTGCTATATGAAGTCTTTCGTCCGAGGAAAAATCATAAGCAAGCTTTCGGGACGAGACTCCGCCGCCACGAGGCGGAACCTTGGTGAAACCAATCTAGGGCTCTGGCGGAGCTGTTCTGCCGGGGACACTTCCCTCCGGGAGGGGGAAATCATCGCCATCGTCATCACCAACGCTCCTCTCATCGGGAGGGGGCCAATCTCCATCAACATCTTCACCAGCACCATCTCCTCTCAAACCCTAGTTCATCTCTTGTATCCAATTCTTGTCTCTAAGTCTGAGATTGGTACCTGTAGGTTGCTAGTAGTGTTGATTACTCCTTGTAGTTGATGCTAGTTGGTTTATTTGGTGGAAGATCATATGTTCAGATCCTATATGCATATTAATACTCCTCTGATTATGAACATGAATATGCTTTGTGAGTAGTTACGTTTGTTCCTGAGGACATGGGAGAAGTCTTGCTATTAGTAGTCATGTGAATTTGGTATTCGTTCGATATTTTGATGAGATGTATGTTGTCTCTCCTCTAGTGGTGTCATGTGAACGTCGACTACATGACACTTCACCATTATTTGGGCCTAGAGGAAGGCATTGGGAAGTAATAAGTAGATGATGGGTTGCTAGAGTGATAGAAGCTTAAACCCTAGTTTATGCATTGCTTCGTAAGGGGCTGATTTGGATCCATATGTTTCATGCTATGGTTAGGTTTACCTTAATACTTCTTTTGTAGTTGCGGATGCTTGCAATAGGAGTTAATCATAAGTGGGATGCTTGTCCAAGTAAGGGCAGCACCCAAGCACCGGTCCACCCACATATCAAATTATCAAAGTACCAAACGTGAATCATATGAACGTGATGAAAACTAGCTTGACGATAATTCCCATGTGTCCTCGGGAGCGCTTTTCTCTATATAAGAGTTTGTCCAGGCTTGTCCTTTGCTACAAAAAGGATTGGGCCACCTTGCTGCACTTTATTTACTTTTGTTACTTGTTACCCGTTACAAATTATCTTATCACAAAACTATCTGTTACCTATAATTTCAGTGCTTGCAGAGAATACCTTGCTGAAAACCGCTTATCATTTCCTTCCGCTCCTCGTTGGGTTCGACACTCTTACTTATGAAAAGGACTATGATAGATCCCCTATACGTGTGGGTCATCAAGACTCTTTTCTGGCGCCGTTGCCGGGGAGTGAAGCGCCTTTGGTAGGTGGAATTTGGTAAGGAAAAAATTATATAGTGTGCTGAAATTTACTGTCACTTGTTACTATGGAAAGTAATCCTTTGAGGGACTTGTTGTGACGCCCTCGATTCAATCGTACACTAATCATACACGCAAATGTGTACGATCAAGATCAAGGACTCACGGGAAGATATCACAACACAACTCTAGACACAAATTAAAATAATACAAGCTTTATATTACAAGCCAGGGGCCTCGAGGGCTCGAATACATGAGCTCGATTACACAAGAGCCAGCGAAAGCAACAATATCTGAGTACAGACATAAGTTAAACAGGGATGCCTTAAGAAGGCTAGCACAAAAAGCAACACGATCGAAGAGGCAAGGCCTCCTGCCTGGGAGCCTCCTAACTACTCCTGGTCGTCAGCGGTCTCCACGTAGTAGCAGGCATCGGCGGTGGCATCTGGCTCCTGGGCTCCGACATCTGATTGCATCAACCGGAAAGAAGAAGAAAGGGGCAAAGGGGAAGCAAAGCAACCGTGAGTACTCATCCAAAGTACTCGCAAGCAAGGATCTACACTACATATGCAACATTATCAAAGGAAGGTTGTATATGTGGACTGGGCTGCAGCAATGCCAGAATAGAGAGAAGGCCTAGTCCTATCGAAGACTAGCATCTTCTGGAAACCACCATCTTGCAGCAACAGGAGGGAGTAGAGTAGCATAAAGTAAAGTAGTAGAAGTGTTATCAACCTCGGCCAGAGATCCTTTCTCGACTCCCTGCGAGAAAGCAATCCCAGAGCCATACTATCCAGTTCCAATTATAATCCAATTCTCATATCCAAGTCTCATCACAAGTATCCAGTTCTAGTTGTATCGATCGGGATACAACTCCAAGTGTCCGTTACCGTAGGACAGGCTATCGATAGATGTTTTCTTCCCTGCAGGGGTGCACCAACTTACCCACCACGCTCGATTAACTCCGGCCGGACACACTTTCCTGGGTCATGCCCGGCCTCGGCCAAACAATACGCCGCAACCCGACCTAGGCTTAATAGAGAGGTCAAGCACGCCGGACTAAACCTATGCCCCCAGGGGTCATGGGCCATCGCCCCGGGAACTCCTGCACGTTGCGTGGGCGGCCGGTGAGCAGACCTAGCTACCTCCTTAAAAAGGTAGGAGCTTACCAGTCCAACCCGGCGCGCGCCGCTCAGTCGCTTGACGTCTATTAAGCTTCGGCTGATGCATACGACGCAGAACGCCCATACTATGCCCACGTGATGGTTAGTGCTAACAGGCCAGAGGCCCCTTGGATCAAATATCCAAATCGTAGTGGATTAGGAACGCGCGGTAACAAGCAGAGACTCACGAAAGATGTGACCCCGTCGCCCCGTCTCGAGGAATTGCGGCAAGGGCTAGGAATGCCCGGCCACGCCTCGTAATTATCTCGCGGGCACCTTCCAGGTCAACCCGACTCCACATCACTCGCAATTAAGCTCGCGCGGGTACCCCTCAGGGCCGACCCGTCTCTAGTAACGTGGTTCAGTGTAAAGTCATAGTAACCATAGTAACTGTGTGTCCAAACATCAAGGGGAAAACCGAGGAATCACCCCCGGTGAATTCCACTCGATGTAATCATCAAGGTGAACGTAAGAGGAATCACCCCCGAGGTTCACACTTGAGGGGTTGCACGACAGAGTCGTATCGGAAGTGGTTAAGGCGGAATCACCCTCGATGACCACGACCGAATAGCTACACTACAGGGTTAACATCAGAAGTGCTGTAGAGGTCTCACCCTCGGCACTCGATAGTAACCCAGCAGTGTCGAGCAACTAAGGAGAAAGTGATGTGCGATGCCGGGGCCTGGTCTTCGATCCCGTTGATCGGGTCTTCGATGATGAAGCAGGGGCAACAAGGTCAAGGTGGGGGTCACTGATGGATCACTAACCAACCTATACTAAGCAGTTTAGGATAAGCAGGTAAGATACAATGAGCAGGTTACAAAAGCAGGCTATGCATCAGAATAGGAGCAAACAATAACAGTAGCAAAATCTAATGCAAGCATGAGAGAATGGAATGGGCGATATCGGGATGATCAAAGGGGGGGCTTGCCTGGTTGCTCTGGCAAGGAGGGGTCGTCGTCGACGTAGTCGATCACAGGGGCGGCATCAGTCTCGGGGTCTACCGGAGAGAAGAGGGGGAAGAAACAGTAAATATAAAGCAGACAAAGCATCACAAAGCATAACATGGCAATATGCGGTGACGGGTGTGACCTAACGTAAGGCTACATGATATAGGTGAAGGGGGAATTCAACCGTGAATGTTTTCCCGGTTCCGGACCTGTGTCACACAGATGACCGGAGGGGGAATGTTCCATGTTCAGATAGTTAGAGGCATCTGACTGATGAATGGACCGCGTATTCGGATTCGTTGGATTTTTCTGAGCAACTTTCATATAGAAAACATTTTCATCCGAGTTACGGTTTATTTTCTATGAATTTTCAAAGATTAAACCATTTTCTGGATTTATTTAAATTAACAGAAAAGATAAAATGACGTCAGCATGACGTGCTGATGACGTCAGCAGTCAACAGACTCGCTGACCAGGTCAAACTGACCAGTGGGTCCTACATGTCATAGACAGAGGGCTAACAGTGGGTTATTTTAATTAAACGTGGTTAATTAGCAGCTGGGTCCCACATGTCAGTGACTAATTAGCTAAACTAATTACTTTTAATTATAAAATCGTTTTAATTAGTTATTTAAGTGGTGGGGCCCGCACGTCAGTGGCTGGGGCCTGCCCAGTCAGCACGTTGACTGGGTCGACCCAGTCAACGGGGCCCCCAGGGCCTACGAGGCAGTGACCAGGGGAGTGGCCCCGGCCGGCCACGTCGGCGCTGGCTACCGGAGTTGCTCCGGCGAGCCTCCCGCGGCGGCGCACGTCGGGAGAGGGGTCGGGTTCCGCGCACAGGGGGTTTCCGGGGTCGTAGCTAGATGCGTTCGACGCGGCTCGACGTCGCACGCAAGATGGAGGCGATGGCTTGGGCCGGGAACGACCGGAACGACACCGGCGACGAGCAGAAGCGGCGCCGGAGTTCGGGCTCGAGCGGGTGCGGCGTTAGAGCGTGCGAGCGGCCAAACTAACCAGCTAGGCGGGTGCTGCACGATGCGGTCAAGCTAACGGGCATACGCCCATGACCAATTGGTCACCGGAGACCCGCCGGCGACGAGCTCCGCGGCGCTGCGTTCGGGCGCGCGTGGGGAAAGCAGCTAGGGGGCGCGCCAAAGTCAACAAGGAGAGGGAGAAGGATGAGGGGCTCACCGAGCGGCACACGGAGGCCGGTGATAGGTTTAGTAGCAGCAGGGGTCGCCGGAGAGGAGGAAGATGGCGGCGCCCGTGGCGGACGGAGGTTGAAGACGGGGAGGCAGTGGGTTCCCTGGTGGCTTCCGACCCGAGCCCGTGGTCGGGGAGGGCGTAGCAGAGGCCGGCGAGGCAGGTGGACACGCCGGAGGCGCCCGGGGACGGCAGTGGCCGCGATGGTGGCGCGGCGACGGCGACGAAAGCGTCGGCCCCTTTCTCCAGATCGGCAGAGTGGGAGTGAGGAAGAGGGGATATGGAGAGGGCAAGTGGGTGAGGGGAGACGAGGGGAGCCCGAGGCGTCGCCCTTATCCTCTCCCGGCGAGGCCGGCGAGGTGGTCGGGGTCGACCTCGCCCCTGTAGCGACACGAAGCAGAGGAACAGGAAGGGGAGGGAGCGACCGGTGAGGGGGGGGAGTGGGCCGGCCTGCTGGGCCAGCTGGCTCGGGTGGGCCGAAGCCCAAGTGGGGCAGGGGCTTTCTCTCTCTCTGCTTTTCCTTTTTCCTTTTTGTTTCTTTTTATTTTCAGCAGCTTTTGCATTTTCTTTTTAGCCAATAATTACTTTGCAAAATTATGCCACTGGCCAAAACAATTTCAAAGAATTAAAGTGCACTGCCACAAAAATATTGTGAGACTTTTGAAATAGTTTGCCAATTTTATAAATTAAAAAGGCATTTAATTTATTGCTTAGGTCACTGTTTTACGTAGTTTAGGCCACTTAAACCCTTTGCAAAAATGTTGGTTCACCACCAATATTACCAGAAGAATATGTTTCACATGATGAACATTTTAGTTTTCATGTTTGAGCAATTTTGAATTTCACTCAGAATTTGAAATTGAATTCAACTGGAATTTGAAATGAGAGAGAACCAAGGGTGATCAAACACTTGTTAAGCAAAATGATTAACTTAACCCCAGGGTTACTGTAGCATCATTACACCGGGGTGTTACAACTCTCCTCCTCTAAAAGAAATTCTCGTCCCGAGAATTAAGAGGTAGAAGGGAACAGGTCGGGGTATTCAGCCCGGAGGTTATCTTCGCGTTCCCAAGTGGCTTCCTCTTTAGTATGATTCGACCATTGCACCTTGAGGAACTTGGTAACCTTCTGGCGTGTTCGACGTTCAGCTTCTTCAAGAATGCAGATCGGATGCTCTTTGTATGTGAGATCATCTTGAACTTCAATCAATTCCGGATCCACTTCACGTTCCGGATCCTTGAAGCAACGACGAAGTTGTGACACATGGAAGACGTCATGGACGTGAGAGAACTGAGGTGGCAACTCAAGTTGATAAGCCACCAGCCCACGACGGGCCAGAATGCGGAAAGGACCAATGTAGCGCGGAGCTAGCTTGCCCTTGACTCCGAACCGATGAGTGCCTCTCAAAGGAGTGACACGCAGATAAGCTTGTTCACCAGGTTGATAAGTTGAACCCCAGTGTTTCCGGTCATAGTTGCTCTTCTGGCGGGACTGGGCCGCCTTGAGATTATCCCGGACAATGCGAACCTGCTCTTCAGCTTGTTGAATAATGTCTGGACCAATGAGCGTCCGTTCCCCAGTTTCTGACCAATTCAGAGGGGTTCGGCACTTACGTCCATAGAGCACTTCAAAGGGTGCCATCTTCAAGCTGGCTTGATAGCTGTTGTTATAAGAGAACTCCGCATAAGGGAGAGATTCTTCCCACTTCTTGCCGAAAGAAATAACACAAGCCCGAAGCATGTCTTCAAGAATTTGATTGACTCGCTCGACTTGGCCTTGGGATTGGGGATGATAAGCAGTGCTCCAGGTAATATGAGTTCCCATTGCCTCTTGGAAACTATCCCAGAACTTTGAAGTGAATATACTGCCGCGATCTGAACTGATCTCCTTCGGAATGCCGTGGAGTGACACAATTCTGGAGATATACAAGTTTGCTAATTGACTAGCAGTGATAGTCTCCTTGACTGGCAGAAAGTGAGCAACCTTCGAGAATTGGTCGATGACGACAAAGATAGCATCGTTACCTTTCTGAGACTTGGGAAGGCCAGTGACAAAGTCCATTTGGATCTTATCCCACTTCCATTCAGGAATCGGAAGTGGTTGTAGAAGTCCAGCCGGTTTCTGATGTTCTGCTTTGACGCGACGACAAACGTCACATTCTTCAATATATCGAGCAATGTCTTGCTTCATATTAGACCACCAGTACTTCTGACGGATGTCTAGATACATCTTGGTACTTCCCGGATGAATAGAGAGAGGGGTGTCATGCGCTTCTTTCATCACCTTCTCTGTCATAAGCTCGAACCGGGGTACTACAATGCGATCTCTGAAGTATAAGGTTCCATCTTCACCAAGTGAGAAATCTCTGGATTTCTCTAATGCAAGATCCTTTTTCATCAGATCAACATGTGCATCTTTGGCTTGAGCAGACTTGATTGCTTTCAGAAGAGTTGGTTCCAAGACAAGGTTATTCAGAGAACCCTGTGGAACTAGTTGAAGGTTCAGCTTGCATAGCTCTTCATAAAGGCGGGGTTGAGCTTTGAAGACCATGTGATTGTTGCAATAAGACTTACGACTCAGGGCATCGGCCATTACATTAGCCTTGCCAGGGGTATAGGATATACCGCAGTTGTAGTCAGCAATAGCTTCCATCCATCGCTGCTGACGGAGGTTCAGATCTGGCTGAGTAAACAGGTACTTCAGACTCTGATGATCGGTGAAAATCTCACAACGATTACCGAGAAGGTATTGTCGCCATAGCTTCAGTGCAAAGATAACCGCAGCAAGCTCGAGATCATGAACTGGGTAGTTCTCTTCATGAGGACGCACTTGACGGGAGGCATACGCAATTACTTTGCGCTCTTGCATTAGGACACAGCCTAATCCTTGACGTGAAGCGTCGCAATAGATGACGAAGTCCTTGCGAGAATCAGGGGGAGCAAGCACTGGGGCAGAAGTCAGCTTGTCCTTGAGTGCTGGAAACTTTCCTGACATTTGTCTGTCCAATCGAACTTAACGCCCTTGTGAAGCAGATTGGTCAGTGGCTTGGCAATCTTTGAGAAGTTCTCGACAAAGCGGCGACAATAGCTGGCAAGTCCGAGAAAGCTTCTGACTTGCTTGACAGTCTTCGGAGGGGTCCAGTCAAGAATAGCCTGAACGCGCTCTGGGTTGACGGCAATACCATCCTTGGAGATGACATGACCAAGGTAGGTGACTTCGGGTAACCAGAATTCACACTTGGAATACTTGGCATAAAGTTGATGCTCTCGAAGCTTCTCTAGAACAAGTCGAAGATGTTCAGCATGTTCTTCTTTGTTCTTCGAATATACCAGGATATCATCCAGATAGACTACGACGAACTTGTCGAGGTAATCCATGAATATGTAGTTCATCAGACGGGAGAATGTAGCTGGAGCATTGGTCAAGCCAAAAGACATGACGGTGTACTCGTAAGAACCATAACGAGTGACGAATGCGGTCTTTGGAATATCCTCTTCACGAACACGGATCTGGTGGTAACCCAACCTCAAGTCGAGTTTAGAGAAAATCGATGAACCAGCCAGTTGATCATACAGATCATTGATCCGAGGAAGGGGATATTTGTTCTGAATTGTAGCTTGGTTGATAGGACGGTAGTCTTGGACCAAACGGTTCGTTCCGTCCTTCTTCTTGACGAAGAGAGAAGGTGCTCCCCAAGCAGAGGAACTTGGACGAATGAAACCCTTGCGAAGAGATTTGTCGATTTCCTCCTTAAGTTCAAGGAGTTCATGAGGTGGCATCTTATACGGTCGTTTGGCAATAGGAACGGTGCCTGGTTTCAAGTCGATGACGAACTCGACAGCCCGGGCAGGGGGTATTCCTGGAAGTTCTTCTGGAAATACGTCTTGGAAGTCACGAACGACTGGAATCTTTTCAATTCCCTCAAGAGGTGCTGCGTTCAACGCATTCAAAGCATAAAGTCGTGCTTCAGCGTTTTGAACAAGCTGAGCATGGTAGGTTACTATCTCATCGGAAGGATGTAGGAGGTGAACGACCTTGGTGGCGCAAACGATAGAGGCAGTATGCGCTTTCAACCATTCCATTCCCAGAATGAGGTCAATATTGGAAGACTCCAGGATAATGGGAGAAACAAGGAATTCCAACCCTTCAATTTCAACGGGGACGTCACGACCAATCATGGTAGTTCGACACTGACCCGCAGGGGTGCGTACCACTATCGGGGTGTTCATGGGCTCGCATCGAATGTCGTGTGCGTATGCAAAATTTTCTGACATGAATGAATGCGATGCTCCTGAATCGAATAAAACAGAAGCCGGTACTGAATTAACGAGAAGAGTACCCATCACAGTGGCAGGCTGGTCTTGAGCTTCATTCAGATCAACATGATTAGCCTGACCACGACCATAAGGTCTGGCATTGTTGTTATGGGGCTGATTGTTACGGCCAGTTGAAGGCAGAGCCAACTGGCTCTTTTTCTGATTGCATTCTTTAGCAAGGTGGCCTGGGCGGCCACATCTGAAGCACAGACCATCATTGGGATCGGGAGCAGGAGCTTGGGATGGTACATCTCGAAGAGGCTGCCTCTGCGGTGGAGGAGGCAGACGAGGTGCAGCATAGGACTGTCTTGGTGCGGGTGCAGTTGGACGATACATGCTGTGGGGGATCCATATCCGACGCTTCTGCGCGGACGGGCCCGAAGATGAGCCAGCGTCACGGCTGCGCCTGAGGGATCCCTGGTGTTCCTGAAGACCAGTCTCAACCTGAATAGCCTTGTTCACCAAGGTGGCGAAGTCGGCAAGGTCATGAACGAGCAGTGCTAGCTTGATATCAGGGTGAAGTCCATCACGAAACTTCTCTTGCTTACGAGCATCAGTTGCAATGTCTTCTTCAGCATAACGTGACAAGTCCAGAAATTCCCGTTGATAAGCATCTACAGACTTGTTGCCTTGGGTGAGGTTACGGAAATCTCGCTTCTTCCTGTCCATGATTCCCTGAGGAATGAAGCGGGCACGGAAAGGCAGCTTGGAAATCCGGCCAAGTGATGACCGTTCCAGCAGGTAGGGTACGCCTGTGGCTGTCCCACCATTGAGCAGCGGGACCCTTCAGAAAGAAAGATGCAAAGGTGACATAGCTAGCAGGGGCAACACTAGCAGACTCCATTTCATACGTGATGTCGCGGAGCCAGTCATCAGCATCAAGGGGTTGAGTTGAGCTGCGGTAGATAGTTGGGTTGAGGCGCATGAAGTCCTGCAGAGTTACTGGGGTTGGCTGTTGATTCATGTTCGGACGAGGAAACTGAGCCATCATTCCTTCCATGAACTGGCGGTTCAGCTCAAATTGTTGCATCATTCCAGCAAAGAATTCGGGCGGTGGTGGATCGTTGGCACCACGGCCACGACCAGCGGGTCTAACCATCCTGCTAACATGTAACAGGGGGGTAGTTCAGCATTGAGCATTTGCAAAGACAAGGACCATTCATGATGAAACATGCATAATGAAAGAGGTACGATGGATACCACTTCGTAGTCAACACGACAGTGTGTGTACTATTCAGAATACTATTCTAAGGAATAACTATGGCTTATCCAACTTTGGGGTGAATGTGGTCACGGGATCCTAATGTTAGAGTTAGTAAATTCGTTTAACCCGAATGGAAGAGAGATCAGAGTCCCAGAGTATAGATGAGGAGTAAAAGATCCTAATACCACCCAATGGCGACGTGGGCCCGTAAGCCACACAGCCAATGTTAGTAAAAGTTTTTCAGTGACTAGACTCAACTTCGGCCAAGGAGTTGGAAAGGGGGCTACCTACAGGCAGTCGGCTCTGATACCAACTTGTGACGCCCTCGATTCAATCGTACACTAATCATACACGCAAATGTGTACGATCAAGATCAAGGACTCACGGGAAGATATCACAACACAACTCTAGACACAAATTAAAATAATACAAGCTTTATATTACAAGCCAGGGGCCTCGAGGGCTCGAATACATGAGCTCGATTACACAAGAGTCAGCGGAAGCAACAATATCTGAGTACAGACATAAGTTGAACAGGGATGCCTTAAGAAGGCTAGCACAAAAGCAACACGATCGAAGAGGCAAGGCCTCCTGCCTGGGAGCCTCCTAACTACTCCTGGTCGTCAGCGGTCTCCACGTAGTAGCAGGCATCGGCGGTGGCATCTGGCTCCTGGGCTCCGACATCTGGTTGCATCAACCGGAAAGAAGAAGAAAGGGGCAAAGGGGAAGCAAAGCAACCGTGAGTACTCATCCAAAGTACTCGCAAGCAAGGATCTACACTACATATGCAACATTATCAAAGGAAGGTTGTATATGTGGACTGGGCTGCAGCAATGCCAGAATAGAGAGAAGGCCTAGTCCTATCGAAGACTAGCATCTTCTGGAAACCACCATCTTGCAGCAACAGGAGGGAGTAGAGTAGCATAAAGTAAAGTAGTAGTAAGTGTTATCAACCTCGGCCAGAGATCCTTTCTCGACTCCCTGCGAGAAAGCAATCCCAGAGCCATACTATCCAGTTCCAATTATAATCCAATTCTCATATCCAAGTCTCATCACAAGTATCCAGTTCTAGTTGTATCGATCGGGATACAACTCCAAGTGTCCGTTACCGTAGGACAGGCTATCGATAGATGTTTTCTTCCCTGCAGGGGTGCACCAACTTACCCACCACGCTCGATTAACTCCGGCCGGACACACTTTCCTGGGTCATGCCCGGCCTCGGCCAAACAATACGCCGCAACCCGACCTAGGCTTAATAGAGAGGTCAAGCACGCCGGACTAAACCTATGCCCCCAGGGGTCATGGGCCATCGCCCCGGGAACTCCTGCACGTTGCGTGGGCGGCCGGTGAGCAGACCTAGCTACCTCCTTAAAAAGGTAGGAGCTTACCAGTCCAACCCGGCGCGCGCCGCTCAGTCGCTTGACGTCTATTAAGCTTCGGCTGATGCATACGACGCAGAACGCCCATACTATGCCCACGTGATGGTTAGTGCTATCAGGCCAGAGGCCCCTCGGATCAAATATCCAAATCGTAGTGGATTAGGAACGCGCGGTAACAAGCAGAGACTCACGAAAGATGTGACCCCGTCGCCCCGTCTCGAGGACTTGCGGCAAGGGCTAGGAATGCCCGGCCACGCCTCGTAATTATCTCGCGGGCACCTTCCAGGTCAACCCGACTCCACATCACTCGCAATTAGCTCGCGCGGGTACCCCTCAGGGCCGACCCGTCTCTAGTAACGTGGTTCAGTGTAAAGTCATAGTAACCATAGTAACTGTGTGTCCAAACATCAAGGGGAAAACCCGAGGAATCACCCCCGGTGAATTCCACTCGATGTAATCATCAAGGTGAACGTAAGAGGAATCACCCCCGAGGTTCACACTTGAGGGGTTGCACGACAGAGTCGTATCGGAAGTGGTTAAGGCGGAATCACCCTCGATGACCACGACCGAATAGCTACACTACAGGGTTAACATCAGAAGTGCTGTAGAGGTCTCACCCTCGGCACTCGATAGTAACCCAGCAGTGTCGAGCAACTAAGGAGAAAGTGATGTGCGATGCCGGGGCCTGGTCTTCGATCCCGTTGATCGGGTCTTCGATGATGAAGCAGGGGCAACAAGGTCAAGGTGGGGGTCACTGATGGATCACTAACCAACCTATACTAAGCAGTTTAGGATAAGCAGGTAAGATACAATGAGCAGGTTACAAAAGCAGGCTATGCATCAGAATAGGAGCAAACAATAACAGTAGCAAAATCTAATGCAAGCATGAGAGAATGGAATGGGCGATATCGGGATGATCAAAGGGGGGGCTTGCCTGGTTGCTCTGGCAAGGAGGGGTCGTCGTCGACGTAGTCGATCACAGGGGCGGCATCAGTCTCGGGGTCTACCGGAGAGAAGAGGGGGAAGAAACAGTAAATATAAAGCAGACAAAGCATCACAAAGCATAACATGGCAATATGCGGTGACGGGTGTGACCTAACGTAAGGCTACATGATATAGGTGAAGGGGGAATTCAACCGTGAATGTTTTCCCGGTTCCGGACCTGTGTCACACAGATGACCGGAGGGGGAATGTTCCATGTTCAGATAGTTAGAGGCATCTGACTGATGAATGGACCGCGTATTCGGATTCGTTGGATTTTTCTGAGCAACTTTCATATAGAAAACATTTTCATCCGAGTTACGGTTTATTTTCTATGAATTTTCAAAGATTAAACCATTTTCTGGATTTATTTAAATTAACAGAAAAGATAAAATGACGTCAGCATGACGTGCTGATGACGTCAGCAGTCAACAGACTCGCTGACCAGGTCAAACTGACCAGTGGGTCCTACATGTCATAGACAGAGGGCTAACAGTGGGTTATTTTAATTAAACGTGGTTAATTAGCAGCTGGGTCCCACATGTCAGTGACTAATTAGCTAAACTAATTACTTTTAATTATAAAATCGTTTTAATTAGTTATTTAAGTGGTGGGGCCCGCACGTCAGTGGCTGGGGCCTGCCCAGTCAGCACGTTGACTGGGTCGACCCAGTCAACGGGGCCCCCAGGGCCTACGAGGCAGTGACCAGGGGAGTGGCCCCGGCCGGCCACGTCGGCGCTGGCTACCGGAGTTGCTCCGGCGAGCCTCCCGCGGCGGCGCACGTCGGGAGAGGGGTCGGGTTCCGCGCACAGGGGGTTTCCGGGGTCGTAGCTAGATGCGTTCGACGCGGCTCGACGTCGCACGCAAGATGGAGGCGATGGCTTGGGCCGGGAACGACCGGAACGACACCGGCGACGAGCAGAAGCGGCGCCGGAGTTCGGGCTCGAGCGGGTGCGGCGTTAGAGCGCGCGAGCGGCCAAACTAACCAGCTAGGCGGGTGCTGCACGATGCGGTCAAGCTAACGGGCATACGCCCATGACCAATTGGTCACCGGAGACCCGCCGGCGACGAGCTCCGCGGCGCTGCGTTCGGGCGCGCGTGGGGAAAGCAGCTAGGGGGCGCGCCAAAGTCAACAAGGAGAGGGAGAAGGATGAGGGGCTCACCGAGCGGCACACGGAGGCCGGTGATAGGTTTAGTAGCAGCAGGGGTCGCCGGAGAGGAGGAAGATGGCGGCGCCCGTGGCGGACGGAGGTTGAAGACGGGGAGGCAGTGGGTTCCCTGGTGGCTTCCGACCCGAGCCCGTGGTCGGGGAGGGCGTAGCAGAGGCCGGCGAGGCAGGTGGACACGCCGGAGGCGCCCGGGGACGGCAGTGGCCGCGATGGTGGTGCGGCGATGGCGACGAAAGCGTCGGCCCCTTTCTCCAGATCGGCAGAGTGGGAGTGAGGAAGAGGGGATATGGAGAGGGCAAGTGGGTGAGGGGAGACGAGGGGAGCCCGAGGCGTCGCCCTTATCCTCTCCCGGCGAGGCCGGCGAGGTGGTCGGGGTCGACCTCGCCCCTGTAGCGACACGAAGCAGAGGAACAGGAAGGGGAGGGAGCGACCGGTGAGGGGGGAGTGGGCCGGCCTGCTGGGCCAGCTGGCTCGGGTGGGCCGAAGCCCAAGTGGGGCAGGGGGTTTCTCTCTCTGCTTTTCCTTTTTCCTTTTTTGTTTCTTTTTATTTTCAGCAGCTTTTGCATTTTCTTTTTAGCCAAAATTTACTTTGCAAAATTATGCCACTGGCCAAAACAATTTCAAAGAATTAAAGTGCACTGCCACAAAAATATTGTGAGACTTTTGAAATAGTTTGCCAATTTTATAAATTAAAAAGGCATTTAATTTATTGCTTAGGTCACTGTTTTACGTAGTTTAGGCCACTTAAACCCTTAGCAAAAATGTTGGTTCACCACCAACATTACCAGAAGAATATGTTTCACATGATGAACATTTTAGTTTTCATGTTTGAGCAATTTTGAATTTCACACAGAATTTGAAATTGAATTCAACTGGAATTTGAAATGAGAGAGAACCAAGGGTGATCAAACACTTGTTAAGAAAAATGACTAACTTAACCCCAGGGTTACTGTAGCATCATTACACCGGGGTGTTACACTTGTCGGGGGTATCTTCACCCCGACCGGTAGAGCAAATAGTTGCTCCTCAACCTACTGAACCTACTTAAAATGAAAATGTCTACTTTGAAATTCCCTCGGGTATGATAGAGAAATTGCTAGCTAATCCTTTTGCAGGAGATGGAACATTGCATCCCTATTTACACCTAATCTATGTGGATGAAGTTTGTGGATTATTTAAGCTTGCAGGTATGCCCGATGATGTTATCAAGAAGAAGGTCTTCCCATTATCTTTGAAGGGAGATGCATTGACATGGTATAGGCTATGTGATGATCTGGGATCATGGGACTATAAGCGATTGAAATTGGAATTTCATCAGAAGTTTTATCCTATGCATCTTGTTCATCGTGATCGTAATTATATATATAATTTTTGGCCTCGCGAAGGAGAAAGCATCGCTCAAGCTTGGGGGAGGCTTAAGTCACCGTTATATTCATGCCTCAATCATGAGCTCTCAAGAGAAATGATTATTCAAAAATTTTATGCTCGGCTTTCGGACAAAAATCGCTCCATGCTCGATACTTCTTGTACTGGTTCTTTTATGATGAAGACTATTGAATTCAAATGGGATTTATTGGAAAGAATTAAACGCAACTCTAAAGATTGGGATCTCGACGAAGGTAAAGAGTCAGGTATAACACCTAAGTTTGATTGTGTTAAATCTTTTATGGATACCGATGTTTTCCATAAATTTAGCACTAAATATGAACTTGACTCTGAGATAGTAGCTTCTTTTTGTGAATCTTTTGCTGCTCACGTTGATCTCCCTAAGGAGAAGTGGTTTAAATATAATCCTCCCGTTGAAGTAAAAGTAGTTGCACCTATTAAAGTTGAAGAAAAAACTATCACTTATAATGATTCTATTGTTCCTACTGCTTATGTTGAGAAACCACCTTTCCCTGTTAGAATAAAGGATCATGCTAAAGCTTCAACTGTGGTTCGTAAAAGTAATATTAGAACTTATACACCTCCTGAGCAAGTTAAAGTTGTACCTAATATTGCTATTGTTAAAGATCTCTTGGCTGATAATATTGATGGGCATGTTATTTATTTCTGTGAGGAAACTACTAGAATTGCTAAACCTGGTGCTAAAGATAAACATAGACCTGTGGTAGGCATGCGTGTTATTTCTGTTAAAATAGGAGATCATTGTTATCATGGCTTATGTGATATGGGTGCTAGTGCTAGTGCAATACCTATCTCTTTATACAAAGAAATTATGCATGATATTGCACCCACTGAGTTAGAAGAAATTGATGTCACAGTTAAGCTTGCCAATAGAGATACTATTTCACCAATTGTGATTGTTAGAGATGTTGAAGTCTTGTGTGGGAAAACTAAATATCCTGCTGATTTTCTTGTTCTTGGCTCCCCACAAGATAGCTTTTGTCCCATTATATTTGGTAGACCCTTCTTGAACACTGTTAATGCTAAGATAGACTGCGAAAAGGATGTCGTTACTATTGGTTTGGGTGATATGTCTCATGAGTTTAATTTTTCTAAATTTCGTAGACAACACCGTGAAGAGGAATTGCCTAGTAAGGATGAAATTATTGGTCTTGCTTCTATTGCCGTGCCTCCTAATGATCCTTTAGAACAATATTTGCTAGACCATGAAAATGATATGTTTATGAATGAAAGAAAGGAAATAGATGAAGTATTCTTTAAACAGGGACTTATTCTGAAACACAACTTGCCTGTTGAAATCCTAGGGGATCCTCCTCCACCCAAGGGTGGTCCCGTGTTTGAGCTTAAACCATTGCCTGATACTCTTAAATATGCTTATCTTGATGAAAAGAAGATATATCATGTTATTATTAGTGCTAGACTTTCAGAGAAGGAGGAAGAAAAATTATTGAAAACTCTGAAAAAGCACCGTGCTGCTATTGGATATACTCTTGATGATCTTAAGGGCATTAGTCCCACTCTATGTCAACACAAAATAAATTTGGAGAAAGATGCCAAACCAGTTATTGATCATCAGCGACGGTTAAATCCTAAGATGAAAGAAGTGGTAAGAAAGGAAATATTAAAGCTCCTCGAGGCAGGTATAATTTATCCCGTTGCTGATAGTCACTGGGTAAGTCCTGTCCATTGTGTCCCTAAGAAGGGAGGTATTACTGTTGTTCCTAATGATAAAGATGAATTGATTCCACAAAGAATTATTACAGGTCATAGGATGGTAATTGATTTCCGCAAATTAAATAAAGCTACTAAAAAGATCATTACCCCTTGCGATTCATTGATCAAATGCTAGAAAGATTATCCAAACACACACATTTTTGCTTTCTAGATGGTTATTCTAGTTTCTCTCAAATACCTGTGTCAGCTGATGATGAAGCAAAGAACACTTTTACTTGCCCTTTCGGTAATTTTGCTTATAGACGTATGCCTTTTGGTTTATGTAATGCACGTGCTACCTTTCAAAGATGCATGACGGCTATATTCTCTGACTTTTGTGAAAAGATTTGTGAGGTTTTCATGGACGATTTCTCCGTTTATGGATCCTCTTTTGATGATTGCTTGAGCAACCTTGATCGAGTTTTGCAGAGATGTGAAGAAACTAATCTTGTCTTGAATTGGGAGAAGTGCCACTTTATGGTTAATGAAGGCATTGTCTTGGGGCATAAAATTTCTGAAAGAGGCATTGAAGTTGATAAAGCTAAAGTTGATGCTATTGGAAAGATGCCATGTCCCAAGGACATCAAAGGTATAAGAAGTTTCCTTGGTCATGCCGGTTTTTATAGGAGGTTCATTAAGGACTTCTCAAAAATTTCTCGGCCTCTGACTAATCTATTACAAAAAGATATACCTTTTGTCTTTGATGATGATTGTGTAGAAGCATTTGAAATACTTAAGAAGGCATTGATTTCTGCACCTATTGTTCAGCCACCTGATTGGAATTTACCCTTTGAAATTATGTGTGATGCTAGTGATTATGCTGTAGGTGCTGTTCTAGGGCAAAGAGTTGATAAGAAATTAAATGTTATTCAATATGCTAGTAAAACTCTAGACAATGCCCAGAGAAATTATGCTACTACTGAAAAAGAATTCTTAGCAGTTGTATTTGCTTGTGATAAGTTCAGACCTTATATTGTTGATTCTAAAGTAACTATTCACACAGATCATGCTGCTATTAAATATCTTATGGAAAAGAAAGATGCTAAACCTAGACTTATTAGATGGGTTCTCCTTGCTACAAGAATTTGATTTGCATATTATTGATAGAAAGGGAGCTGAGAACCCCGTTGCAGACAACTTGTCTAGGTTAGAAAATGTTCTTGATGACCCACTACCTATTGATGATAGCTTTCCTGATGAACAACTAAATGTCATAAATGCTTCTCGTACTGCTCCATGGTATGCTGATTATGCTAATTACATTGTTGCTAAATTTATACCACCTAGTTTCACATACCAGCAAAAGAAAAAGTTTTTCTATGATTTGAGACATTACTTTTGGGATGACCCACATCTTTATAAAGAAGGAGTAGATGGTGTTATTAGACGTTGTGTACCTGAGCATGAACAGGAACAGATCCTACGCAAGTGTCACTCCGAAGCTTATGGAGGACACCACGCTGGAGATAGAACTGCACATAAGGTATTGCAATCCGGTTTTTATTGGCCTACTCTCTTCAAGGATGCTCGTAAGTTTGTCTTATCTTGTGATGAATGTCAAAGAATTGGTAATATTAGTAGACGTCAAGAAATGCCTATGAATTATTCACTTGTTATTGAACCATTTGATGTTTGGGGCTTTGATTATATGGGACCGTTTCCTGCCTCTAATGGGTATACACATATTTTAGTTGCTGTTGATTACGTTACTAAGTGGGTAGAAGCTATTCCAACTAGTAGTGCTGATCATAACACTTCTATTAAGATGCTTAAAGAAGTTATTTTTCCGAGGTTTGGAGTCCCTAGATATTTAATGACTGATGGTGGTTCACATTTTATTCATGGTGCTTTCCGTAAAATGCTTGCTAAATATGATGTTAATCATAGAATTGCATCTCCTTATCACCCATAGTCTAGTGGTCAAGTAGAATTGAGTAATAGAGAGCTTAAATTAATTTTGCAAAAGACTGTTAATAGATCTAGAAAGAATTGGTCCAAGAAACTTGATGATGCATTATGGGCCTATAGAACTGCATATAAAAATCCTATGGGTATGTCTCCGTATAAAATGGTTTATGGAAAAGCATGTCACTTACATCTTGAATTAGAACATAAGGCATATTGGGCCATTAAAGAGCTCAACTATGATTTCAAACTTGCCGGTGAGAAGAGGTTATTTGACATTAGCTCACTCGATGAATGGAGAACCCAAGCCTATGAGAATGCCAAGTTGTTTAAAGAAAAAGTTAAAAGATGGCATGACAAAAGGATACAAAAGCGTGAGTTTAATGTAGGTGATTATGTGTTACTATACAACTCTCGTTTAAGATTTTTTGCAGGAAAACTTCTCTCTAAATGGGAAGGTCCTTATATTATCGAGGAGGTCTATCGTTCCGGTGCCATAAAAATCAACAACTTCGAAGGCACAAATCCGAAAGTGGTGAACGGTCAAAGAATCAAACATTATATCTCAGGTAATCCCATCAATGTTGAACTAATATTATTGAAATCGTAACACCGGAGGAATACATAAGGGACACTTTCCAGAACGTTTCAGACTTCGAAAAGGAATAGGTATGTGGTACGGTAAGTAAACCGACTCAACAACAGTTCTAATGGCAATTTTTCTCCGTTTTGGAATATTTAGAAAAATAGAAAAATAAGAAGCAGTCCGGGAAGGACATGAGGCTTCCACGAGGGTGGAGGGCGCGCCCCCCTGCCTCGTGGGCACCTCGTGTGCTCTTCGGACTCTGTTTTCTTGCACGATACTTCTATCGGTCGGTAAAAATTCATTATATAATCTCCCGAAGGTTTTGACCACCGTATCACGCAATTATCCACTGTTCTTGTTTCGAGCTGTTTTCTGTCACGGTTGTCAAGGCCAGGCATCATGTCGTCCCCCTCCTCCAACGACGGTGACAATGATGCTTGGCTAATGAATATAGAGCTGAAGAGGGAAGAACCTAGGGAGATCAACAAGGATGAAGGGATCAAGAAGGCCACGGAGGACCAAGTTCCGGCAACAGAAGACATCCTTCAACTTGATCAAAATCTTCTTACCCCAACTGAGATCGAAGCTTTCAAGATGATTGAGTTAGCTCGTATACAAAACAAGTATCTCACACGTGAAAATATTTTGTTGAAGGAGCATATCGTCGCACTCAAGGGCATTATCCGCAAGTTGGAGGATCTCTTACGCTCGATGTGCGACTACCCATCATCACCACCATCTTCTTCACCAGCAAAGGAGATATAATCACATGGGTATGGGCACTCCCCTTGGCAACTGCCAAGCTTGGGGGAGGTTCCCCGGTATCGTATCACCATCACACTCCTATCTTTACCGTTTTTCTTAGTTCGATCCTTTTGGTAATGTCTTGATCTAGTAGAATAAAGTTTTTGGTATGATCTAGTTTTGAGTTTTGCTTTATGATCCTTCTATGTAATTGAGTCCGTGAGCTATATAATAAAGATTAGTGTTGAGTCAAGGGCTTGATTATCTTGCTATGATCTTGAGGGAATAAAAGAAAAGAGAAAGAATAAAAAAAATAAAGAGATCATATTAATATTATGGAGAGTAATGACTTCACATAGAAAGAGTATGATGATTAAAAGTTGTTGAGAGTTGACAAACATAGTTTTGGACATTGTTGCAATTAATAGGAAGTAATAAAGAAAGAGAGGTTTCACATATAAATATACTATCTTGGACATCTTTTATGATTGTCGGCACTCATTAAAGTATGACATGCTAAAGAGTTGATGTTGGACAAGGAAGACAACGTAATGGGTTATGTTTTCTTATATCTGAGATAAAGTATATTGTCATGGATCATCCAACATGTTGAGTTTGCCTTTCTCCCTCATGCTAGCCAATTCCTTGCACCAAGTAGAGATACGACTTGTGCTTCCAAATATCCTTAAACCCAGTTTTGCCATGTATCTACCTATGGATTGAGTAAGATCCTTCAAGTAAGTTGTCATCCGTGCAAGCAATAAAAAATGCTCTCTAAATATGTATGACTTATTAGCGTGGGAGAAAATAAGCTTTATACGATCTTGTGATGTGGAAGAAATAAAAGCGACGGACTGCATAATAAAGGTCTATATCACAAGTGGCAATATAAAGTGACGTTCTTTTGCATTAAGATTTCGTGCATCCAACCATGAAAGTGCATGACAACCTCTGCTTCCCTCTGCGAAGGGCCTATCTTTTACTTTTATCTCTTACCCTTATGCAAGGGTCATGGTGATCTTCACCTTTCCTTTTTACATTTTATCCTTTGGCAAGCACATTGTGTTGGAAAGATCCTGATATATATATATCTAATTGGATATAAGTTAGCGTGAGCTATTATTGTTGACATTACCCTTGAGGTAAAAGGTTGGGAGACGAAACTATAAGCCCCTATCTTTCTCTGTGTCCGATTAAAACTCCGTAACCACAAGTATTGCGTGAGTGTTAGCAATTGTGAAAGACTAAATGATAGTTGAGTATGTGGACTTGCTGAAAAGCTCTTACATAGACTCTTTCTGATGTTATGATAAATTGCAATTGCTTCAATGACCGAGATTATAGTTTGTTAGTTCTCAATGAAGTTTCTCATTCATACTTGACATTGTGAATAGATTATTACTTGAGCATAAGAGATCATATGACAATATATATATATATATATATATATATATATATATATATGTTGCTATTATAAGAATGATCATGATGCCCTCATGTCCGTATTTTATTTTATCGACACCTCTACCTCTAAACATGTGGACATATTTATCGTTATCGGCTTCCGCTTGAGGACAAGCGAGGTCTAAGCTTGGGGGAGTTGATACGTCCATTTTGCATCATGCTTTTATATCGATATTTATTGCATTATGAGCTGTTATTACACATTATGTCACAATACTTATGCCTATTCTCTCTTATTTTACAAGGTTTACATGAAGAGGGAGAATGCCGGCAGCTGGAATTCTGGGCTGGAAAAGGAGCAAATATTAGAGACCTATTCTGCACAACTCCAAAAGTCATGAAACTCCACGGAAGTTATTTTTGGAAATAATAAAAAATACTGAGCGAAGAAAATACCAGAGGGGACCCACACCCTGGGCACGAGGGTGGGGGCGCGCCCCCTTGCCTCATGGGCCCCTTGGTGGCCCTCCGGTGCCCATCTTCTGCTATATGAAGTCTTTCGTCCGAGGAAAAATCATAAGCAAGTTTTCGGGACGAGACTCCGCCGCCACGAGGCGGAACCTTGGCGAAACCAATCTAGGGCTCTGGCGGAGCTGTTCTACCGGGGACACTTCCCTCAGGGAGGGGGAAATCATCGCCATCGTCATCACCAACGCTCCTCTCATCGGGAGGGGGGCAATCTCCATCAACATCTTCACCAGCACCATCTCCTCTCAAACCCTAGTTCATCTCTTGTATCCAATTCTTGTCTCTAAGTCTGAGATTGGTACCTGTAGGTTGCTAGTAGTGTTGATTACTCCTTGTAGTTGATGCTAGTTGGTTTATTTGGTGGAAGATCATATGTTCAGATCCTATATGCATATTAATACTCCTCTGATTATGAACATGAATATGCTTTGTGAGTAGTTACGTTTGTTCCTGAGGACATGGGAGAAGTCTTGCTATTAGTAGTCATGTGAATTTGGTATTCGTTCGATATTTTGATGAGATGTATGTTGTCTCTCCTCTAGTGGTGTCATGTGAATGTCGACTACATGACACTTCACCATTATTTGGGCCTAGAGGAAGGCATTGGGAAGTAATAAGTAGATGATGGGTTGCTAGAGTGACAGAAGCTTAAACCCTAGTTTATGCGTTGCTCTGTAAGGGGCTGATTTGGATCCATATGTTTCATGCTATGGTTAGGTTTACCTTAATACTTGTTTTTTAGTTGCAGATGCTTGCAATAGGAGTTAATCATAAGTGGGATGCTTGTCCAAGTAAGGGAAGCACCCAAGCACCGGTCCACCCACATATCAAATTATCAAAGTACCGAACGCGAATCATATGAACGTGATGAAAACTAGCTTGACGATAATTCCCATGTGTCCTCGGGAGCGCTTTTCTCTATATAAGAGTTTGTCCAGGCTTGTTCTTTGCTACAAAAAGGATTGGGCCACCTTGCTGCACTTTATTTACTTTTGTTACTTGTTACCCGTTACAAATTATCTTATCACAAAACTATCTGTTACCTATAATTTTAGTGCTTGCAGAGAATACCTTGCTGAAAACTGCTTATCATTTCCTTCTGCTCCTCGTTGGGTTCGACACTCTTACTTATCAAAAGGACTATGATAGATCCCCCATACTTGTGGGTCATCAGTCTTGCATGTGCTTATCTGTGGTGACAATGGGATATTCATGTGATCTACTTGATGTATGTTTTGGTGATCAACTTGCGGGTTCAGTGACCTTGTGAACTTATGCATAGGGGTTGGCACACGTTTTCGTCTTGACTCTCCGGTAGAAACTTTGGGGCACTCTTTGAAGTTCTTTGTGTTGGTTGAATAGATGAATCTGAGATTGTGTGATGCATATCGTATAATCATACCCATGGATACTTGAGGTGACATTGGAGTATCTAGGTGACATTAGGGTTTTGGTTGATTTGTGTCTTAAGGTGTTATTCTAGTACGAACTCTATGATAAATCGAACGAAAAGAATAGCTTTGTGTTATTTTACTACGGACTCTTGAATAGATCGATCAGAAAGGATAACTTTGAGGTGGTTTCGTACCCTACAATAATCTCTTCGTTTGTTCTCAGCTATTAGTGACTTTGGATTGACTCTTTGTTGCATATTGAGGGATAGTTATATGATCCAATTATGTTATTATTGTTGAGAGAACTTGCACTAGTGAAAGTATGAACCCTAGGCCTTGTTTCAACGCATTGCAATATCATTTTCGCTCACTTTTATCATTAGTTACCTTGCTGTTTTTATATATTCAGATTAAAAAAACCTATATCTACCATCCATATTGCACTTGTATCACCATCTCTTCGCCGAACTAGTGCACCTATACAATTTACCATTGTATTGGGTGTGTTGGGGACACAAGAGACTCTTTGCTATTTGGTTGCAGGGTTGTTTGAGAGAGACCATCTTCATCCTACGCCTCCCATGGGTTGATAAACCTTAGGTCATCCACTTGAGGGAAATTTGCTACTGTTTTACAAACCTCTGCACTTGGAGGCCCAACAACGTCTACAAGAAGAAGGTTGCGTAGTAGACATCAAGCAATTTCTGGTGCCGTTGCCGGGGAGGTGAGTGCTTGAAGGTATATCTTTAGATCTTGCAATCGAATATTTTTGTTTCTTGTTTTATCACTAGTTTAGTCTATAAAAGAAAACTACAAAAAAATGGAATTGAGGGTGCCTCATATGCTTCATCTTTTTAATGTCTTTCATGAAAATAAGGATTTCGATAATTGTGCCAAAGTGTTAGAAGAAGAATGCATTAGAATGTTTGGCACTAAATATTTGAATGATGAGCATGATTGCAATGTTGTTAGTACGAACTCTTTGAATATCCATAGTACTAATGATGATTGCACTAGTCATGATAAAAATATCTCTTATAAGCATGTCAATTTTTTTGGAGTGCATAGAGCTTGCAAGCACACACCAAATAGGGAAGATAGATTTTGCAAGAGGCATAAGTATTTAGAAACTAAATGGTTGCAAGAGAGGCTAGATGCTTGTGCTGGAAATTTAAAACTCTGTCAATGCAGTAGAAGCACTCAGTCTCAGGCTTAGGTCCAGACTTGGGTTTCTTCACTTGAGCAGCAACTTGCTTGTCGTTCTTCTTGAAGTTCCCCTTCTTCCCTTTACCCTTTTCCTTGAAACTGGTGGTCTTGTTGACCATCAACACTTGATGCTCCTTGTTGATTTCTACCTCCGCAGCCTTTAGCATTGTGAAGAGCTCGGGAATCGTCTTATCCATCCCTTGCATGTTATAGTTCATCACGAAGCTTTTGTAGCTTGGTGGCAGTGATTGAAGAACTCTGTCAATGACACTATCAACCGGAAGATTAACTCCCAGCTGAGTCGAGTGATTATGATACCCAGACATTCTGAGTATATGCTCACTGACAGAACTATTCTCCTCCATTTTGCAGCTATAGAACTTATTGGAGACTTCATATCTCTCAATCCGGGCATTTGCTTGAAATATTAACTTCAACTCCTGGAACATCTCATATGCTCCATGACGTTCAAAACGTCGTTGAAGTCCTGGTTCTAAGCCGTAAAGCATGGCACACTGAACTATCGAGTAGTCATCAGCTTTGCTCTGCCAGGCGTTCACAACGTCTGGTGTTGCTCCTGCAGCGGGTCTTGCACCTAGCGGTGCTTCCAGGATGTAATTCTTCTGTGCAGCAATGTGGATAATCCTCAAGTTACGGACCCAGTCCGTGTAGTTTCTACCATCATCTTTCAACTTAGCTTTCTCTAGGAACACATTAAAATTCAAAGGAACAGTAGCACGGGCCATTGATCTACAACAACATAGACATGCAAAATACTATCAGGTACTAAGTTCATGATAAATTAAAGTTCAATTAATCATATTACTTAAGAACTCCCACTTAGATAGACATCCCTCTAATCACCTAAGTGATCACGTGATCCAAATCAACTAAACCATGTCCGATCATCACGTGAGATGGAGTAGTTTTCAATAGTGAACATCACTATGTTGATCATATCTACTATATGATTCACGCTCGACCTTTCGCTCTCAGTGTTCCGAGGCCATATCTGCATATGCTAGGCTCGTCAAGTTTAACCCGAGTATTCTGCGTGTGCAAAACTGGTTTGCACCCGTTGTATGTGAACGTAGAGCTTATCACACCCAATCATCACATGGTGTCTCGGCACGACGAACTTTCGCAACAGTGCATACTCAGGGAGAACACTTGTACCTTGAAATTTAGTGAGAGATCATCTTATAATGCTACCGCCGAACTAAGCAAAATAAGATGCATAAAGGATAAACATCACATGCAATCAATATAAGTGATATGATATGGCCATCATCATCTTGTGCCTTTGATCTCCATCTCCAAAGCACCGTCATGATCACCATCGTCACCGGCGTGACATCTTGATCTCCATTGTAGCATCATTGTCGTCTCGCCAACTATTGCTTCTACGACTATCGCTACCGCTTAGTGATAAAGTAAAAACAATTACAGGGTGATTGCATTGCATACAATAAAGCGACAACCATATGGCTCCTGCTAGTTGCCGATAACTCTGTTACAAAACATGATCATCTCATACAGTAAAATTTAGCATCATGTCTTGACCATATCACATCACAACATGCCCTGCAAAAACAAGTTAGACGGCCTCTACTTTGTTGTTGCAAGTTTTACGTGGCTGCTACGGGCTGAGCAAGAACCGTTCTTACCTACGCACCAAAACCACAACGATTTTTCGTCAAGTTAGTGTTGTTTTAACCTTCAACAAGGACCGGGCGTAGTCACACTCGGTTCAACTAAAGTTGGAGAAACTGACATCCGCCAGCCACCTGTGTGCAAAGCACGTCGGTAGAATCAGTCTCGCATAGGCATACGCATAATGTCGGTCTGGGCCGCTTCATCCAACAATACCGCCGAATCAAAGTGTGACATGTTGGTAAGCAGTATGACTATTATCGCCCACAACTCGTTGTGTTCTACTCGTGCATATAACATCTACACATAGACCCGGCTCTGATACCACTGTTGGGGAACGCAGTATTTCAAAAAATTTACCTACGATCACGCAAGATCTATCTATGTGATGCATAGTAACGAGCGGGAGAGTGTGTCCACGTACCCTCGTAGACCAAAAGCGGAAGCGTTAAGTAACGTGGTTGATGTAGTCGAACGTCTTCGTGATCCAACCGATCAAGTACCGAGCGCACGACACTTCCGCGATCTACACACGTTCAGCTCGGTGACGTCCCTCGTACTCTTGATATAGCTGAGGCCGAGGGAGAGTTTCGTCAGCACGACGGCATGATGATAGTGATGATGAAGTTACCGACACAGGGCTTCGCCTAAGCACTACAACAACATGACCGAGGTGGTAATCTGTGGAGGGGGCGCCGCACACGGCTAAGACAACTGTCAACTTGTGTGTCTCTAGGGTACCCCCGCCCCCGTATATAAAGGAGGGAAGGAGGAGAGGGCTGGCCCTCATAGGGTGCGCCCAAGGGGGGGAGTCCTACTCCCACTAGGAGTAGGTTTCCTCCCATCCTAGTAGGAGTAGGAGAAGAAGGAACAGGGAGAGAGGGAGAAGGAAAGGGGGCCCGACCCCCACCCCAATTCGGATTGGGCTTGGGGGGCGCGCCCTCCACCTGGCCTCCTCCTCCTGTCTTCCACTAAGGCCCATTGACTCCCCGGGGGGTTCCGGTAACCTCCCGGTACTCCGGAAAATGCCCGAACTCATCCGGAACCATTCCGATGTCCAAACATAGCCTTCCAATATATCGACCTTTATGTCTCGACCATTTCGAGACTCCTCGTCATGTCCGTGATCACATCCGAGACTCTGAACTACCTTTGGTACATCAAAACACATAAACTCATAATACCGATCATCATCGAACGTTAAGCGTGCGGATCCTATGGGTTCGAGAACTATGTAGACATGACTGAGACTCATCTCCGGTCAATAACCAATAGCGGAACCTGGATGTTCATATTGGCTCTCACATATTCTACGAAGATCTTTATCGGTCAAACCGCATAACAACATACGTTATTCCCTTTGTCATCGGTATGTTACTTGCGCGAGATTCGATCGTCGGTATCTCAATACCTAGTTGAATCTCATTACCGGCAAGTCTCTTTACTTGTTCCGTAATGCATCATCCCGCAACTAACTCATTAGTCACATTTCTTGCAAGGCTTATAGTGATGTGCATTACCGAGAGGGCCCAGAGATACCTCTCCGAGAATCGGAGTGACAAATTCTAATCTCGATCTATGCCAACTCAACAAACACCATCGGAGACACCTGTAGAGCATCTTTATAATCACCCAGTTATATTGTGACATTTGATAGCACACAAAGTGTTCCTCTGGTATTCGGGAGTTGCATAATCTCATAGTCATAGGAACATGTATAAGTCATGAAGAAAGCAATAGCAACAAACTAAACAATCATCGTGCTAAGCTAACGGATGGGTCAAGTCAATCACATCATTCTCTAATGATGTGATCCCGTTAATCAATGGACAACTCATGTCTATGGGTAGGAAACTTAACCATCTTTGATTCAACGAGCTAGTCAAGTAGAGGCATACTAATGACACTCTGTTTGTCTATGTATTCACACATGTACTAAGTTTCCGGTTAATACAATTCTAGCATGAATAATAAACATTTATCATGATATAAGGAAATATAAATAACAACTTTATTATTGCCTCTAGGGCATATTTCCTTCATCTTGTAACCCCTATCCTGATCAAAGTCAATCAAGCAGGAAATAAGGTATTACCTCCATCAAGAGGGCCCGAACCTGGGTGAAACATCGTGTCCCCTGCCTCCTGTTACCTTTGATCCTCAGACGCACAGTTCGAGACCTCCTACCCGAGATCGGCCAGTTTTGACACCAACACCCGTCCTCATCGCCGTCGATCGCCCGCGCCGATCTCGTCGCCGGCACCACCGTGGTGAGCCTCTTGATCTTATCTTCTTTCTAAAAGAAAAAGTTCTTACTTGTATGATTTAGATAGATACTTGTGTAATTTTCTTACTTTTATTATTGTTTGTTATTATATAGTGTGATGGTTATGGTATCCGCCTCCTTCGGCCCTTGTCCTGTCTATGATTCGGATGTGGTATATATTATCTTTTATAACTATTTGGTTCATTTAGTGTTTATGACAATTATGCCGACCAACGTGACATAGATTTTTTTATCTAGGAGGTATGTGAACCGGAAATTCCAACCGACCCTATTGTCGAGAGGTTAAATTTAGTTGAAGAAGAAAACAATTACTTGAAGGAAAATTTGAAAAAAAAAATTGAGGAGGAGAAGATGATATTGGATTTGCATGTTGCGGATATCGTCGATGATCACAAGATCAAGATGGATGCCATACTCTTAAAGATTAGAAAGATTAGAAAATATGCCATTCATACTGAGGCTTGGTATCATTATGCCGTTGGATCAATTGTTACCTTAGTTGCGATTATGATCGCATTTGTTGTTGCATTGAAATATTTTAGATAGTTTCAATGTATGGTTTAATTAGATGCTCTGGAGAGTTATATGTTGTTCAATGACTATGTATGTACTTTGGTTTTAATGTGATGGTGAACTTCTATTAATTTGGTCACTTCTGTATTCATGATGGTTCGTAATGGTTTTGACACACTTAATTATATATAATGCACGCAGATGAACCGACAATGGATGTACGGTAACAAACGCACCTCCGAGTACATTAAGGGTGTGCATAATTTTCTCGAAGTGGCTGAGGCAAACAAGCAGAATGGTTTTATGTGTTGTCCATGCCCTATATGTGGGAATACGGAGTCTTACTCTGACCGGAAAATCCTTCACAGCCACCTGCTTTATAAGGGTTTCATGCCATACTATAATGTTTGGACCAAGCACGGAGAAAGAGGGGTTATGATGGAAGACAACAAAGAAGAAGAGGATGATGACAACTATGTGCCCCCTGAATATGGTGATGCTGCAACGGGGGAAGCTGAAGATCAAGAGAAACCAGATGATGTGCCCGATGATGATCTTCGCCGGGTCATTGTTGATGCAAAGAGACAGTGCGAAAGTGAAAAGGAGAAGCTGAAGTTCGATCGCATGTTAGAGGATCACAAAAAAGGGTTGTACCCCAATTGCGAAGATGGAAACACAAAGCTCGGTACCACACTGGAATTGCTGAAGTGGAAGGCAGAGAATGGTGTACCTGACAAAGGATTTGAGAAGCTACTGAAATATTGAAGAAGAAGCTTCCAAAGGATAATGAATTGCCAGACAATACGTACGCAACAAAGAAGGTTGTGTGCCCTCTAGGATTGGAGGTGCAGAAGATACATGCATGCCCTAATGACTGCATCCTCTACCGCAGTGCGTACGAGGATTTGAACACATGCCCGATATGCGGTGCATTGCGGTATAAGATCAGACAAGATGACCCTGGTGATGTTGACGGTGAGCGCCCTAGGAAGAGGGTTCCTGCCAAGGTGAGTGGTATGCTCCTATAATACCAAAGTTGAAACGTCTGTTCAGAAACAAAGAGCATGCCAAGTTGATGCGATGGCACAGAGAGGGGACCGTAAGAAAGACAGGAAGTTGAGAGCATGATACGTCTCCAACGTATCTACTTTTACAAACACTTTTGCCCTTGTTTTGGACTCTAACTTGCATGATTTGAATGGAACTAACCCGGACTGACGCTGTTATCAGTAGAATTGCCATGGTGTTATTTTTGTGCAGAAATAAAAGTTTTCGGAATGACCTCAAAATCAACGGAGAATAATTTTGGAATATATAAAAAATACTGGCGAAAGAATCAAGGCCAGGGGGGCCACACCCTGTCCACGAGGGTGGGAGGCGCGCCTGCCCCCTGGGCGCGCCCCCTGCCTCGTGGGCCCCCTGGTGCTCCACCGACCTCAACTCCAACTCTATATATTCGTGTTCGGGGAGAAAAAAATCAGAGAGAAGGATTCATTGCGTTTTACGATACGGAGCCGCCGCCAAGCCCTAAACTCTCTCGGGAGGGCTGATCTGGAGTCTGTTCGGGGCTCCAGAGAGGGGAATCCGTCGCCATCGTCATCATCAACCTTCCTCCATCACTAATTTCATGATGCTCACCGCCGTGCGTGAGTAATTCCATCGTAGGCTTGCTGGACGGTGATGGGTTGGAAGAGATTTATCATGTAATCGAGTTAGTTTTGTTAGGGTTTGGTCCCTAGTATCCACTATGTTGTGAGATTGATGTTGCTATGCCTTTGCTATGCTTAATGCCTGTCACTAGGGCCCGAGTTCCATGATTTCAGATCTGAACCTATTATGTTTCCATGAATATATGTGAGTTCTTGATCCTATCTTGCAAGTCTATAGTCACCTACTGTGTGTTATGATCCGGCAACCCCGAAGTGACAATAATCGGGACCACTCCCGGTGATGACCATAGTTTGAGGAGTTCATGTATTCACTATGTGTTAATGCTTTGGTCCGGTACTCTATTAAAAGGAGGCCTTAATATCCCTTAGTTTCCAATAGGACCCCGCTGCCATGGGAGGGTAGGACAAAAGATATCATGCAAGTTCTTTTCCATAAGCACGTATGACTATATTCGGAATACATGCCTACATTACATTGATGAATTGGAGCTAGTTCTGTGTCACCCTATGTTATAACTGCTGCATGAATAATCACATCCGGCATAATTCTCCATCACCGATCCAATGCCTATGAGCTTTTCACATATTGTTCTCCGCTTAGTTACTTTTCCGTTACCGTTACTTCCATACTACTTTGCTGCAGATATTAAGGTATCCAGGTGTGGTTGAATTGACAACTCAACTGTCAATACTTGAGAATATTCTTTGGCTCCCCTTGTGTCGAATCAATAAATTTGGGTTGAATACTCTACCCTCGAAAACTGTTGCGATCCCCTATACTTGTGGGTTATCAAAGCACCCGCTGACGGGTCGCAGTGGAGAAAATCGAGAGAATGTACTGGGAGGACTTTGCAGGTGACGCATGGAACGTATGGTTTGGTTTAAGCGCGGATGGAATTAATCCTTTTGGGGAGGAGAGCAACAATCACAACACCTGGCCCATGACTCTATGTATCTATAACCTTCCTCCTTGGTTGTGCATGAAGCGGAAGTTTATTATGATGCCAGTTCTCATCAAAGGCCCTAAGCAACCCGGCAACGACATTGATGTGTACCTAAGACCATTAGTTGAAGAACTTTTACAGCCATGGAATGGAAACGGTGTACGTGTGTGGGATGAGCACAAACAACAGGAATTTGACCTGCATGCATTGCTGTTTGTAACCATCAATGATTGGCCTGCTCTCAGTAACCTTTCAGGACAGACAAACAAGGGATACCACGCATGCACGCACTATTTAGATGACACCTAAAGTATATACCTGGAGAAATGCAGGAAGAATGTGTACCTGGGGCATCGTTGATTTCTTCCGACCAACCATCAATGTCGAAAGAAAGGCAAGCATTTCAAAGGCAAGGCAGATCACCGGAAGAAGCCCGCCATCCGTACCGGTGATCACATACTTGCTATGGTCAATGATTTACAAGTAATCTTTGGAAAGGGTCCCGACGGACTATCTGTTCCGAATGACGCTGAGGGACGCGCACCCATATGGAAGAAGAAATCTATATTTTGGGACCTACCCTACTGGAAAGACCTAGAGGTCCGCTCTGCAATCGATGTGATGCACGTGATGAAGAATCTTTGCGTGAACCTGCTAGGCTTATTGGGCGTGTATGGGAAGACAAAAGATACATCGGAGGCACGGGAGGACCAGCAACGTGTGCACGAAAAAGACGGCATGCCTCCAAAGCAGTATGAAGGTCCTGCCAGCTATGTCTTACCAAAGAAGAGAAGGAAATCTTCTTTGAATGCCTGCTCAGTATGAAGGTCCCGTCTGGCTTCTTGTCGAATATAAAGGGAATAATAAATATGCCAGAGAAAAAGTTCCAGAACCTAAAGTCTCATGACTGCCACGTGATTATGATGCAACTGCTTCCGGTTGCATTGAGGGGGCTTCTACCAAAAATGTTCGATTAGCAATTGTGAAGCTATGTGCATTCCTCAATGCAATCTCTCAGAAGGTGATCGATCCAGAAATCCTACCAAGGTTAAGGAGTGATGTGGCGCAATGTCTTGTTAGTTTCGAGCTGGTGTTCCCACCATCCTTCTTCAATATCATGACGCACGTCCTAGTTCATCTAGTCGACGAGATTGTCGTTCTGGGCCCTGTATCTCTACACAATATGTTCCCCTTTGAGAGGTTCATGGGAGTCCTAAATAAATATGTCCGTAACTGCGCTAGGCCATAAGGAAGCATCTCCATGGGCCATCAAACAGAGGATGTCATTGGGTTTTGTGTTGACTTCATTCCTGACCTTAAGAAGATTGGTCTCCCTCAATCACAGTATGAGGGGAGACTAACTGGAAAAGGCACGCTAGGAGCGGACCCAATAATATGTAGGGACGAGCATTCTTGGTCTCAAGAATTCTACCTTGGTGACCCCTTATGTTGATGAACACACGAACATTCTGTGCTCCAAACACCCTGAGCAGTGTGACGACTGGATTACTGAAGGAAATGTGTCCTAGAGGCAATAATAAAGTTGTTATTTATATTTCCTTATATCATGATAAATGTTTATTATTCATGCTAGAATTGTATTAACCAGAAACTTAATACATGTGTGAATACATAGACAAAATAGAGTGTCCCTAGTATGCCTCTACTTGACTAGCTCGTTAATCAAAGATGGTTAAGTTTCATGACCATAGACATGTGTTGTCATTTGATGAACGGGATCACATCATTAGAGAATGATGTGATGGACAAGACCCATCCGTTATCTTAGCATAATGATCATTAAGTTTTATTGCTATTGCTTTCTTCATGACCTATACATGTTCCTCTGACTATGAGATTACGCAACTCCCGAATACCGGAGGAACACTTAGTGTGCTATCAAACATCACAACGTAACTGGGTGATTATAAAGATGCTCTATAGGTGTCTCCGATGGTGTTTGTTGAGTTGGCATAGATCGAGATTAGGATTTGTCACTCCGATTGTCGGAGAGGTATCTTTGGGCCCTCTCGGTAATGCACATCACTATAAGGCTTGCAAGCAATGTGACTAATGAGTTAGTTGCGGGATGATGCATTACAGAACGAGTAAAGAGACTTGCCGGTAACGAGATTGAACTAGGTATGGTGATACCGACGATCGAATCTCGGGCAAGTAACATACCGGTGACAAAGGGAACAACTTATGTTGTTATGCGGTTTGACCGATAAAGATCTTCGTAGAATATGTAGGAACCAATATGAGCATCCAGGTTCCACTATTGGTTATTGACCGGAGATGAGTCTCGGTCATGTCTACATAGTTCTTGAACCCACAGGGTCCGCACACTTAACGTTCGATGACGATCGGTATTATGAGTTTATGTGTTTTGATGTACCAAAGGTAGTTCGGAGTCTCGGATATGATCACAGACATGACAAGGAGTCTCGAAATGGTCGAGACATGAAGATTGATATATTGGACCATGTTATTCGGACACCGGAAATGTTCCGGGAGGTTTCGGATAAAACCGGAGTGCCTGAGGGTTACCGGAGCCCCCCGGGAAGTTATTGGGCCCTTAGTGGGCTTTAGGGAAGAGAGAGGGCAGCAGCCAGGAGGTGGCCCCCCCCCAAGGGAGTCCGAAATGGACTAGAGGAGGGGGGCGCGGCCCCTCTTTCCCTCTCCCCCCTCTCCTTCCTTCCCCCTCCTAGTAGGACTAGGAAAGGAGGAATCCTACTCCTACTAGGAGGAGGATTCATCCCCCCTTGGCGCGCCTATAGGGCCGGCCGGCCTCCCCCTTGCTCCTTTATATACGGGGCAGGGGGCACCCAAGAACACAGAAGTTGATTGTTTAGCCGTGTGCGGTGCCCCCCTCCACAGATTTCCACCTCGGTCATATCGTTGTAGTGCTTAGGCGAAGCCCTGCGTCGGTAATTTCATCATCACTGTCATCACGCCGTCGTGCTAACGAAACTGTCCCTCGACCTCAGCTGGATCTAGAGTTCGTGGGACGTCACCGAGCTGAACGTGTGCAGATCGTGGAGGTGGCGTACTTTTGGTACTAGGATCGGTCGGATCATATAGACGTACGACTACATCAACCATGTTGTCATAACACTTCCGCTTTCGGTCTACGGGGGTACGTGGACAACACTCTCCCCTGTCGTTGCTATGCATCTCCTAGATAGATCTTGCGTGATCATAGGATTTTTTTTGAAATTACAGCGTTCCCCAACAGTGGCATCTGAGCCAGGTCTATGCGTAGATGTTATATGCACGAGTAGAACACAAAGAGTTGTGGGCGATAATAGTCATACTGCTTACCAGCATGTCATACTTTGATTCGGCAGTATTGTTGGTTGAAGCGGCCCGGACCGACATTACGCGTACGCTTATGCGAGACTGGTTCTACCGACGTGCTTTGCAGACAGGTGGCTGGCGGATGTCAGGTTCTCCAACTTTAGTTGAATCGAGTGTGACTACGCCCGGTCCTTGTTGAAGGTTAAAATAGCACACTTGACGAAAAATCGTTATGGTTTTGATGCGTAGGTAAGAACGGTTCTTGCTCAGCCCGTAGCAGCCATGTAGAACTTGCAACAACAAAGTAGAGGGCATGTTGTGATGTGATATGGTCAAGACATGATGCTAAATTTTATTGTATGAGATTATCATGTTTTGTAACAGAGTTATCGGCAACTAGCAGGAGCCATATGGTTGTCGCTTTATTGTATGCAATGCAATCGCCCTGTAATTGTTTTTACTTTATCACTAAGCGGTAGCGATAGTCGTAGAAGCAATAGTTGGCAAGACGACAACGATGCTACGATGGAGATCAAGGTGTCACGCCGGTGACGATGGTGATCATGACGGTGCTTTGGAGATGGATATCAAAGGCACAAGATGATGATGGCCATATCATAACACTTATACTGATTGCATGTGATGTTTATCTTTTATGCATCTTATTTTGCTTAGTTCGGTGGTAGCATTATAAGATGATCTCTCACTAAATTTCAAGGTACAAGTGTTCTCCCTGAGTATGCACAGTTGCGAAAGTTCGTCGTGCCGAGACACCACGTGATGATCGGGTGTGATAAGCTCTACGTTCACATCCAACGGGTGCAAGCCAGTTTTGCACACGCAGAATACTCGGGTTAAACTTGACGAGCCTAGCATATGCAGATATGGCCTCAGAACACTCAGACCGAAAGGTCAAGCGTGAATCATATAGTAGATATGATCAACATAGTGATGTTCACCATTGAAAACTACTCCATCTCACGTGATGATCAGACATGGTTTAGTTGATATGGATCACGTGATCATTTAGATGACTAGAAGGATGTCTATCTAAGTGGGAGTTCCTAAGTAATATGATTAATTGAACTTAAATTTATCATGAACTTAGTCCTGATAGTATTTGCATATCTATGTTGTAGATCAATAGCTCGCGCATAGCTTCCCCATTTTATTTATGCTATGTTCCTAGAGAAAACTAAGTTGAAAGATGATAGTAGCAATGATGCGGACTAGGTCCATGATCTGAGGATTATCCTCATTGCTGCACAAAATAATTATGTCCTTGATGCACCGCTAGGTGACAGAACTATTGCAGGAGCAGATGCAGACGTTATGAACGTTTGACAAGGTCGGTATGATGACTACTTGATAGTTTAGTGCACCATGCTTCACGGCTTAGAACCGGACTTCAAAAACGTTTTGAACAACATGGAGCATATAAGATGTTCCAAGAGCTGAAATTGGTATTTCAGACTCATGCCCGAGTCGAGAGGTATGAGACGTCTGACAAGTACTTTGCCTACAAGATGGAGCAGAATAGCTCAACCAGTGAGCATGTGCTCAGATTGTCCGAGTACTACAATCGCTTGAATCAAGTGGGAGTTAATGTTCCAGATAAAATAGTGATTGACAGAGTTCTCTAGTCACTATCACCAAGTTACTGGAAATTCGTGATGAACTATAATATGCAAGGGATGACGAAAATGATTCCTGAGTTCTTCGTGATGCTGAAATCAACGAAGGTAGAAATCAAGAAAAGCATCAAATGTTGATGGTTGACAAGACCACTAGTTTCAAGTAAAAGGGCAAGGGAAAGAAATGGAACTTCAAGAAGAATGGCAAGCAAGTTGCCACTCCCATGAAGAAGCCCAAAGCTAGACCCAAGCCTGAAACTGAGTGCTTCTACTGCAAATGAAATGGTCACTGGAAGTGGAACTGCCCTAGATACTTGGCGGATAAGAAGGATGGCAAAGTGAACAAAGGTATATTTGATATACATGTTATTGATGTGTACTTTACTAATGTTTATAGCAACCCCTCGGTATTTGATACTGGTTCAGTTGCTAAGAGTAGTATCGAAACGGGAGTTGCAAAAATAAACAGAGACTAGTTAAGGGCGAGGTGATGATGTGTGTTGGAAGTGATTCCAAGGTTGATAAGATCACCATCACACAATCCCTTTTCCTTCGGGATTAGTATTGGAACTAAATAAATGTTATTTGGTGTTTGCGTTGAGCATAAATATGATTGGATCATGTTTACTGCGACACGGTTATTCATTTAAGTCAGAGAATAATTGTTATTCTGTTTACATGAATAAAACCTTCTATGGTCTTACATCCAATGTAAATGGTTTACTGAATCTCGATCACAGTGATACACATAAAATTGATGCCAAAAGATATAAGTTTAATAATGATAGTGCAACTTTTTTGTGGCACTGCCGTTTAGGTCATATTGGTGTAAAGCGCATGAAGAAACTCCATGCTGATGGGCTTTTGGAATCTATTGATTATGAATCACTTGATGCTTGCGAACCATGCCTCATGGGCAAGATGACTAAGACTCCATTCTCCGGAACAATGGAGCGAGCAACAGACTTATTGGAAATAATAGATACTGATGTATGCAGTCCGATGAGTGTTAAGGCTCGCTGCAGGTATCGTTATTTTTTGACCTTCACAGATGATTTGAGCAGATATGGATATATCTACTTGATGAAACATAAGTCTGAAGCATTTGAAAAGTTCAAAAAATTTCAGAGTGAAGTGGAAAATCATCGTAACAAGAAAATAAAGTTTCTACGATCTGATCGCGGAGACGAATATTTGAGTTACGAGTTTGGTCTTCATTTGAAACGATGTGGAATAGTTTCTCAACTCATGCCACCTGGAACACCACATCGTAATGGTGTGTCCGAACGTCATAACCGTACTTTATTAGATATGGTGCGATCTATGATGTATCTTACCGATTTATCACTATCGTTTTGGGGTTATGCATTAGAGACAGCTGCATTCACGTTAAACCGGGCACCATCTAAATCTGTTGAGACGACACCATATGAATTGTGGTTTGGCAAGAAACCCAAGTTGTTGTTTCTTAAAGTTTGGGACTGCGATGCTTATGTGAAAAAGCTTCAACCTGATAAGCTCGAACCCAAATCGAAGAAATATGTCTTCATAGGATACCCAAAGGAGACTGTTGGGTACACCTTCTATCACAGATCTGAAGGCAAGATATTCATTGCTAATAATGGATCCTTTCTAGAGAAGGAGTTTCTCTCGAAAGAAGTGAGTGGGAGGAAAGTAGAACTTGATGAGGTAATTGTACCTTCTCTCGAATTGGAAAATGGTTCATCACAGAAATCAGTTCCAGTGATGCCTACACCAATTAGTGAGGAAGTTAATGATGATGATCATGAAACTTCAGATCAAGTTACTACCGAACCTCGTAGGTCAACCAGAGTATGTTCCGCACCAGAGTGGTACGGTAATCCTATTCTGGGGTCATGTTACTTGACCATGACAAACCTACGAACTATGAGGAAGCGATGATGAGCCCAAATTCCGCGAAATGGCTTAAGGCCATGAAATCTGAGATAGGATCCATGTAGGAGAACAAAGTATGGACTTTGATTGACTTGCCCGATGATCGGCGAGCCATTGAGATTAAATGGATCTTCAAGAGGAAGACAGACACTGATAGTAGTGTTACCATCTACAAAGCTCGAATTGTCGCAAAAAGGTTTTTCGACAAGTTCAAGGTGTTGACTACGATGAGATTTTTTCACTCGTGATGATGCTTAAGTCTGTCCGAATCATGTTAGCAATTGCCGCATTTTATGAAATTTGGCAAATGGATGTCAAAACTGCATTCCTTAATGGATTTCTTAAAGAAGAGTTGTATATGATGCAACAACAAGGTTGTCAATCCTAAAGGTACTAACAAAGTGTGCAAGTTCCAGCGATCCATCTATGGACTGGTGCAAGCATCTCGGAGTTGGAATATACGCTTTGATGAGTTGATCAAAGCATATAGTTTTATACAGACTTGCGGTGAAGCCTGTATTTACAGGAAAGTGAGTGGGAGCACTACAGCCTTTCTAATAAGTACATGTGAATGACATATTGTTGATCGGAAATGATGTAGAATTTTCTGGAAAGCATAAAGGAGTGTTTGAAAGGAGTTTTTCAAAGAAAGACCTTGGTGAAGCTGCTTACACATTGAGCATCAAGATCTATAGGGATAGATCCAGATGCTTGATAAGTTTTTTCAATGGGTACATACCTTGGGAAGATTTTGAAGTAGTTCAAAATGGAACAGTCAAAGAAGGAGTTCTTGCCTATGTTGCAAGGTGTAAAGTTGAGTAAAGACTCAAAACCTAACCACGGCAGAAAATAGAAAGAGAATGAAAAGTCATTCCCTATGCCTCAGTCATAGGTTCTATAAAGTATGATATGCCGTGTACCTCACCATGAGTTTGGCAAGAGGGTACAATAGTGATCCAGGAGTGGATCACTGGACAGCGGTCAAAATTATCCTTAGTGAAATAAGGATATATTTCTCGGTTATGGAGGTGACAAAGAGTTCCTCGTAAAGAGTTACGTCAATGCAAGCTTTGACACCGATCTGGATGACTCTAAGTCTCGATCTAGATACATATTGAAAGTGGGAGCAATTAGCTAGAGTAGCTCCATGCAGAGTATTGTAGACATAGAAATTTGCAAAATACATATGGATCTGAATGTTACCGACCCGTAGGCTAAAATTTCTCTCACAGGCAAAACATGATCATACCTTATTACTCTTGGGTGTTAATCACATAGCGATGTGAACTAGATTATTGACTCTAGTAAACCTTTTGAGTGTTGGTCACATGGCGATGTGAACTATGGGTGTTAATCACATAAAGATGTGAACTATTGGTGTTAAATCACATGGCAATGTGAACTAGATTATTGACTCTAGTGCAAGTGGGAGACTGAAGGAATGTGCCCTAGAGGCAATAATAAAGTTGTTATTTATATTTCCTTATATCATGATAAATGTTTATTATTCATGCTAGAATTGTATTAACCGAAAATTTAGTACATGTGTGAATACATAGATAAAATAGAGTGTCCCTAGTATGCCTCTACTTGACTAGCTCGTTAATCAAAGATGGTTAAGTTTCATGACCATAGACATGTGTTGTCATTTGATGAACGGGATCACATCATTAGAGAATGATGTGATGGACAAGACCCATCCGTTAGCTTAGCATAATGATCGTTAAGTTTTATTGCTATTGCTTTCTTCATGACTTATACATGTTCCTCTGACTATGAGATTATGCAACTCTCGAATACCAGAGGAACACTTAGTGTGCTATCAAACGTCACAACGTAACTGGGTGATTATAAAGATGCTCTACAGGTGTCTCCGATGGTGTTTGTTGAGTTGGCATAGATCAAGATTAGGATTTGTCACTCCGATTGTCGGAGAGGTATCTCTGGGCCCTCTCGGTAATGCACATCACTATAAGGCTTGCAAGCAATGTGACTAATGAGTTAGTTGCAAGATGATGCATTACGGAATGAGTAAAGAGACTTGCCGGTAACGAGATTGAACTAGGTATGGTGATACCGACGATCGAATCTCGGGTAAGTAACATACCGATGAAAAAAGGAACAACGTATGTTATTATGCGGTTTGACCGATAAAGATCTTCGTAGAATATGTAGGAACCAATATGAGCATCCAGGTTCCTCTATTGGTTATTGACCGGAGATGAGTCTCAGTCATGTCTACATAGTTCTCGAACCCATAGGGTCCGCACGCTTAACGTTCGATGACGATCGATATTATGAGTTTATGTGTTTTGATGTACCGAAGGTAGTTCAGAGTCCCAGATATGATCACGGACATGACGAGGAGTCTCGAAATGGTCGAGACATGAAGATTGATATATTGGACCATGTTATTCGGACACCGAAAATGTTCCGGGAGGTTTCGGATAAAATCGGAGTGCCGGAGGGTTACCGGACCCCCCCCCCCCGGGAAGTTATTGGGCCCTTAGTGGGCTTTAGGGGAGAGAGAGGGCGACATCCAGGAGGTGGCGCCCCCAGGGAGTCCAAATTGGACTAGGGGAGGGGGCGCGGCCCCTCTTTCCCTCTCCCTCCCTCTCTCCTTCCTTCCACCTCCTAGTAGGACTAGGAAAGGCGGAATCCTACTCCTACTAGGAGGAGGATTCCTCCCCCCTTGGCGCGCCTATAGGGCCGGTCCACCTCCCCCCTTGCTCCTTTATATACGGGGGCAGGGGGGCACCCTAGAACACATAAGTTGATTGTTTAGGCGTGTGCGGTGCCCCCTCCACAGATTTCCACCTCGGTCATATCGTTGTAGTGCTTAGGCGAAGCCCTGCGTCGGTAACTTCATCATCATCGTCATCATGCCGTCGTGCTGACGAAACTCTCCCTCGACCTCAGCTGGATCTAGAGTTCGTGGGACGTCACCGAGCTAAACGTGTGCAGATCGCGGAGGTGCCGTACTTTCGGTACTAGGATTGGTCGGATTGTGAAGACGTACGACTACATCAACCGCGTTGTCATAACGCTTCCGCTTTCGGTCTACGAGGGTACGTGGACAACACTCTCCCCTCTCATTTCTATGCATCTCCTAGATAGATCTTGCGTGTTCATAGGCTTTTTTTTGAAATTACTGCGTTCCCCAACAATTACATGGGAACACATCGGGACTTTCGGCAGTTGGTTGCAAACACGTCTCAGGGGTGACAACACTATTTCTGATGAGCTGTACTCATTGGCCAGGGGACCATCTTCGACTGTATTGACTTACAAAGGGTACGAGATAAGTGAGAATACATTTTACCCGATCGCCCAAGATCAAAAGAGCACCAACCAAAAGGGGAGACTCAGTTGAGTTATGCTTTGAGGACTACATGTCTATGGCGGAAGGAGTACATCAAGCTTCCGAACTGGACGCCTCCGCCTCCTCCTTCTCCTTCGGTGAGTCAGCGCACTCCGCTTCCTCCTCCTCCTCCTCCTCCGACGAGTGATCAAGGCACTCCGCCTCCTTCTATGGCTCCTCCGACGCGTGAGGTCGGCACTCCGCCTCCTCCTTCGCCTCCTCCGGCGCGTCCGAGCAGTCCGCCTCCTCCTCCACTTCGTCAGCAACGGCGAAAGACAGCTGCCGCCGCTCCGGCTCCTCCGGCGTGTCGGAGCAGTCCACCTCCTTCTCCGCCTTGTAAGCAACGACGGAAGACAGCCGCCGCCGCTCCGGCTGCTAGCAGTACAGCCAGAGGCGGGAGGCAATTCAGATACGGTACATCTCTCAAGGCTCCGGAAAAGTTACCATACGAGAGGACCGAGAAGGAAAACACGGAGATCTGTGAAGCCCAAGTGAGGGACTTTTTTGCAAAGAAACCTCCACCTCCGAAGGAGATGATAGATCCGGTAAAATCGAAGCGCACTATCGATGCCCTGAAGCGACCACCATCGCCTTCGCCGGATTCCAACTATGTCCGCGCTCTTAAAAAGACATATGAAGATGCGCGGCAGTCGGGAACTACTTCAAGTGATAAAAGGTTAGAAGAACGAAGAAGTGGGAAAAAATCCCCAGCTTGGCGAACAGGCGAACCAATCTTGCCCCCCGCTCAAGGTGTCTAGTGATATCGTCGCTATCTGCCGGGGATGGTGCCCGGTACCAATCCTGGTGATTACCTGGGCGATGATGTACAGTTTGAAACAATGGAGGTGGACGAATTCAGATACCAGTACGGAAAGCCTCTCGTCAAACCTGATCATCATCCTCCCCTAACTACGCTGATGCGATGATTCCATGAATGGTACATGGAAACCTGCAGCAAGTCTGGGAAGGATGCTTTCACGATGAGAATTAAAGAGGAGCACGACCTCGTTGGAATGGATCTGTTTTCTGTTGAATTTGACGAGTTTTTCCAGTTATACAATCAAAAGGCCCTCGACAAATCACTCGTGACTTGCTACTGTCTGTAAGTACTACTTCTGTAATTAAGTCTCTATATATAGCTCAGCTCTTTCATTGCATGTATATATAATTATCCTCACTATATTATGCAGATTGAAGATCGTCGAATGCAGAAAAGCACAAATCTATGACATTGGGTTCATTAACCCGAATGTCATTCATGAATGGACGGTTAAACACAATGTCACAGAAACCGAGGACAACTTGCTACAATCGTTGCTTAAAAATCAAAACAAAGAGAAAATACTCTTTCCTTACAACTTCAAGTGAGTGTTATTGTCTTGTGCATATTCCGTTTCCCTTATTACTCGAGGTTATAGTAATGTAACTGATGAGTTATGCATGCGTGCACAACTTCCACTTTATTCTCCTAGAGATTAAGCTTGAGCGGGGAGTAGTAACCGTCTTAGACTCGAGACGAAAAGAACCCCAAGACTATGCGGACATGACTCAAATGCTCCAGAAGTAAGTTCAATCGATCATTAGCGCACCATATCGGCAACTTTGTTCATTTCCTGATATCAAGTAATTATTTTCTTTGTCTGGCAGGGTTGGGAAAGAGTTCACCGTAATTGCTCCGGGACTGCCGAGCGAGCTGCGATTTACACACCCGAAAGTAAGTACTACTACCTAGTTCCGCGCATCTCCCATTGATTCTAGCTAGTTTCATCAATACCATTTAGCATGCTTGCTTATCAGTTTGATTGACCTCTATTTCTCGTAAAGTGCTTGTGGCAGGAATCCGGGAATGATATTTGTGGATACTACGTTTGCGAGTTCATCTACAACGCGATGGCCTCTAATAAGCGGAGCTACTCTAAAAAACAATATGAAGTGCGTAAGCAAAAATATTCACAATTTTATTTTATTACCAACATTTGTTTTGAGTTTCATTCATATACATGTATTGACCCTCTTCTTCAATTTAGATCTGGCAGATGCGGGATGAACTCCTACCACAAGATCGCATACGAGCAATTCAAGAGGAATTGGCGGGATTTTTTCTTGACCACGTCATCAATAAAGCCGGAGAATACCATATGGAAATTGACATTAGATGTTAGGGATTGTAAGAGATCTTATATTGTATATATGTAGTTAGTAGCGTCGGATAGATATACGAAAACTTGTTGTTCGACCAATCTCTCGGAGAAGGAGAGTTCGATCACTTCTCTCTGTATATGTTCATGACGATCTTGTGTACTTAATGGTTCCTTCATTTGCTTACTAGCTAGCGTGTCGAGTTCTCTCTATACGTATAGTACCTAGCGTCGACCAAGCACGGAGATAAGAGAGGTCACTTCTCTCTATTAGCTAGCTAACAGAATATATGAAACCCCTAAATTAACCCTCCAACCCCCCCCCCCCCCCCCCCCCCCGCGTTTAAAAAAACAAAAAACCCCAGCTCCCGAGCTGCTGGCGCGTGGATGCTTTTTGGTCCCGGTTGGTGTTACCAACCGGGACTAAATGCCCTCCTGCCTGGGCTCCCCGCAGCGGCCACATGGAGCACCTTCTGTCCCGGTTCATAAGCGAACCGGGACTAAAGGTTTTGAGCTTTAGTCCCGACCCTTTAGTCCAGGTTCCAGAACCGGGGCTAATGGGCCTCTGGAACCGGGACAAATGGGCATTTTTCTACTAGTGCATTGTTGCACGTTGAGAAATTGTTATATGATTCAATTACGTTAGCACTGTTGAGAGATTGCAGTAGTGAAAGTATGGACCCCAGGCCTTGTTTTTAAGCATTGCAATAACGTTTATGCTCACTTTTGTTACTTGATACCTTACTGTTTTTATATTTTCATATTACAAAAACCTATATCTACTATGCATACTACACTTGTATCACCATCTATTCGTCGAACTAGTGCACCTATATAATTTGCCATTGTATTGGGTGTGTTGGGGACACAAGAGATTTTTTGTATTTTATTGCAGGGTTGTTTGAGAGAGACCATCTTCACCCTACACCTCCCACGGATTGATAAACCGTAGGTTATCCACTTGAGGAAAATTTGCTACTGTCCTACAAAACTCTGCGCTTGGAGGCCCAACAGAGTCAACAAGAAATAAAGTTGTGTAGTAGACATCATTTACTTTGAGGAAAATCAAACAGTGCATCATTTGGAGTCCTGGGTCAAAGGATATGAGAGTTCCAATGCAAAATGACTAGAGCATTAATTGTTGTGCGAGGCTCAATGTGTTTGCTCCCTTTCCCCGCGAGTAAGCACCAATTTGAGCCACTCTTTTGGAGTGGTTTCACACAGGGGCGGCGCCAGCATGGGGTCATGTAGGGGCGGCTGCCCCGGGTAAAATTTTCGCACCTAGGGTACACACCTTACTACTTTGGCCAGCGACACCATGGGAGCGAGAGGCGGGAGGTTCGGTCGTAGGGGCTGTTTGGTTTAAGCCCCAACTAGCCCCACCAAAATTTTGGCATGACCAAAGCAAGGGCATGACCAAAATTTTGGCAAGTTGATGTTGTTTGGATTGTGACCATTGGATCCTCCAAAATTTTGGCAAAAGTGACCTTTGTTTGGTTTGTGACCAACTGACATGACGATTATACTACTTGTAAAAACATTTAAGGGGATATATAAATGCAAATCTATACTCTAGAAATGAGAAGGCATGTACTGATAAAAAAACTCAGATGCGAATCTATATAAAAATGTCAAAACAATGTTACACAGTTATCGCAAGTTGAAAAGCATACTCCGTACGACGCCATGCTGCATGCACTCTTTAAAAAAAATACTGCATGCACTTGCTAATTACACGGACCTAATTTGTACGGCTAACAGAATCCATCCTACAGCAACCCTTTAAAAAATTATTTATCCTACCACATGCACTGTGTAGGGCCCACCAACGAACAGCACGCCAATATTTTGGCGCAGCTTCTGCTCGCCCACGTCTCGCCCGCATGTTGGCGAAAAATGCACAGGAGCCGCCCGGGTCGCTGGGCGTGCCAAATATTTGGTAATGATCCAAACAACAACCAAATTCCATGGGCTAGCCAAATTTTTGGAATGGCCAGCTTTGGTAGCAATCCAAACAGCCCCATAGTCTGTGAGGTCGACTCGAGCAGGAAGATGAGATGGAGAAGAAAACGATTCGTTAGATGGGCCAGCGAGAAAATAAAGGCCCAACTGAATAAGAGCCCATTACTGTTGTTCCCAACTCCTACGATTTCCAATCCACACGAATCGGGAAAACCAATCAGGGAATCGCGATCACAGCTCCACTGCATGCTGCCTCGCCGATGGCGCTCCATGGAGACGAAGATCCCTATGTTCGTGCTGCTCAGGGCATGTATAATGCATAGCCTCAAGGTGATGCCTCGCATGCCATGTAGGATCGGATATAACGTAAAGTAGGTTTGGATAGGGAAACAGGATCCTCTTCAGGAGGCGGGTGCTTGAAGAGAAAAAATATGGTCCGGTGAGAAAAGCTAAAAAGGATGGAGTGAAAAGTAGAGATGCATGTGTACTAGAGTCTTTATTTTTTATTTTTTAATGAGGCCCACTAGTGGTAGCTTGCATTGGGGAGAAAAAATAAATGTAGTTACCTCAAATTACTTTTTGTCATGATGCATATGTATCCATATGCCACCATTATACATGCCCTCAGTGCGCCATACACACAGGAGATGACATCGATCGCCACCGTCGCCGCCACGTGCCCCGCTCAAAATTACAAGCGAGCAAACAGCATCAGGTTCTTTGACTCTCCCCCAATCTTCTCTTCTTTCGTTCTAGGTTTCTAGTTTCTTCTCACATTGGCCTAATTCCTGAAAATTGGATACTGAAAAGAGAATTGCTGGGGTTGAAGAACAAAAAATTGTTGAGCATTTCCATGGCATAGGGAACACTAGTGGCCATCTACCAAATCTTCCACGTATAACTACAACTTAGTGCTAAATACGTGTCTTATATTTTCTGTGAACAAGTGTTATTTATGTGTGACGTCCCCGATTTAACCGTACACTAATCATGCACGCAAATGTGTACGATCAAGATCAGGGACTCACGGGAAGATATCACAACACAACTCTACAACATAAATAAGTCATACAAGCATCATAATACAAGCCAGGGGCCTCGAGGGCTCGAATACAAGTGCTCGATCATAGACGAGTCAGCGGAAGCAACAATATCTGAGTACAGACATAAGTTAAACAAGTTTGCCTTAAGAAGGCTAGCACAAAAGTAGCAACCATCGAAAAGGCAAGGCCTCCTGCCTGGGACCTCCTAACTACTCCTCGAAGCCGAACTCCACGTAGAATCATCCTCGGGATCTCTAGCTCCTGGACTCCAGCATCTGGTTGCGACAACCAGGTATGGAAAGGGGAAAAGAGGGAGAAAAGCAACCGTGAGTACTCATCCAAAGTACTCGCAAGCAAGGAGCTACACTACATATGCATGGGTATATGTGTAAAGGGCCATATCGGTGGACTGAACTGCAGAATGCCAGAATAAGAGGGGGATAGCTAATCCTGTCGAAGACTACGCTTCTGGCCAGCCTCCATCTTGCAGCATGTAGAAGAGAGTAGATTGAAGTCCTCCAAGTAGCATCGCATAGCATAATCCTACCCGGCGATCCCCTCCTCGTCGCCCTGTTAGAGAGCGATCACCGGGTTATATCTGGCACTTGGAAGGGTGTGTTTTATTAAGTATCCAGTTCTAGTTGTCATAAGGTCAAGGTACAACTCCGGGTCGTCCTTTTACCGAGGGACACGGCTATTCGAATAGATAAACTTCCCTGCAGGGGTGCACCACATAACCCAACACGCTCGATCCCATTTGGCCGGACACACTTTTCTGGGTCATGCCCGGCCGCGGAAGATCAACACGTCGCAGCCCCACCTAGGCTCAACAGAGAGGTCAACACGCCGGTCTAAATCCTATGCGCGCAGGGGTCTGGGCCCATCGCCCATTGCACACCTGCACGTTGCGTACGCGGCCGGAAGCAGACCTAGCCTAGCAGGCGTTCCAGTCCAATCCGGCGCGCGCCGCTCCGTCGCTGACGTCAAGAAGAGCTTCGGCTGATACCACGACGTCGAGTGCCCATAACTGTTCCCGCGTAGTTGGTTAGTGCGTATAGACCAAATGGCCAGACTCAGATCAAATACCAAGATCTCGTTAAGCGTGTTAAGTATCCGCGAACGCCGACCAGGGCCAGGCCCACCTCTCTCCTAGGTGGTCTCAACCTGCCCTGTCGCTCCGCCACAAAGTAACAGTCGGGGGCCGTCAGGAACCCAGGCCCACCTCTACCGGGATGGAGCCACCTGTCCTTTCAGCCCCCTCATCAGAATCACTTGCGGGTACTCAACGAGCCGACCCGACTTTAGTCACCACATGTGTCATGTATATAAAGTATATAGTATATACCCGTGATCACCTCCCGAAGTGATCACGGCCCAGTAGTATAGCATGGCAGACGGACAAGAGTGTAGGGCCACTGATGGAACACTAGCATCCTATACTAAGCAGTAGGATAGCAGGTAAGGGTAACAACTGTAGCAACAATGACAGGCTATGCATCAGGATAGGATTAACGGAAAGCAGTAACATGCTACACTACTCTAATGCAAGCAATATAGAGAAGAATAGGCGATATCTGGTGATCAAGGGGGGGGCTTGCCTGGTTGCTTAGACAAGGAGGGGTCGTCAACACCGTAGTCGGTCGGGGCACCAGCAGCGGCGTCGGTCTCGTAGTCTACCGTAGAGAAGGGGGGAAGAAACAGTAAATACAATGCAAACATAAGCATGACGATGCGTGACATGACAATGAGCGGTGCTAGGTGTGCCCTAACGCGGCAGTAGGTGGTACCGGCGAAGGGGGGGAACATCTGGAAAAGTATTCCCGATGTTTCGCGTTTTCGGACAGACGGACCGGAGGGGGAAAGTTCCATGTTCGCTATGCTAGGAACGTGTGGCTGACAAACGGACTACGTATTCGGATTCGTCTCGTCGTTCGGAGCAACTTTCATGTATAAAGTTTTTCCATCCGAGCTACGGTTTATTTTATATTAAATTTTAAAGATTTAAATCATTTTTAGAATTTAATAAATTAATTTAATTCGAAATTTCATTAATGCATCAGCATGACGTCAGCATGACGTCAGCAGTCAACGTTGACCGTTGACCTGGTCAACCTAACAGGTGGGTCCCACCTGTCAGGGGCTGTTAGCTAATTAACAGTAGTTAATTAGGTTAATTAGTTATTAGGTTAATTAATCTTAATTAGTTAATATTAACAGGATTAATTAAGTTAATTAATTATCTTAATTAATTAATTAATTATTATTAATATTATTAATTTTTTAATTATTATTTTATTTAACTATTTTATATAAAAGCGTTCTGGGCGTGGGGCCCATCTGTCATTGTCCCTAGGGGCCATAGCGGGTCGGCCAACGGGCGCCGCCCGAACGGGCGAGGGGAAAGCGGGCGGCGGGCGAACTGGTGCGGGTGCTCGCACCCGACGTCAGGAGAGGCGAGGGCGAGCGCTTGGGGGCCTCGGTGGCCGGCGACGACAGGAGCAGCGCCGGGTGCGGGGAGCTGCGGGGCACACATGCCGGCGAGACGAGCAGTGGCGGCCTTCGGCAGGTGCGGGGGAGCGCGGTAGGCGCCGGCGGCCACCGCACAAGCGGCAGCAAGGAGCAAGGCCGCGCGGGCGGGGCGCCGTGAGTGCGGGCGCCGGACGCGCACGCGCGTAGATGGCCGCGGTGGTGGTGCGAGAAGGCGAGGATGGCCGGAGCGACGGAGTGGGGAGGCGACATCAGCGCGCCCCAAGGGCGCGATGGGGGTCGCCACGGGCGCCGGTTCGCGCGCGCGCTTTGGCACGGCCAGGAGCAGGGGCGCGACGACGTGGTCGCACGGGCCGGTGCGAGAGAGAGAGCGGAGGAGGAGAGGGGGGAGCTCACGGGGGGAGTTGTAGGGGTACGGGGCAGCGGGGGGGGCGAGGAGGTCGTCGGGGACGACGCAGATGGAGTGGAGGCAGGCCGGCGGGGAGGAGGAAGCAGGCCGGCGAGGTGGTCCTCCAGGCGATGGTGACGGCAAGGGGGCGACGGGGTGGCTCCGGTGGGGCTCGCGGAGCTCCAGGCGGCGGGGGACGGCGACGGGCGGGCGCAGGGCGTCGGGGGCATTCGCGCAGAGGCGGGAGGGCGTCCCGGCGAGGGGGCCCCGGCGTAGTGGCCGCGGGGATCGACGGCGGCGTCGGGCCGATGGGATCGGGGTTTGCCCCGATCCAGATCGGGCAGAGGAGGGAGAGAAAGGAGTGCGAGGGGGGAATGGGGATCGAGGTAGGGTTCGGTGCCCCGAGGGGGTTATAGGCCAGGGGAGGGAGTGGGCCGGCCTGGCAGGCCACTGGCTGGGCTTAGGCCCAACTAGCCTGGGGGGTTTTCTTTTTATTTTTGTTTTATTTTCTCTTTTGTCTTTTCTGTTTACTTTTATTTCTTTAATACTTTATAGTTTTACAAAAATAAAACCCACACCTAAAATGGAGTTACAATTCCAACTACTGTCTTAAAAAGTTTTACCCCTGAACAAAATAGTTTAATATTTTATAAAATTCAAAAGGCATTTATTTAATTGGTTTAGCTACTGCTTTATTCATTTTAGTTTACTTAAACCATTTTATAAAAGTGTGGTTTCTCGACAATAATTACCTATGCATTATTTGGCACCAACTGAACATTTTAGTTTTAATATTTGAAAACCTTTAACGTTTGACGGAATTTGAATTTGAATCGGTTTTGAACTAACGCGAGATTAGCAACAGTAACGGAGGTGACATGGCATCGTTAGCAGAGTTTTACTGTAGCCTAATTATCCGGGCGTCACAATTCTCCTCCACTACAAGAAATCTCGTCCCGAGATTTAAGAGGGGAGTAAGGGGAAAGTTCTGGTTACGAAATTTTAACGGGTGTCCTCGGTCTTGGTTGCTCTTCTCGAAGAGGTCGATCCATTATGTTGATGTCTTCATTCCTCTGCTTCAGGGTATCATGGTGAAGTCGTCATCCTTTCTTCGGGGGTTCCATCGTACTTACGAAAAAGGATAATGGGTATCTTCGGAAGAACTGGCCTCTAGAAGGTTGCTTATCTAGTAGATAACACCAGGAAAGGTGGCGAAAAGTAACTCTCGAATTGTAACTGAAGAAAATTTCGAGAGCAAAGTAAGAAGGTACCATGAGAAGTTTCGATCGGGCAGGCAATCGTTCGTTGTCTGAAGCGAAGTGTGAAAGGGGTTTAGAACAAAGGGAATAAGCATTGTGTCTGATACCAGAATAGATCACTAGGAAGGTGGTCCATGAATTACATATGAGGCCACGCGCGAGGAACAACTTTGGCAACAGGGTGTACAGGAGAGTCAGGTTTCGATCCTGTGGAATTGTGGGTTATGGGCCGCACCATGTGGGTTAAAAGTAGGAAGGCGGAGACGTCTTGCGTGATCATGTAAGCAAGGCATGTCAGAGGATAGCCTGTCATTTATGTCGGCAACAACATCGATACCAAGGGCGGGGAACGAAGAGACCCATTTCCTGCTCATTGAACGAGGCGGACCAATAGGCAAAGTTCTCGTCCATCGGTGGCTACCAGAATGTCACCAACAATAGTAACAGGTTCTTACTGACAGAGTTGTACAATCAGATGCTTACCTAAGCAGGGGGTTATCACTGCTCAGTTAAGTCAGATTGCAAGAAAGGTTAAACAAAACAATGGAAAGGAAATACGATTATTAGATCAAACAGAACAATGGAAAGGAAAATGTGTTTAAACACATAGTTCAGGGGTATATCCTTCCCAAGGACAAGCAGAGCATGATAACCATGGCAGGATATTAAGTAGAAAACCCGTTAGGAAAGGGGAGAGAAATTTCATGGCATTACCCATACAACGATGTTTGGATAATTGAGCAGGAAACAATTAGCTTTGGGCTTCAAATGTTCCTGTTGAAAATCGGAGTACCATAGACATGCTTCGAGATAGCATTGACATGGTCAACAGGTGAAGATCAGAATTAGGAAACAAAAAGGATCCATCAGGACCAACTTATAGAATAAGTCTTACAATTTCCTCATGGAAGAATGGATAACCTTGCTGAAAAGGAATCTATAACAATAGGGTCAACCGGCTAGGTGTGCTAGGCACGACATCACCTTACCGGGTCACATAAGACCAATGTTATAACTCTTGGAAATATGTTCCAACCATCATATCTGACCGAGATTCAGATCTGATTGGTGCCAGGATAACTCAGACTCAGGATGCCTGAGAAGAAAGGTGCAACACAAATTGTCGAGATGACATTGTAAGATTCTCAGGAAATGAACTATGAAATGATTTCCGTTAACAAGAGTTCATCATTAACCCAAGGAGAGGACAAGGAGGTGGCTGATGGGCTAAGGACAATTCATCGTGATTTAAAAGATGGATTTCCACAACTACGTGAACAAGGGGATAACATTTGTCGGATCGAATGATATAATGATGTATGTTCGAGGAAAACATACACAATTAAACATTGGTTGAAAGGTGCGCCCGAAATATGGGCATAGGTAGCCTGATCAATTGTTAGAATGGTGATTTAATAACTGATAGGCTAAAATGAACTATTGATCATTAACTTCAAAGCAATAGGGTTACAAGAAGTACTGAATCCAAACAGCGTCGTTCACTTGTTGATACCCCCGGTTGGAATCAACACGAGAACCAAGAAAGAATGGTGATGGTGAGAAGTATCATCATACCGAGAATTTCTAAGAGGTGGAGCAATCCCCACAACATTCTCGACAGAAAAGAAAGTAATACTTCAAGGCAGAACACAACACTAGCTGGAGAGCAAGTTGTATTCATAATGTGGACAAGTTCGCGATGAAAGGGAGTCAAGGGTGTTGTCGATGATAATAAAAATTATCGGGGGATAAGGATGCTATTTCTCATCACGAATTCGATTGATATCCTGTAAGAGCTCAGAATGTTGATGATGATCACGACACAATTGTCGAGAGATTTCATGAAGATGTAATCAATCGGTGATGACATCAAGTCAAAGGAATGATGAAGCGAAAGGTTATTGGAACCACGAGTACGACACAAACTCGAAATCAAGCTTGCTGTTCAAGGACAAATGGTATGACGAGGAAGATCGACGTAAGATTAGCTCATCGTCGAAAATTGTGCTCCAAGAATATACCAGGTAGCACAGTTAAAATCACCACGACAATGATATAGCCATACAGGCTAGGAATGGCGTGATCGGGTACAAACCCGTACTTAAAGAAGATTATCAAGTGTCATTGAACCGTAGTGCGGACTCGGTTTAGTTATCGGTGTCTTTGAGTGTTTAATAACTGAGAGCCCGTGAAAAATTGGAATCAGTGAGAATATTAGTTGATGAAGAACTCACAAGAAGTTATGTAGTTCCGTGGTATTCTCGAGATACTTGAGGGTACTACTCAAGGGAAGATCAGCATAGAAACTGAACTGGAGTGCAGACTTGCAATAGCAGATACTTTAATCTTGTCATGATAGATGAGGCAATGGAATGGTTTCCTTCCAGATGTATTGAATATGGTTAGAATGGTTGAAACCATAACTGCAAGGGATCCAATTTACTACACCGGAAGAATCATTCGAATGTTTAAATATTCTTGCAAGAAGCTTTCATGATAAGTTCCACATCGTGTCCGTGGGCATGAACACAAATGTTCAAGGTCGACTCCCACTTCTGCAATGCATAACCTTTCATTCACTTCTCGTTTACGAAGAAGTTGTAGTGCTGAAATTTTTTCTGGCGAAGCACCAGAAGAGTATGACTCGTGAAAACTTTCGGGTTCACACGGATTAGAGAAGGCTTCAACCCATAGGGGCATCTTGGGAACATATACCGCAAACTTCAGGAGTAAATAACACAAGCTCGAAAGGAGAGCATTGTTGACAAGCATAGGATACAATTTACCAAAGGCATTATGTATCCGAGAAAAGACTCACAAAGTTATTGAATATGAAGGACGTCGTCGGATAAAATCCAACAAGGTTCTGATGGTCCATAAGGGATCTGGTGTGAGCATCGGTACTCAACCAGAAGAAAAAGCATGTAAGGAGATCAGATGATAGAAACAACTGACTACTTCAAAGCTCATTTGCAAAAGAATTGTGAATTCCAAGACAAGGGATCAGAAGCAATGCTCTGATTAGGGATGGATAAGCTGAATGGCCTTAGGGGTACAAACGACGACGATTTGATTGGTCGAGATCCAGCTCATGTTAAAAATGATGTCTGAGCCGGAAGGATGAATTCTAGGATCTGATTGAGGATTGCGAGCATTCGCAACATATTGAATCAATGGACTCAAAAAGATAATGACAAAGGGTGCCAATAAGATTTCGAGACTTATGGGATTAATCATAATGCTAGTAAGCAAGAATTTCAAGAGCAATAGGCTCCTGAGGATTTTCGGAAGATCGAATAGTATTTTGAAGACTATTGTGAAATACATGAATCAACTGGGGATGAGTCGATACTCGGTAGGTGCGAGTAATTATCCGTATGGGTATTTCTGCGGCAAGGAACTACAAGGCAGTGGTACAAGGGATTCTTAAAAAGCCGGAGAGCAATTCGATGTATCTGGTAATAACAAGAGAAACTCAGAGTAATTGTATGAACAACAAGTGTATGTTGTTATCCATATGGATATATCGGTAGTAGGGAATTGAAAAGGCAGAGGGCACAAGGGTCTCGGGAATGATCGAAGAGTATCTTCAACATCTTCTGGTGCAGTCGGCGACCATCTGTGATAAAGGGCTCTCCGGGAGAAAGTATTTACGAGAACCTACAGTTAGTCTTTTTAGCAAAATCATTTAACCCGAATAGGAGAGAGATCAGAGTCTCAGAGTATAGACAAGGAGTAAAAGATCCTAATACCACCCAATGGCGACGTGGGCCCGTAAGACACACAGCCATGTTAGTAAAAGTTTTCTAATGTCTAGACTCGACTTCGGCCAAGCAGTGTGGAAAGGGGGATTCCTACAGGCAGTTGGCTCTGATACCAACTTGTGACGCCCCCGATTTGACCGTACACTAATCATGCACGCAAATGTGTATGATCAAGATCAGGGACTCACGGGAAGATATCACAACACAACTCTACAACATAAATAAGTCATACAAGCATCATAATACAAGCCAGGGGCCTCGAGGGCTCGAATACAAGTGCTCGATCATAGACGAGTCAGCGGAAGCAACAATATCTGAGTACAGACATAAGTTAAACAAGTTTGCCTTAAGAAGGCTAGCACAAAAGTAGCAACGATCGAAAAGGCAAGGCCTCCTGCCTGGGACCTCCTAACTACTCCTCGAAGCCGAACTCCACGTAGAATCATCCTCGGGATCTCTAGCTCCTGGACTCCAGCATCTGGTTGCGACAACCAGGTATAGAAAGGGGAAAAGAGGGAGAAAAGCAACCGTGAGTACTCATCCAAAGTACTCGCAAGCAAGGAGCTACACTACATATGCATGGGTATATGTGTAAAGGGCCATATCGGTGGACTGAACTGCAGAATGCCAGAATAAGAGGGGGATAGCTAATCCTGTCGAAGACTACGCTTCTGGCCACCTCCATCTTGCAGCATGTAGAAGAGAGTAGATGGTAAGTTCACCAAGTAGCATCGCATAGCATAATCCTACCCGGCGATCCCCTCCTCGTCGCCCTGTTAGAGAGCGATCACCGGGTTATATCTGGCACTTGGAAGGGTGTGTTTTATTAAGTATCCAGTTCTAGTTGTCATAAGGTCAAGGTACAACTCCGGGTCGTCCTTTTACCGAGGGACACGGCTATTCGAATAGATAAACTTCCCTGCAGGGGTGCACCACATAACCCAACACGCTCGATCCCATTTGGCCGGACACACTTTTCTGGGTCATGCCCGGCCGCGGAAGATCAACACGTCGCAGCCCCACCTAGGCTCAACAGAGAGGTCAACACGCCGGTCTAAATCCTATGCGCGCAGGGGTCTGGGCCCATCGCCCATTGCACACCTGCACGTTGCGTACGCGGCCGGAAGCAGACCTAGCCTAGCAGGCGTTCCAGTCCAATCCGGCGCGCGCCGCTCCGTCGCTGACGTCAAGAAGAGCTTCGGCTGATACCACGACGTCGAGTGCCCATAACTGTTCCCGCGTAGTTGGTTAGTGCGTATAGACCAAATGGCCAGACTCAGATCAAATACCAAGATCTCGTTAAGCGTGTTAAGTATCCGCGAACGCCGACCAGGGCCAGGCCCACCTCTCTCCTAGGTGGTCTCAACCTGCCCTGTCGCTCCGCCACAAAGTAACAGTCGGGGGCCGTCAGGAACCCAGGCCCACCTCTACCGGGATGGAGCCACCTGTCCTTTCAGCCCCCTCATCAGAATCACTTGCGGGTACTCAACGAGCCGACCCGACTTTAGTCACCACATGTGTCATGTATATAAAGTATATAGTACATACCCGTGATCACCTCCCGAAGTGATCACGGCCCAGTAGTATAGCATGGCAGACGGACAAGAGTGTAGGGCCACTGATGGAACACTAGCATCCTATACTAAGCAGTAGGATAGCAGGTAAGGGTAACAACTGTAGCAACAATGACAGGCTATGCATCAGGATAGGATTAACGGAAAGCAGTAACATGCTACACTACTCTAATGCAAGCAATATAGAGAAGAATAGGCGATATCTGGTGATCAAGGGGGGGGGCTTGCCTGGTTGCTTAGACAAGGAGGGGTCGTCAACACCGTAGTCGGTCGGGGCACCAGCAGCGGCGTCGGTCTCGTAGTCTACCGTAGAGAAGGGGAGAAGAAACAGTAAATACAATGCAAACATAAGCATGACGATGCGTGACATGACAATGAGCGGTGCTAGGTGTGCCCTAACGCGGCAGTAGGTGGTACCGGCGAAGGGGGGAACATCTGGAAAAGTATTCCCGATGTTTCGCGTTTTCGGACAGACGGACCGGAGGGGGAAAGTTCCATGTTCGCTATGCTAGGAACGTGTGGCTGACAAACGGACTACGTATTCGGATTCGTCTCGTCGTTCTGAGCAACTTTCATGTACAAAGTTTTTCCATCCGAGCTACGGTTTATTTTATATTAAATTTTAAAGATTTAAATCATTTTTAGAATTTAATAAATTAATTTAATTCGAAATTTAATTAATGCATCAGCATGACGTCAGCAGTCAACGTTGACCGTTGACCTGGTCAACCTGACAGGTGGGTCCCACCTGTCAGGGGCTGTTAGCTAATTAACAGTAGTTAATTAGGTTAATTAGTTATTAGGTTAATTAATCTTAATTAGTTAATATTAAAAGGATTAATTAAGTTAATTAATTATCTTTATTATTTATTTATTTATTATTATTATTTTTAATTTTTTAATTATTATTTTATTTAAGTATTTTATATAAAAGCGTTATGGGCGTGGGGCCCATCTGTCATTGGCCCTAGGGGCCATAGCGGGTCGGCCAACGGGCGCCGCCCGAACGGGCGAGGGGAAAGCGGGCGACGGGCGAACTGGTGCGGGTGCTCGCACCCGACGTCAGGAGAGGCGAGGGCGAGCGCGCCTGGGGGCCTCGGTGGCCGGCGACGACAGGAGCAGTGCCGGGTGCGGGGAGCTGCGGGGCACACATGCCGGCGAGACGAGCAGTGGCGGCCTTCGGCAGGTGCGGGGAGCGCGGTAGGCGCCGGCGGCCACCGCACAAGCGGCAGCAAGGAGCAAGGCCGCGCGGGCGGGGCGCCGTGAGTGCGGGCGCCGGACGCGCACGCGCGTAGATGGCCGCGGTGGTGGTGCGAGAAGGCGAGGATGGCCGGAGCGACGGAGTGGGGAGGCGACATCAGCGCGCCCCAAGGGCGCGATGGGGGTCGCCACGGGCGCGGTTCGCGCGCGCGCTTCGGCACGGCCAGGAGCAGGGGCGCGGCGACGTGGTCGCACGGGCGGGTGCGAGAGAGAGAGCGGAGGAGGAGAGGGGGGAGCTCACGGGGGGAGTTGTAGGGGTACGGGGCAGCGGGGGGGGGCGAGGAGGTCGTCGGGGACGACGCGGATGGAGTGGAGGCAGGCCGGCGGGGAGGAGGAAGCAGGCCGGCGAGGTGGTCCTCCAGGCGATGGTGACGGCAAGGGGGCGACGGGGTGGCTCCGGTGGGGCTCGCGGAGCTCCAGGCGGCGGTGGACGGCGACGGGCGGGCGCAGGGCGTCGGGGGCATTCGCGCAGAGGCGGGAGGGCGTCCCGGCGAGGGGGCCCCGGCGTAGTGGCCGCGGGGATCGACGGCGGCGTCGGGCCGATGGGATCGGGGTTTGCCCCGATCCAGATCGGGCAGAGGAGGGAGAGAGAGGAGTGCGAGGGGGAATGGGGATCGGGCTAGGGTTCGGTGCCCCCAGGGGGTTATAGGCCAGGGGAGGGAGTGGGCCGGCCTGGCAGGCCACTGGCTGGGCCGAGGCCCAACTAGCCTGGGGGTTTTCTTTTTATTTTTGTTTTATTTTCCCTTTTGTCTTTTCTGTTTGCTTTTATTTCTTTAATACTTTATAGTTTTACAAAAATAAAACCCACACCTAAAATGGAGTTACAATTCCAACTACTGTCTTAAAAAGTTTTACCCCTGAACAAAATAGTTTAATATTTTATAAAATTCAAAAGGCATTTATTTAATTGGTTTAGCTACTGATTTATTCATTTTAGTTTACTTAAACATTTTATAAAAGTGTGGTTTCTCGACAATAATTACCTATGCATTATTTGGCACCAACCGAACATTTTAGTTTTAATATTTGAAAACCTTTAATGTTTGACGGATTTTGAATTTGAATTCGAATTGGTTTTGAACTAACGCGAGATTAGCAACAGTAACGGAGGTGACATGGCATCGTTAGCAGAGTTTTACTGTAGCCTAATTATCCAGGCGTCACATTATGCTAGACTTAATATAAATTTTCAATTGTACCTAGTTCTTGAATTTGAAACTGCTTTGAAAAAATAATTGTGTTGATTGTCTTGTTTGAATGTGTACTACTACTTGGCAAATTACTTGTGTTAATGATTGCATTATGGCTCCACTTTTTTTCTTTAAAAGTCCGCCCCGGGTAACATGAAATCCAAGATCCGCCACTGGTTTCACACCTAGGCTAGGAGGGTTGTTTCTAGTACAAATACCCTTTCCCACTTTAGCCACAACTCTCTGGCAATTTGGTTCAGCATAGGTTAGCTAAGTGCAATCATAAACTTATTTTAGAGTTCACTTCCCGCTGAGCTCTTGTAATCTTGCCTTGTGAGAGAGTAAATTCACTTTGTGATTTCACAACAGTAGCCAGTTCGTGCTTCCAACTTCTTACGTGGTTGTGTGGATTGAAAACTTAGAGGGTGGTTGGGCAAATACTTGTTGTTGATTTTTGCGCAGGTTGCACTAGTTATCTTTACCCGACAACTTTGCTGAATAGGATTGAGGGTTTTTTCCGTACCCTTCAGGTGGCGTTGATTTACTTTGCCGAACAGATCCTCAATGAAGATCGGGCAACCCCATACTAGGCAGTGAAGAAAGAGGCGTTTCTATTGAAGTGTGCAATTTTACTTGTAGTTTTCTTTGGATTAGTTTTCTCTTAGCGAAGAACGGGTGAAGTATGTGACCAAATGTCATTCAATGAAGTAATTGAGTAGTGAAGTTTAACTCGATGGCCCAAAAGTAAAAGAATTTGTGTTAATTATTTCAAGGAGTTTTACAGGTTTGGGTAGAAACCGCAATTTTTTAAAGGGGTAAATATAAGGAGTTAAAAGATATGAGGCCATATAGAGGCCTAAATTATAAGCGATCGGTTAGAGGTGCTCTAAGATGTACTCCCTGCATCTCAAAATAAGAGCAACTCCAACGCGTCGACCCAAATGAATGCGTGCTTTGTTCACTTTTTGACCGTTTGGGTCGGCCGCCCGCTCGTCGTCCACCATGTTTTTCGTTTGGGTCGGCAGTGCGCCCAACGTGCGGACCCATTTTCGCCCGCGCGACGGCTTGCCGTCGTTTTGCAAACATAATTCAAACAAAATACAAACATTTCACATAGTTCGCAAGCCAAAATAAATATGTCATAGTTTACAAGCCAAATAAAAATTAAATTGTCTCAAATACTTTTTGAAAAGAAGATACATCTATTGGTTGCCAGCGTGAGCCAACGTATACTCAACCAAATCATCTTGCAGCTCAATGTGGTTTTTCCAATCACGCATTTGATGGTGAAATTGGTGAACTGTGCAAACGTTACCACTCCTCCATGCTCAAGCACAACATTGTCACCCTGGAACTGAACGCCTTGGTCGTAGATACATTCCAGATGCTCATCCTCTATGATCATATTGTGCACGATCACACAAGTAGTCATCACCTCCCACAACTTCTTGGTGCTCCAAGTTCTAGCACGATACCGAAGGATGCCCCACCGAGATTGGAGAACACCAAAGGCACGCTTCACATCCTTCATAGCACTCTCTTGCTCTTGTGCAAATCTCCTCCTCTTCTCTCCTACAGGGTTGGAGATTGTCTTCACAATAGTTGTCCACTGAGGATAGATACAATCAGCTAAGTAGTATACTTTGTTGTAGTTGTGGCCGTTGATGTTAACATTCACCGGCGGGCAGTTGCCTTCGGCAAGCCTTGCAAACACCGGAGAGTGATGAAGCACATTGATATCATTGTGAGGACACTGCCTCGAGTATGACAGTGCAAGCCTTGACAAGGGCCCTATATTACCCCTACCAAGCAGAAGGGCAGTTCTTCCACTCCCAGTGCATACAATATATGCTACCAAGCATCCCGGGAAGCCCCTGCTGGCTGCTGGAATTTTATCTATTTTGGGCCTAGCCCAATAAGCAGTTTCAGAAATTCCTAATAAATCCTAGAGGCCCACGCAGCCCATTCGTGCAAGGCAAGAGGTGGAACTAAAGTTTAGTCCCACATTGCTAGTTTAGAGGGAGTTGGACCTCTTTATAAGGGAGGTTCTTTCCCCACTTGTATGAGCATGAGAACAAGAGGGACATCCACGCGCGCTCCTCCTCCGCCGCCCGCCTCGTCACGACGCGCCGCGGATTGCGGGAATGAGCCGATCTCTAAATTTTTGCCACGCACTACGGGTATACGAAAGGTCACACGGAAGCTGAAAAGATTTTTGCGAAAGTGGAGTTCGAATGCGAACGGTGCAGCCCTTCGGCTGCTAGCTGTTCGCTTCATCTCCGTCTCTTCGTTTCGCCTCCCGTCGCTGCCCTCTCGCCTCCTTCTCTGGCGCCTCGAAAAGGGAGGTCGCTCCTCTCAGAGAGGTGCACCAGAACTTCTTCTTCCTCTCGCCACCGGTTCCAATCTCTGAGCTGCTGCTGTCTTCCTCATCCCGACTTGCGGCGTGCACCGCGAGTCGGGACAGTAGGCCTCCGGAACCGCACCACTTTGAGTCCTGTACGGGAGAAGGGTGATAAGGTTTTTGGGGAGCGCTCCGCGCGACTACTGACTTTTCCATCACGGACTCCGACGACTACTTCCCCGACGACGACTTCTTCCTCGACGTCGACAACCTCATCGACGACATGGCTGGAGAGGATGTCGACCCCAAGTCCAGTGCTTCTGCTGCTGCTGTCCCGTACGTGTTCTTCCTCTTTCTGTTAGAGACCCTGCTACAGTTCCTTGTTCTAGTGTTTGCCCTAGATATGTTAGACTCTGTTTCATATATGCAACTTGCTATACTATCTTCTCTAGATGTGTTTAGTTACAGTTCATATATTAAGATGTTGTTTACCTTCTCTTTATCAAATCGCATGACTTGTTTTATCACTGCTATACTAGTCGTGCTTTATCTAGTATTTCTGATAATAAAATCATTTGGTAAATTGCTCATATTTCCAACAATGGCATTCATCACCAACAAGCGGGTTGTATCTGCAGCATTTGGCTCTCTCAAGTACTCAGGGACAAACACTACAATCACAACCTTGCAGAACATGTACATGGACTCTAGGCACGTGGACTCGCTCATACAGACATACTCATCGATGAGATCACCGAGAACTCCGTATGCAAGCATCTGAATAGTTGCGGTGCATTTCTGATAAAAGGAGAATCCAATCTTTCCAAGGGCATCCTTCTTGCACTCGAAATACTTATCGTACCCGACCACCCCCTCTCGAATACGGTTGAAAAGATACCTAGCCATGCGGAAACGGCGCCGGAATTGGTGATGTTTGAAGAGCGGGTTGGGTGGCTCGAAGTAGTCCTTCCAAAGAAGGAAATGGCCGCTCTCTTGGTTGTGATTCAACTCCGGAGTGTGCCCCGGGATCGAGCCCCAGAACAGCGGCCGCTGATTACTAAGGTGGTCATGGACGACCAACACAGCAGCCACCATCTCCTCATCGTTGGATGAAGAATCATCCGAGTCGCAAAGAAAATTGTGGAAAAAGAACTCGTCCGCGGAGTCCATTTGTACCTTGCGGGCAAATCGTCAAACAACTTGCGGGTGTCGTCGAAGAAGCAGGCACGTGAAGAGACGCGCGCCTGCCTGGACCAGTGGCTGCCCTGGCGGCGTCCGGCGAGCGTGGCGGTATCAGACGAGTGTGCCTGTGTTGTCGAAGGAGCTGACCGGGGGCGCGCGGGGGGGGGGGGTCCGAGGAGGTGCTCGCGCCGACGTCGGGAGGGGGGAGGCGGGGTGGCCCGGCGGTGGTGCCGGCGACGTGGGAAGGCGGCGTGCTGCGGGGGGGGGGGGTGTATGTGGGTGCGGACTGCTGGCGAGGACACTGGAACTGGGGGGGGGGGGGTAGGACGGCCAGGGGCGTGCTTTCGGTGGGAGGAAGAGAATGGAGCCACGACAGTTAGGCCAGGGGGAGGAGTAGGCGGGCGTCGCGCGCGTCCGTTTCGTGTCCGCGCCGACGCAAATGAGGCTCAAATTTGGGCTGGGAATGGATCGGCGGGCAGACAAAAAGCGGACGCGCGTCCGTTTGGATCGGCTTATTGGGCCAACTTTTGTGTCCGTTTTGAGTGTCCTTGATTTAGTAGTACAAATATTTATTTTGAAAGACGGACGGAGTATATGTTTGTTTTAAGTGAATATAGGTCAAGCAATTCACACATACATTTCCGCAGTCATGACAATTCACAATGCAAAGACAGTACATCACAATGAAAATAATTGTTGCTATGTTATCCTAGTTTCAGACATTTCTTTGAAAGAAAAAGCACTGCAGCTTGATTCAAGCATAGCTGTCTTGACTTTATCGACAAGGAAAACACTTTATGATGTTACAGAACACGGAAGCCTGACAAACGGAGTGGACCAGAGGAAGCCAGGAACAGCATCACCATTATTTAATCCTCTGAGCCAGCAAACACATCAACGACTCCACATAAATTCCACCATTGTGATGGGGACCTCCTGAGAAGTGGCACTCCACAATGCGCTCCCTTCAAATCCAACGGAAACATGAACCCGGGAAAATTTCAGCGACAGCTTACTTAATGAAGAAAACTAAACAAAAGGCTCTTTTGACTCACCTCCGAGGCAGAGTCATCGTTAATTTCATCAGCTTGATCTCCCAGACTCTCCTGTGAGGCCACCTCTCTGGCTTCGTCGTCATTCTCAAAACCGTCAGATGCCTCTCTTCTTGGTGTCTGACGGTTCTCAAAGATGTTGCAAACTACAGCAGATGCAGGATCGGGTGCCTCTGCTGTGCTGTGTTCGGTAACCTCTTCCTGTTTGTCATCTTCATAAACCAAATAATGGTGGGATGAAGCATCTGAGGAGGCTGCATCTTCACAAACAGAATGAAGTGACACCATTGATGCTTCCTTCTCGCTGCTGGAATCCTGACCTTCGTTTGAAGCGCCAACACTCTGCTCTGCATTTGCCTCCGTGATCAGAACTTCGGGCACCATTTGTACTTCTTGCTTTTCACGAAAATCTTCCAGAGTCGCTATGCTATCAACAACCAGTTCAAGTACACTATTTGCATCTTTTTCTTGGGTACTCCCTTCATCTGAGGATTCAAACTGTCCGGTTTCCTCATCTTCAACAAAAGAACCGTCAGGTGTCTGGTCTCTTGTTTCGTGCTTGTCAATGAAATCAATAATTTCATATGTACCACGAGCTGATAACTCCTTCCTATCGTCACAATATTCTTCACCATGTCCGTCGCTGATACTATGATGATGAAACGAAGTATTCGATGGCACAAGCATATTTTGCTTGCTTTCAGCAAGAAAGTCCGATGACATCCCTCTCAGTTCGTCCAGGTCAGGCAAATCATGAATTTCAGCCGAATCAGTGGAATACAGAGATGGAAATAAATCACCTGGTGTGCTACTGCTGTCCACTCTGATGTTGTGTTCATCCACAAACCAACCGACCGGCACATCCTGTACCTGACGCCATCCGGAAAATTCCTCTGAATCAGCCTTGGCACTGCTTGTCTCAAAGATATTCACATCTTCGACCAGTTTGTTGTCGTTCCTCCGAGATATTTGAGAGAATCCATCAGCACGAACCTCTTGTATCTCGAGTCTCCTGAAAGAAACTTGAGCCGTAGCAGAATCACCAGTCAGGTGTTCCGCCGCATGCCTCACAGCTTTCCCTTTCGCCTCTGAATTCCCCTCTTGTCCACTGTCTTCGACGTCGCTGGCAGGGCCGATGCCGCCATTCTTGACGGATTCGAGATTGCCATCCTTGCTCAAGAGCGAGGCGACGAAATAGAGCAAGGTGAACCAGAGAAACGACACCACAAAGGCAAGCAGCGCGAAGCAGAGCACGGGAGGAATCAGCAGGTAGGAGAGCAGCGAGAGGCGAGGGCGAGGCAACCACCGGAGGAGCGAGACCCGCCTGCGCGGTGGCAGGTGGTAGTGAACGTGGACATGACGGCATCTGCACCGGCACCTCGCCTCCCCTCCATGCTTCCTCTTGGCGCAGCCCGAAGCCATGTCAGCCGCAAGAGGCGATTCTTCTCTTCTCAAGTAGAAATGGCAGGAAAGAGGAGGAAAGAGGATTCCGGGCGTGGCCTGTCTTCTCTCCGCTTGCTTTTCTGCCCGGTTGAAGGCGGAAATTTTTGAAATCTTCCACTATCGGATCGGGACCCGCCAAGAAGTTTTCAAGCCCAGGCAAGAGAGAGGCAGAGACGGGTTCCATGGTCTGTACTTTATGGATGGGAACCTTGTCTTGTGATTATGATGGGTCGGGTAAAGTTGGGTCATGGATGCCTATCAGCAGCGAGTGTGTTCACAAAGATTGCACGGAAGAAAGGTGGGGAAATTGACATTGTGCCCATCAATCTTATCTCTCGGAGTGGGATTAGATGCCACTGTCATGCTGGCCACCGAGCATAGCAATTACATTAAGGCAAATTTTAAGATGGTCCCAACTATTAAGGAAATAAGGACCCACCATTATTTCTGATCCAAGGGTCTAGATTGAACGAGGTAATAGGTCATCCAACACTCATATTTGGCAAGTTTTAGAAAAATAGGTCTCCCAACATTCATATTTGGCAAGTTTTACAAAAATAGGTCTCCGATTGTGCCTGTGTTATAATGGTCCGTCATCGTTACGTCAGTGCTTATGTGAGATGATGTTTCTAAAAAAACATCAGAATCCATCACTTATTATTTCTGATGAACAAAAGTGGAATTGATAAAAATATTTTAATAATTTTATACTACATTATATAAATAAACATATAAAATATATTTAAAAAAGTGAGGCTAACACATTTTTGTTTGCAATAAAAAGCTGGGTACCACTAATTACATATAAATATATACAAATCATATTAATAAACATGAGTGACACAACCCCCAAAAAAATTCACCTACCCAGCGTCACCCTCAACTCGCCCCCACTCTCTCCATAGTCATCAGCATCCCTCACTCCCTCCGCCTCTCCAACTCCATCTCAATCCCCTCTCACTGTCCTACACGGCGGCCAGCAAGGCGGCATGAGGCGCGGAGGCAATGCGGCGGCGTCATTTGCAGAGGAAGACGACCGTTAGTGGCGGTTGGAGGCGAGACCAGAGGCGGCGGCGACGGATCCCAACCGATCTCCCCGAACTCTCCCTGCTAGAGAGTTGGATGTCACAAAGCATGTTGAACAGGGCACTATTAAACCCCAAGATTAATCGCCAGCTCATGTTCTGTCTATATAAAAATGAGAGGATGCATTACATCCCATATGTCTTTCTAGCTAAACCTACACTCTGTAATTTATATTGAAATCTCCTAAAACACATATATTTAGGAACGGAGGGAGTATATTTGATATGGACATTTGTGTTTATTAGTACTGTTAACATCTTGGAGTACTGTCTACATCTACATCACTAATTGTGACTATTCCTGATACAATAGTTATATTTCCTTCCAGGATTGTTATCTGAGTTTCAGTCTGCACTAAAAGATCTTCAGCGTACCCTTGTTTTAGTTTTGCAGGCATCAAAACTATATCCGGCGGTCATGGTTGTATAGGCCGCTGACCTTAGCCTACTTCTATGAGAGCTTTAGCATTGTCGGCGAAGTCTCCACTGGGCCGCCAAGATCACCAATGGTACTTAGATGGATGCATTACTTTGTTGTGAAGATGATAATGCGTTAAAGATAGACAAGGGATGGCAAGTAAATGAGGAGCACCAAATGTACCTGCCTCAAGCATGTAATGCTACCTAGCTGAAACATTGTCTAAGAATGTGATGTACAAACTCCAAAGAGGCATACCATGTTCAGCAGCGGATATGGAGGACACGGATAGAAGTAGGCTAAGGTCAGCGGCCGGCTCGTGGCAGGAAGACGTACCAGGTGATGGTGTTGCCGCTGCGGCCGCCGCAGCAGTCGAAGCTCGCTCTCTCCAGACGTCACCGTGGTAGGAAGTCCGGCGTGGCCCTTGCAGGCGCGGTGGAGCTCGCGGGATGGCGTCGTCACTTGAGGTTCCGAGGGACGACGTGGTCACAGGAGCCTCCTCTTTTTTGGAAGCCAAATCAAGGCGCGTCCTTGTTTTTGGAAGCCTAATTAAGGCGATTCTTTATTCTTGATAGCCAAATCAACGCGTCTTTGTTTTTGGAAGCCTAATCAAGATGATTCTTTATTTTTGATAGCCAAATCAATGCGATTCCTATTTTTTACAGCCAAATCAACCCGCCTCCCTTTTCTAGGAGTAAATATTGGCGGCCTATGATTTTTAGTGGGGTTTGGTTTTCAATGGGAGGAAAAAATCGAGTGGGATGGGGTGGTGGGAGGTGAGGCAGAAAAATAACGTAGGTACCGGCCTACCAACTGAGACTTTAGGAGTACAGATAGGAAGCACCAGAACTATATTCCTACCATATAGCCACACACCAGTAAAAGGAAAGAATTGCATTCCTAAATAACATTATCAATGTCATTAAATGCAATGATGACACTACAGAAAATATTCCTACCATGTAATGAGATATCATGAGGTCACACAATAGCGTGACAGTAGAGAAAATATGAATGTTTTTACTTTTTCCATAATTTATTAGTGGGTGTAAAAAATGCACATATATACTCATGTACACCAACAAAGTTGAAGAAATAAAGAAAATGTGGCATCGTCCTGGTTAGCACAATTATCTATTAAGCTCTGAGTTCGAAACTTTGTATTCTTTTGCCATTTTCATCTATTTTCATTTTTCCACTTCTTTTATTTGATGTGATTACAACTAATTTATTTTATTTGGAGGTCTCTAGACCACCTAACGGTTACTGCAAGTACTGGAGCGAGATGAAGCCACGTCATCATCATCGCCTCTCCATCACCGAAACCAGGCAAAACTTCTTAACTAACGGCATAAGGGCAACTCCAACACCGCGAAATGTTCGTGGACGCGTCAGGACTTGTCCGTGGATAGCTTGAGAGAAGCCGACCATCCAACCTGAGATTTGCTACAACTACAGGGATTACGGGCTAAGACCAACTCTAACCAATACCCTAAATTTAAGAGGAGTAAACGGTCAAGTATCATTTAGAGAAGTACTTTTACTCCTTTAAAAATTGGTCGTTTCTAACCGATCCCCTAAACTTGGAGTAAAAAATTGTTTTTGCCAAAAAAATCAATTTTAGTTTGCACACATATTAAATATTTGAACTAATATTAAATCCAAACATAATAATTAAGCTTCACACAATTCATGAATATTACAAATTCATAGTGTACAAACCAAATTATTCAAATCCAAACACACAAAAGGGTTCAATGAAGTGAATAGCATGATAAAAGTACAACTACGAAGTGCTATGGAAATGCCAATGGTGCTCAACAAAATCATGTTGGAGATGGGGATGAACTTCTTGGTTCTTGATCCTGTGATGCGCCGTGAGGAGTCTTTGTATCCTATTTGTGTCGTGCTCCGGCTCAACAGGATTCACATTGGTGATGTATAGATAGTTCTCAGACATGCATCTCTCATCTTCCATGATCAGGTTATGCAAGGTGATGCAGCATGTCATGATTTTCCACGGAACCTTGGGGTTCCAATACTCGGAAGGGCCCGAACGATGACAAAGCGCTTCTGAAGCACACCGAAAGCTCTCTCCACATCCTTCATTATCGACTCTTGACACCTCTTGGACGTGAGATTGTCTTGACAAATGTGGCCCATGGAGGATAGATGTCATCCGCAAGGTAGTAACCCATCGTGTACTCATGGCCATTAACCTTGTAGTTGTAAGGACGAGCCTCTTCGGCAACAAGCCTCGATGGCACATCATGTCATTATGAGGCCTAGGCAATTCAAATAATGAATGTCAAATCCATAGATCCTCCGATGCAATAGCCTCAAGAGTCAATAATGATTGTTGGATTGTTGCAGTGGCCTTTGTGTTAACCTTTCCACCCTGCAGGATAATTCTTCCTTCTCCGGTGCATGCATTCAATTGATCCTACCTTCCTAGGCCATCCTATTTCTTCACTTAATGCCAACAGCCTCACGGTGTCTTCATCGTTGGTTTCCCTCAAGTACTCTGGCCCAAAGATATCAATCACGACTCTTATGTACCTTTTGAACGGCCTCCAAGATTGTACCTTCTCCAATGCGAACATAGTCATCAATGGCATCGGCCGAATACCCACAGGCTAGCAGTTGAACAGTCGCGATACACTTTATAAAAGGGCTCGCACTTATATCTCCACATGCATTCCTCCTGAGCTTGAATAGATCATTATGTTTCTCCACGACATTTGAAATGGTGAGAAAGATACTTGTGTGCATTCAAAATCGCTAGCAAAACTACTTCTCTAGATAGGTTGGATTAGGGTCTAAATAATCTCTCATGATCTTGGCATGGCCCTCCGCTTATCACAGTTGAAGTGTATGCAGACAAACTATGATCATCTCCTCGGCCGCCGAATATCATCGTTGAAGATCATGCCAGCGACCATTTCAAAGTCAGCGTCATGCTCTTCCTCAGGTGATGATGAAGAGTCCACTAACATCATCTCTCCGAGCCTCTTCATCTTCAATTTAAATGACTGGGTTCAATTCAATTGACAAAAGGAAAAACAAGGAAAAGCAAAAAATAAAAACTCATCGAACACTTGCAAGGAGGTGGATGTGTCACGGCCGATCGGCGACGTTGAACCGATAGTAGGGGTGGCATGGCCTGGAGATGGTCGACACAGCATGGTGAGGAGTCGATGAGGCTACAAGGAAGAAGATTTGATCCGCTTTCCGGCAATGGCGACGTATAAGCTCGATTCCAGTGACCGCCTTTGTAGGATCGTGAGTAGGTCTAGAGGGGCTGGTTAGACTACTTGACCAAATAAAAACCTAGCTTTTTCCCAATTTTAGTTCATGGCAAGTTTTAGCGATTCTCACAAGCCAACGCATCAACCAACTCTAATGTCACCTAGATACTCCTGAGTGAGAGAAAAGCTAGAGAAAGGTTTCCTGGCAATGTGGTTGAGGGAGCACCAGCATCCGCATCCGGCCAGATCCTCTTCCTCACAACATCTCGATGAGAGGTTAAAAGGATCGAGAAGAGGTGTCTAGAGGGGGGGGGGGTGATTAGACCCTCAACAAAGAAAAGTAGCAGTTTTTAAATTCTTCAAGTTAAGGTGGAGTATTAGAACAAGTTTAAACATTCACAATACATTTCAAGGAAGCATGGCAAGAGTATATGAGCAGCGGAAAGTAAAGCATGCAAATTGCAAGAAAGTAAAGGGATGGGATTGGAGTGTGCAAACGCAATTGGAGACACAAAGATTTTTGGCGTGGTTCCGATAGGTGGTGCTATCGTACATCCACGTTGATGGAGACTTCAACCCACGAAGGGTAACGGTTGCGCGAGTCCACGGAGGGCTCCACCCACGAAGGGTCCACGAAGAAGCAACCTTGTCTGTCCCACCATGGCCATCGCCCACGAAGGACTTGCCTCACTAGGGTAGATCTTCACGAAGTAGGTGATCTCCTTGCCCGTACAAACTCCTTGGTTCAACTCCACAATCTTGACGGAGGCTCCCAAGTGACACCTAACCAATCTAGGAGACACCACTATCCAAAAGGTAATAGATGGTGTGTTGATGATGAACTCCTTGCTCTTGTGCTTCAAATGATAGTCTCCCCAACACTCAACTCTCTCTCACAGATTTGGATTTGGTGGAAAGATGATTTGAGTGGAAAGCAACTTGGGGAAGGCTAGAGATCAAGATTCTTGTGGTTGGATTGGAATATCTTTGTCTCAACACATGAGTAGGTGATTCTCTCTCAGAAAATGTATGCTGGAAATGTAGGCACGTTACGATGGCTTTCTCCACGAATGAAGAGTGGGTGGAGGGGTACCACACAAAATCTAGCCGTTACACACAATTCACCAAACTCGGTGAGACCGAATCATGAAACTCGGTCAGACCGATTCAGTTCAAAATGTGAACGTTAGGATTTTTTATGGGACCGATATGATCAACTCGATGGGACCGATGTGCTAGGGTTAGGGTAAAACCTCAACTCGGTTTGACCGATTACACAAACTCGGTGAGACCAATTTTGGTAATAAGAAAAATAGAGAGTTGGTCAAGCAAACTCGGTGGGACCGATTGCGTATCTCGATGGGACTGAAATAGTTGCAACAGGCAACATAGAGTTTGCAAGCCCATCTCGGTGAGACCGAGATCCCATCGGTGAGACCAAACTGATTAGGGTTTCTGGCAGTGGCTATGTCAAATGAACTCGGTGGCGCCGGATAGATCAAATCGGTGGGGCCGAGTTTGACTTTAGGTTTGGGACATATGTGGATATGAGAAAGTGGTTGAGGGCTTTGGAGCATATCACTAAGCACTTTGAGCAAGCAAGCCATTAAGCAACACCTCATCCCCTTTTAATAGTATTGGCTTTCCTATGGACTCAATGTGATCTTGGATCACTAAAATGAAAATGAAGAGTCTTGAGCTTCTGAGCCAATCTTCTGTCCTTAGCATCTTGAAGGGGTTCCACATTCTCTTGTCCACGCCACTCCACTGTTGAACTCATCTGAAATATACTAGGTGAAAGTATTAGTCCAACAAGAGATATGTTGACATTAATTACCAAAATCACCCAGGGAGCACTTGTGCTTTCAATCTCCCCCTTTTTGGTAATTCATGACAACATACATCAAAGCTTCAGATAAAGATATGAAGAATAAAAATTAAAGCTTTGGAAGGACATGTAACTTGCATAGGCTCCCCCTACATGTATGCAATCATGTGAATATGGAATGTAAGAGCATGTGAATGCATAGGCATGACAGAGCAAGCAATGAGTTACATGTATCTTGGCTATATGCATCAGAGCAAATGATGTGAATATGGGAAATGTACCTTCATGTTCATGAGTCCTTCTTGCAAACAATATGTACATCAGCAAGAGATCTTCATGCACATGAGTGTGATGCATATACTTACCTTGTGGTCTTGAGCTGGCTTTGGAAGAGATGAACCTGAGTAAACAAGGTTAGATAACACAAATACATCTACTAAACAGAGCAAGAGCTGCAAACCACAAGAGTACCAAGATTGGGATGACATGTAAAGAGTGAGTACTAGTTACTCTATTGGATATAGACATGTCCCCAAAAGGTAAAAGATATGCAAAAAATTGGAAGATTTCCTTCCCTTACATGTCTTTCTCCCCCTGAATCTTATATGGGATACTAAGAAAAAGGTAGGGAAAAGAAAAGCAGAGCAAAACATGAGAAATCAGAACAAAACAGTCATAACATATACATGTCTTTTCCCCTCCTAAATACATGTGACTTCTCTCCTCTTGAATACCAAGCATCTGGGATCTCTCTCCCTTTGATGTGATCTCTATCTCCCCCTTTGACATCAATTTCCAAGAAGGGTCTTCTGGAATGTGAGTCGAATAGGTTTGGTCCTTGAGTCACATAACAAAGCAGGATATAGAATGTGATGCAGGTAGAGGACAAGAATCATTGAGTGGAGCTGGAACATATATGCAGGATGCAAATGGCAAAGTGTCTCCTCAGCATTGAAATCAGTAACACCGAGTTGTTTTCTTCGGTGGCACCGAAATGGTTCGGTTTGACCGAAAGAGACAAATCGATGTGTCCGAGTTCAACACAGAGAGAAAACAATTGTCATCTCAGCTCACTAGGCAAATAAGATCTCACAAAGATTTGCAAGGAATTAACTGAAAGATTTGCAATGAATTGGATGCAAGGAATGCAGAACATAAAAGAAAAGAAATCTAGATGAAGTTTTTTTATTATTGATAAAAGGGAAACAAACATGCAAAAGACAAATGCAGGAACACAGAGAAACACTAGAGAACTTCATCTAGAATTGGTCGACGACAAAGTCACCTATGTTAGAGTATATTGACTTAGGAGTCAAGTGAAGGTACTTGATCATAGGTCATACTCATCGTTTAAGCTCAAAATGGGGTTACCATTTTTCGTTTAAGCATTTTGATGTATTCGCATCTTGTTGAGTTGCTTTGACCCATGACTTGGGGTGAAGCTTCTCTAAGATGGAATAACATACCTTGGGTGGTGGTGTTGAACTTGATCATGTAGTTGAACTTGTGTGGGATGCTCAAGGTTGATGTAGCTCATCAATGGTTGGGAGCACCACTTGTAGTTTGAGTTCATCTACCTACATGGGTTAGTTTTGCAAGGAAGAGCACTTGTATATCCAAAATGACAATCATGAAATTTGATATGAAATGAAATTTGATATAAAGAAATTGTCGAAGGATATGTTGAAGGATTTCATGCTTCCTTGTCTTCAACCACCATATTGTAGAGTCTTGGTGATGTAGAGATTGCTCAAGATATGAGTGAGTTGCAATCTCATAGATTTAGATTCATCCAAGTACCTACAAGGGTTAGATAGCATGCAAGGGTGCAAGTATATCCAAGACATATGATCATTAGCATAAGAGAAATATCAAGGATTAGTCAAGGCTCATGCCTTGCATGTATCCACATGGAGTTCCTACTCCAAGTTTGAAGCATCAATGATGTTCAATTCACCTCTCAAACGGCAAAATACTTTCTCATCAAGCGGTTTGGTGAAGATATCCGCCAATTGCTTATTGGTACGAAATGCTTAAGATCAATATCTCCTTTAGCAACATGATCTCGAATGAAATGATGACGAACTTCAATATTCTTAGTTCCAGAATGTTGCACGGGATTGTGAGCAATCTTAATAGCACTTTCATTGTCACAAAAATGGAACATGTTTCACATATATGCCATAATCTTTAAGAGTTTGGGTCATCCAAAGTAACTGAGCACAACATGAACCGGCGGCAATGTATTCCACTTCGGCGGTGGATAAGGATACCGAGTTTTGTTTCTTGGAGGACCAAGACACAAGAGATCTACCGACAAGTACCCAAAGTGGACTTTCTATCAACCTTGTCACTGGCATAGTCCGAATCGGAGTAGCCAACAAGATCAAAAGAAGACCTCTTAGGATACCAAATGCCAAAATTTGGTGTATGAATTAAGTATCTCACTATCCTTTTCACAGCCTTAAGATGACATTCTTTGGGGGCCGCTTGATATCGTGCACACATGCACACACTTAGCATAATATCGGGACGAGAGGCACATAGATATAACAATGAAACAATCATAGAACGGTAAACTTTTTGGTCAACCGGTTCGCCATCCTTAGTCAAGTCAAGTTGTCCACTAGTAGGCATGTGTGTATTCATACCTTTGCATTCTTGCATGTTGAACTTCTTGAATAAGTCCTTGGTGTACTTTGTTTGGGGAACAAAGGTACCCTCCTTAGTTTGCTTGATTTGCAAACCAAGAAAGAACTTGAGTTCACTCATCATAGACATCTCAAACTTCTCCGACATTAGCTTTCCAAACTTTTCACTGAAATGAGGGTTAGTCGAACCAAATATGATATCATCAACATAAATTTGGCACACAAATAATTCACCATTAACCCTTTTAGTAAAAAGAGTAGAATCAATCTTTCCAATCTCATAGCCTTTTTCAATAAGGAACTTGGTCAAGCATTTATACCACGCTCTAGGAGCTTGTTTAAGACCATAAAGAGCTTTGTGAAGTTTGTAAACATGATCGGGTTTCTTAGGATTAACAAAGCTGGGAGGTTGTTTAACATAAACTTCCTCCTCAATTTCACCATTTAGAAAAGCACTTTTAATGTCCATTTGGTACAAGGTAATATCATGGTGATTAGCATAGGCAAGTAAGATGCGGATGGACTGAGGTCTAGCAACGGGGGCATATGTCTCACCATAGTCCATACCTTCGACTTGAGTGTAGCCTTGGGCGACGAGACGTGCTTTGTTGCGAACGACTTGTCCATCTTCGTCTTGCTTGTTGCGAAACACCCATTTGGTATCGATGATGTTGTGGTTGTTGTCGGGCTTCTCGACCAATGTCCACACTTGGTTTCTCTCAAAGTTGTGTAGCTCTTCATGCATGGCATTTATCCAATCCGGATCTTCCAATGCTTCTTCAACCTTCATAGGTTCAATGCTAGAGATGAATGAATAATGTTCACAAAAATTTGCCAAATGAGTTTTAGAGCGAGTAATTCTCCCGGTTTGGATATCATTGAAGATTTGTTCGACGGGATGGTCTCGTGAAACTCTTGCTCGAACTTGTGAGAGCTTTTGCTTGGGTCGGGGTGGAACATCTTCTTCATCGTCTTGTTCTTCCTCTTGGCCTTCTTCGTTGTTGACGTTGTCGTTCTCTTGAGGAGGTGGAGAAGGAGGTCGATGAGGTTCATCTTGGTGTACTTCCTCGTTTTCTTTATCTTGGCGTGTCCCGCTTGTGGATGCCTCCGTATCAACTCTTGGTTCACCTTGTCGTGAGGTAGAAGCTTCCACTTGGACGGACGAGGTACTCTCCTTCACCTCCGTTGGACGAATCTTGCCAATAGACAAGTCTTGGATTGCTTACGAAGGGTCTTTGTCTCCTACATCAATTGGCAATTGCTCTACTTGCGAGCCGTTAGATTCATCAAACTTCACATCTACCGTCTCTTCAACCTTTCGGGTGAAATTCTTGTAGACACGGTAAGTGTGAGAGTTTGAGCCATAACCAAGTAGGACACCCTCATAAGGTTTAGGAGCAAATTTAGAACGACGATGCTTATCAAGAATATAGCACTTTGAGCCGAATACTCGAAAGTATCCAACTTGGGGGTTTTTACCGGCGAGAAGCTCGTATGCCGTCTTGTCGAGTAGCTTGTGAAGATATAGACGATTTGTTGCATGACAAGCTGTCTCAACCGCTTCTGCCCAAAAGTGTTTTGGCGTCTTGTACTCATCAAGCATCGTTCTCGCCATCTCAATAAGAGTCCGGTTCTTCCTCTCAACAACTCCATTTTGTTGAGGCGTGTACGTAGCCGAGAACTCGTGTGAAATCCCTTCTTCGTCAAGAAAGGTATCCACATTTGCGTTCTTGAACTCTGTTCCATTGTCGCTGCGAACATTCTTGATCTTCACTTCAAATTGATTTTGGGCCTTCCTAGCGAAGTTCTTGAAGATCTTTTGGACCTGTGATTTATCATCAAGAAAGAACACCCACGTAAATCTTGAAAAATCATCGACTATGACTAGACCAAATGAATTTCCACCGAGACTTTTATAGGCGTTGGGACCAAAGAGATCCATATGAAGTAGCTCGAGCGGTCTTCTCATGGTCAAGATATTCTTCACGGGGTGGCTTCCTCCAACTTGTTTTCCTGCTTGACAAGCACTGCACAATCTATCCTTGTCAAATATAATATCTTTCACTCCAAGGATATGATCACCTTTAATAAGCTTATCAAGATTTCGCATGCCCACATGACCTAACCTTCTATGCCACAACCAACCTTTAGAAGATTTAGCAATTCAGAAAGTTCTAGGTTGAGCCTTTTTAGTGAAATCAACAATATATAGATCACCTCTACGTATACCAGTAAAGACCATTTTATGATTATCTCTACAAAACACTTGGCAATCTACTTCAGTAAATAGGACATTGAAGCCAAAGTCAGCAAGTCTAGATACGGAAAGTAAATTATAGCCAAGAGATTCAACAAGCATAACATTTTGTATGGAGCTATCATGTGAGATGGCCACCTTACCAAGGCCAACCACCTTACCCTTTGAGTTATCACCAAAAGTGACATACTTTCGAGGGTCGTCATTTTCAGAAAGCTCACGAAACATATCCTTGTCTCCGGTCATGTGATCGGTACATCCACTATCAAGAACCCATTCCTTTCCTCCAGCCATGTAGCCGCGAAGATTAGCCATAAGACCAAAGTGTCTCATAGACTCATCGAGATCGAAGTCACTATCATCATCCTCATCATTGTATCCATGTCCAATATCGTCTTGTGATAGATCATTTCCTAGAGAGAGTGATTCATTGGATAAATTATCATCACAATGTTCATCTTTATGAATTCTAATGACTTCGGAGATGATATTACTAATGATTCCAACATCTCCTTTAGCACGCATGAGGTCACGAAGCTCAAATAAGCAATCATCAAACTTAGGATCACAAGTATTCATTTTACTCAAGGCAATTGACTTATGGAGAATCTCATCTAGATTTTTCAAGGAATAATTTGGAAATCTTTCCTCAAGATATCTCCATATGGTGTAAGCACAATCAATAGTAGGCAAGCAAGCAATCAAATTTCTAGGTAATCCTCTAGTGATAAGATTGACAGTTCTAAGATTACGGATCATGTGAATAAACTCATCAGGGGTAGGATGCAAAGGATCAACAAGGGGTGCACATGGGCTAGTAATGTACTTGTCCAAGTGATATTAATTGAAAATCTCAAGCATCTCATTTTTCCACTCATGAAAGAACTCTCCATCAAGTCACTACTAGGAAAAACCTTATACACAGCATCTTAGCAGTAGCGCTGGACAAAACAGTGTGCTACTGCTACTTAGTAGTAGCGTGTTTAAATAAACCGCGCTACTGCTACTACTTTAGCAGTAGCGCGTTCTAGGAAAACGCGCTGCTGCTATGTTTGTACTGGGCGTAGATGGCTAGCCCCACCTAGCAGTAGCGCGTATCTGCAACCACCGCTACTGCTACGTTCCATAGCAGTAGCGCGTATCCCGGAAACGCGCTACTACTTACTTACCTTATCCTCACCACGCGCCCGACCCTCTCAGTCACTCTCCCTCTCACTCACTCTCGCCCGCGCTGAACCCGTCGTCCGCCGCCGCGCTGCTCCTCCACCGAGGTACTCCCTCCGTCCCTCCTCCTCCCTCCTCCCTTCTACCCTCCCTCCTCCTCCCTCCTCCTCCGTCCGCCCTCCTCCCACCGCCCCTCCGTCCTCCTCCTTCGCCCGCCCCCTCCCTCCTCCTCCTCCGGCCGCCCCCTCCCTCCTCCGATCCCACCGGCCTCCTCCCCCTCCTCCTCTCTCCTTCCTCCTCCCTTCCCCTCCTCCCTCCATCTCTTTTTTTCTGTTTTTTACTGTAGTTTTTTACTATTGTATAATGTAGTTTTTTTTACTGTTTTTAGTAAGTGTTTAAAATAATTAGTAAGTAAATTAATAAAACTAGTTGAACTAGTTTATTTTTAGTAAGAACTAGTTGAATTAATAGAAGTAATGTATTTTTAGTAAGAAAATTAATATAACTAGTTGAACTAGTTTATTTTTAGAAAGAACTAGTTTATTTTTATTTATATTAGTTTATTTTTAGTAAGAACTAGTTGAATTAATAGAACTAGTTGAACATGTCACATTTGTTGTTATTTTTTTAGTTCGAGCAATTATTCCCGCATCGACGTCGATGATGCCTATCCCGCATCCTCGTCGTCGATACCCGTCGTTCGCTAGGGTTTTAGTTGTATTAGTGATGTTATATGTATGATACTATTCAGGATGTATTAGTGATAACTTATAGGGTTTTTGTTTTTGCAAAAATCTAGGAGCCCCTCCATCATCCCCGCCGTCGTCCCCGTCACCGACCCCCTCCGACCTCGAGGTGAGACCAGCCAAATCTCCATGTCAATATGAGTCCTGTAAGATATGATGTAGATAAAAACATGTATATCGTGTGTTGCTCAAATAGGATATGTGGTTGCCCAAGTGGCCGGTCATGTTTGCAGGTTACACCTCTAAGTGGCATATGTTTTGACGGAGTGTTGATTTTCTGTTCCGGCAAATTTCAGGCACTCGATATGTCCTTTTTTAGCAAAGGTCATGCCAGAATTTTCTGTGAATTTTGGCATGACTTGTCCTAGAATATGTAGGAAATATCGAGTGGCCTGGATTTTCTAGAAAGATAATTAAACGCTATTTCGGGTTGACTTTAGTCTGTCGAGGCCGAAGAATCCTGACTGTTGTCGTGGGGGTCGTTTCTCCTTCTTCTCCTTGTGCTAGACCTTTGTTATGCACTAGGGGAAGGAGGAGTAACGACCATCACCGATGGTCACAAATGTCAGAGAGGAATCAGTGAGAGAGAGTCTCCACCATATATGAGAGGACGAAGAATCCCGACTGTTTCCATGGGGGTCGCTTCTCCTTCGTTCCTGTGTGCTAGACATTTTGGTGTAATGCACTTGGGAAGGAAAGGAGGAGCGACCATCACCAACGGTCGAATGTATACACCACGTGAGCTGAGAGTTTTCAAGAAAAGACTCGACAGACCGATAGTCAACCCGTGATGAATAATAATGATCTAATTTAGTTTTTGTAGTACATATATTTAATTGTACAAGTTTAATTCTTGAATTATGAACATAGGAAATGTCGTACTCGGACGATGAAAGTCTCGCGGGGGAGTGCGACTGGTGCAACAACGACCGAGGTCTGTGCGACAGGCCTCACCTGGACGAAGATCGGCGCTTCAGCATTAAGCTCCAGGAGACCTTAGATGTTGAAATGGTACGCAACGACGACAAGTGTTTTTTTCGTAATTAAGCACGACTTCAACTATTTCAACGTGTAATTTTCATCTTTTACAATTCGACTAGCTTATCCCATGCCATGCAAAATGCTATGACTTGGAGAGGATGGGTTTTGAAGACCATGAAAATTTTGAAACAAAGAAAATACACCTAAGGACCCATCATGATATGGATTTTGAAGTAAATTTGTACAATTCTCATAGCGTAACCCATTTTGGTTGCCAAAATTGGGAAGCACTTTGCAAGATGTATGGTTTTTATGAGGATATGATTGTCACCATGGATCTTGGTGATCCTGACATCGAGCAAGACAATATGGACATTTGGGTCCTTGTTGATACGCTTCCGATTCTACCGCTATGTGCGTTTCTCAAACATAGTTATTAACTAATTTATATTGTTTATTTCAAAATAGTTGACAGCTTATTTCCATTGACAGCTTATTTTCATTCTTCAAACAATGTGCGGAGGATGGTAGACAAAAACCACTACACCGATGGCTCCGAATTAACTTATAAGGAGAAAAATCATCTGATCGCATTTTGTACTGAACTTAAGAATTACAATACCTATTATCATACTCCTCCAAATTATGGTCAATACGTGCCACTAGTGCATGTGTTGAACCACAGTAACTTCCATGGAGATGCCCTGGTAAGATTTTTTACTATTACGACATCCGTGCATCTTTTGCATACTTCTAAAACTAGTACATCATTGCTAACTATGAAGTTATTACTATGTTTTTCAATAGAAAATACCGATGGATTGTGTGCCTCATTTGATGTATCAGAATGGTCACCTTGATGTTTTCAACATACAGCCAGGTCATCCTACGAATCTCACCTGTCCATACCGGATTTCTAAAACCGGTGAACACATGATAATCAAAGAATGGAAAAAATGTATGGATAGTCGTAAGGAGGTTCTTGGAAGCAACATTGTGCGAAAGGCAAGAATTGGAGACATGATAATCTCCATTCTCCATAATGGAGAGTCAGGGGCTACCTTGTTTTATGCTATTTTACCTAAGAGAATATAGTAGGTCCTAAGAGAATGTAGTAGGTCCTAAGAGAATGTAGTAGGTCCTATGAGGTACAATATGTTTATGAGAGTTGATGATGAGGAGTAGTGTAACACCCAAAATTTTGGCCTTGTGTTATTTATTAAAATGTTGCCAGGAAATAAAACTTTTCCATTTGTCAAGTTTTACCTTTTGTGATTTTGGATTTTTGCCTCTAGTGGGAAAAAACCTTCAAAGGTATTGTTGGACTTGTTTACTCTCTATGATAAAACAATTATTTATCAGTCGATTCAAATGTTGCAAGATTTATTTTCTCAAAGCTTTATTCCTTTAAAATGATTTCTTTTGCAATTGGAGCCTGTTTTGCACTACAACCTTTGGACAAATGCATTCAAAAATCCCACCAAAATTTGGGGAGGTCATGTGATGTTTCCACATCACTTTTATGCAAAAATACCTTCTGTCCATTGGAGATTTTGAGCTCTACACCAACTTTTCCAATCTGGTCCAGTAGGCACTTTTGCACTACAACCCATTTAAATATTTCTTTAAAAATTCTTCCAAGTGTTTGGAGATGTCAATGAATGCATACAATTCATCTTCAAGCAAAAACCCAGTGTAGTTATTTGAAAATTTTGAGTGGATCAACCTCTTTTTCCTTCTGGTCCAACTTGGTGATTTGTACTGCAACCTTATTTTTTTCCTTGCTCTAGTAACCTTGAGCTTTTTACTACTTGTAGCCCTTCCTTCAGAACCCTTAAGTCCAGGAGATTGGACCCATTGGCATATTTTTGGTGCATGCAATGTCAGCCTTTAGTTCTGCCCAAAACTGGATTTCTCAAATTCTTGCACTATCACCTTTCTGTTTTTGCCAAACTAATCTTACCACCATCTCCTGCATCTAAAGAGGCACTGATCTGGAGATTTTGGCCACTCCAAGAGTTGCCTAAGTACATCTGGCATTCTGTCGAACACTTGGTGTGCACAGTCAGCTTGAGGCATGTTTTCTACTTTGCACTGTGATTTTGTTCCACCGACCCAACAACCTTGTCCACTGAGCTCCTAACCACCCCTACCCTTGTTCTGTTCTTTGCCAGCCTCACCCAAGCTCTCTAGAGCGCGCTGGCATTGCGTCGAACACCTGCCGTGCGTGCTCTGGGCGCGCCCAGAGCGCACGTTTTGCACGCGCGCGCACTGAGCCGACACGCCGCACTGCCGCACTCGACGCGACCCGTCCCTGGCCCCTACTGCATCGCTGAGCCACGCACTAGCCCGCTCCCTGCTCCACGGCATCTCTGGCGCCCTGCTGCGCCGCTGGCCTCGCCCTTGGCGGCACGCCGACGTCGGCAGTGGCCTCTGCCATGTTCGGCACTGCCCAAACCACGCCAGCGCGCCAGCTGCCCCAGAGCACAGGCCGTGCTTATCCTCCCGCTCGTCGGCACGCTTTCGTCGCCGCCACGATGCCCTGCAACTACAGAAAAGTGGTCGCCGGCGATCTTATCTTCGGCCTCCGCGGGAGCCTGCCTCAAGCGCCTATTTAAAGGGAACCCCGAGCCTCTCCGAGCACTCAGGCGACATCAGACCCTCCTCGTAGAGCTCCCCTAGCAGTAGATTGACCGGAGAGGACCGCCCTCTCCAACTCCACCCAGTTCGGCCGCCGCTAAGCTCCGGTGCGATTCGTCGCAGCCAACCACCCTTTCGCCCAACCAGCACCACCAGTAGCCCCCTCTGGTCCTTGCGGAGCTGCCCAGCTACCCGAGCTCGACCGGAGACCACCGGAGCACAAAAGTCACTTCGCCACCGTAGCCCTCTCCGCCGCGGAGCTCGCCGCCGGCGACTCCTTCCACCTCCGTCGACCCAACAACCGCCTAGAGGACCGCCTCGGTCTAGCCGTTCCATCCCCGCCCTTGGATGCCCGTGAGGCGCTGCCGTTCGTCGACGGCGATCGCCGGAGCCCCGCTCCCGTCGGGCGGAAGAGAGGAGAAGGAGGGAAGAACGGTCAAACCTGACCAGTGGGCCCCCTGGACCCACTGTCAGTGACCCGCGCGGCCGTTCTCTCTCTGTTTAAGTGAAGGCGCAAACTCCCGAGTGCGTCTCCTCTACTGCGAAAGCGTATTTCCTTCTGAATCGTTTTCTTTTCTGGTTTTATTTAAAAACAGAGCTGACCAGACTTTGACCAGCTGTAACTTTTAAAATAAAACTCCAAATGAGTTGATTCTTTTTTCTAACTCTCTCAAATTTCATCTAGTTTATTTTAAGATTTATTTCAAAAATATTTGAGACAATTTTTGGTACTGTGTTTGAATTATTTGTTATTTGTGTATTTTGCAAAATAGGATTTGGAGAAAAAGGAAAGCTTCCAATAAGTGCATCCTTTGCATACTCTTGAAGGCAAGCATTTCTGAACTCTGGCATAATATTTTGTTGTGGTGTTCTGGTGCGATCACAACACCTTTTGACTTGGTATATGCGTTGGCTTTATGTATCGATATAGCCTCGTGCATGAGTGCACTTTGGAGTTGTTTTGTGGTCAGCAATGGATACACTAATGATTTGGATCATCCTCGTGAGCTCCTCATGCATACCGGTAGGAAGCCGGGAAAGTCGTGGTCTTGGGTAGACACGAGCTTGTCCCTAGTCCCTCGTCGAGACGAGTATGCCCGGTATGGCATGGTGAGGCTCGAGGAGTGGTGATTTATTTCACTAGTGGTAATATTGTTGGAGGATTCTTGGACCACCTGAGTCGGTTGTAGATCGAGTCTTGATCAATAGCTTCCTTATTTGTTGGTACCACCACTTGCCCCTGCAGGGGACAGGGTATGGTTCAGTAGGTTGTCAACCCCTACCAAAGCACACACCGTACAGAGGGGCCATAGTGGAAGATACCGGAGGCCTCCGGTAGGCATGCCACTTGGTCAGGGGGCATGGGTGTTTCCGGTTGGGACCGAGAGGGGGGGCACCCCCTTAGAGCGCGCGAATAGAAATTTGATCCCATGCTACGTCGAGGTTGTAGCCTCCCCACTTAGAGTTTTGCTTGGCAGGTGTCGTGGGTGATTCCAGACACCGGTGAGTTAAGCTGGTGTGTGCAGGTCAGGCGTGTTTTCAATTAAAAGACCGTAGACGGAATTGGTCCCAAGGGACTAAGTAAACCCGTTACTCGTGGAAAATGGTACTCCCTCTGCAGAGGATATAT